>NC_053153.1:76717750-77021508 GCF_016808335.1 Panicum virgatum
GGTAGTGGTGAATAATTTTTATTTTTATTTTTTTTCGATTAATGTGGGAATTTCTAGACTTTGAGAGCGAACGTGAAGGCTTCGTTTGTTGGCCAAATAATAAAATAATAGATAACTCAATTGGACGACAACGTGTGGATCATGGCTTATGGCATATATGTTTCTCCCATGAAGCAATATCTTTATTTTCCCTATTAAATAGAGAAAATAAATTTTCTAAAAGTTTTTCATACTAACGTCAATCATATGTTGTCAATGATTGTACCTTTTTTTATTTTGAGGAGTCAAGCTAAGTCAGTTTGACCGGCTAGAAAATATTGACATATATTCAGAATCAGAGGGAGCATTCGATTAGAGTGTGACTCGATTACTTAAAAAAATACCATATGAATTGGGAAGCAAAATACTAAAAGAGTCCGAAAGAAATGAATATTTCTGAATAGAATATTTGTCTCAATTTCCATTTGAGTTAGAACTCCTGAAAAAAATAAAATTTGTAATTTGATTTAAAAATTGAACCACCACGTCGACATTGCGTCGATAGCATAATTGGTGCAAGATGAACAACCAAAGTAGTATCCAAAAGAAGGTGAAGAACCAAAGTGCTTATAATGGAAGATTAAATTAGTATTAGAACCTTATAGCATTTGTTACATGAACCAGGAAAGAGACAAATAATTTTTGTTCCATTAGTTGTTTGCCCTCACGTGTATATCCAGAGCCTGCTTACTAATTACTGTAACCATTGGGCATTGGCGTCGATCATCACACAGTATATATTACCGCGGCAGCATGAGATGATTGATTGGATCATATCGTTGGGGGCGAGACACACGCACGTCACATACTAGGACGGGCATATGGGATCACAGTGAGGGATGAGCTTTTTGAATTCTGGCCATCGTCGGAAGCCGGCTTCGGAGATATGCCATCCCTCAAAGCGGTTTCGGAGATTTTCTATTATGAAACGTGACGCACCCGCTGGAATGCCATCTGAGAGTCTTTACCATTTTTTCTTCCTCTATTGCCCCTGCCCCTCTCCTTTTTCTGTTTGCTGCGGACGGAACGGGGCGGCCGAAACGGATCGAGCGCCACCGCTCGTCGCTCGTCCGCTCCCCAAGGTGACCGCCGGCGCCGAGCGTGTCTCCGACGCCAAGGCCACCGCTCGCGCGGAGCCCACCTCCCGTCGAGCGCGCATCTGCCTCCGAGCTTACTCGCCGGCGAGCCCAACCCCCGCGCCGCCCAACTGATAGCCTCCATGGCCGAACTTGCTGTCCTCCATGTCCGGCCTTGGGGGCGTCGCTGCCGTGCTAGACTCCATGGCCGCCATGGGTGAGAACGGCGGGGAGGTGCCATAGTCGCGTGGCCAAGCCGACCTGGGGCCAGCCATGGCGAGCGGGCCGCAGGTAGCCGGCGCAGGCCGTCGGGGCGCAGGCCGTGAGGGTCTGCAGCATAGGCCTGCAGCATAGGCGGCGTGGGGGGGTGAGGGCCGTGTGGGGAGGGGGGCTCACTGTGGGGGGCTTGCTGGTGCGCGCCACCTGGGATCGAGATGAGCAGGGGAGCGCTCCGAGTAGGGAGGCGGAGCAGAGCATGAGCAGGGAGGCGGAGCTGAGCAGCGCAGGGAAGGTGAGGGAGGCGGAGCCGAGCAGGGAAGCGGGGGGGGGGGGGGGGGGGGGGACTCGCCGTGGGGGCTCGCCGGGGATGTGTGTGCCGCCGGGAGTGCTTCGTTCTGTCCCAGTGAAGGAGAAAGAAAGGGGCAGGGGTAGATTTGGAAGAAAAAAGGGTTAAGACCTTCGGATGGCATTCCAGCGGGTGTGACATGTTTCATAATGGCAAATCTTCGAAGCCCATTTTAGGGATGGCATTTCTCCGAAGCTCACTTCTGACGATGGCCAGAATCCAAAAAGCTCGTGAGGGCACGCAACCTGACACTCGCGCTCCATGTCGTAGCACAGTGGCGCCGGCTTCTGGTTCGAGCAGCAGAAGTAGTAGCAGACTCGCGGCTTCGATGCACAATCCTTTTTTTTTGAGAATTTTTTTTTCATTAAACATGATATGGTTATATTACAATCTAGAAGCACAACATGTTCAATACAGCTGAGAGCACTTCCTAACCCCAACGGAGTTCCAAACACAGCATATTGTGCCAATTCATATGCTACTCTATTTTGCTCTCTGGTAACCTTGACAAGACGAACATTTTGCAAAATTGTCATGATCATTTTGACATCTTGTACCAAACTTGCATGAATTGAACGATTAATACCTACAAGAGCATCAAGACAACTAGAGCAATCAGATTCCATAATAACTGAACCATTACACCAATGATGGGCCAACAATAAGCCTTCCCTGCGTGCAAAGAGCTCTGCTTCTTCTGCAGAGAAGCAATGAAATAGGTGCTTCCATGCAGAGACAAGGACATGTGCATTGTGGTCTCGGATTATCACACCTGCAGAGGCTTGACCTGTCCTTTCAACATAACTTCCATCCACATTAATTTTAATCCATCCTTCCTCAGGCGGCCGCCACAAGAGTTTGGCAGTTTGCTTCTCCTTAGGCACTTCTTGCTTTTCTTTCCCTCCAAAAACATCACGGGGACGATTTCCTTTCATATCATCTAAAGTATTGTGTTGTATTTGAAATAGAGTCGTTTGCAAAGCTTTTAAAGCATGAGCTGAGGCCTGGATAGAGAGGCATCCTCCTCAATGTGTTACAGAATTTTTATCACTCCAATTATGCCAAAAGATTAGGATTGTTGCATAGCGCTCTTCCTTGGATGGACAATGTAATAAAAGTAGAAACCAGTCTGGACCTGAGAGTTGGAATTGAGAATCATGTGGCACCGGCCAATCTGTCCGCATTGCTTCCAAAAGAGCTTGGGAATGAGGGCAAGCAACTATTGCATGGTAACTCGATTTTCAGCCTCCATACCACAAATATGACATGTATCATCCTTCTGGATATTCCTAGCCTTCTTATTTACATTAGTTGGAAGAGCATTTCTTGCTAGGCGTCATGCAAAGATTTTGACTTTAGGAGGAATATCTGCCTTCCATATATTGCACCATAGACATCTTCAGTTTTTGCTGTCACTGGTCGAAGCATGAGTATCAAGAGTGCTCAGATTCATTACAAGTTTGTAAGCACTTTTAACTGAAAAAATGTCAGAGCCCTCAAAGTGCCAGGCTATGATATCTTCAGTCCTATATGAGAGCTTAATTTTCATAATCTCTTCAACATTAGCTGCAGCAAAAATTTGTTATAGAATGCCAAGCTTCCATTTCATTCGCTCTTGATCTATGAGATCGGCCACCCATTTAAGCCTTGATGGTATTCGTCTTGTGATTGGTCACAAATAGAAGTCTCTTAGAATCCAGTTATCTGACCAAATACGAATATTCTTGCCATTCCCATTTCCCAACACGTCAAATTATGCTCTATTTTAATAATTCAATACCAAATAGTCCAAATTCAATTGCGGTGCACAATCCATCTGGACACAGAATATTAGCTTCACCTTGGTCTCGTCGAGCGTTGTAGCATTGTGTCTTCTCTTCGTGTTCCTGATGAGGCTATACGCATGGCTCCTCACAGCTCCGACCTCGAGAAGGTGAGGACGTACAGGGTAAAGGAGTACATATGTATGGATCTAGATCGATTCAATCCATGGTAAAGGAGTAATAATGAATAAAAGCAAAGATGATGGTTAGATGTAACTTACAGTGTACGGGCGATGCAACGAGGATCAAGAGTATGGCCGTCATCACCATGCACCCCAAGCCTCCGTATTTGCCCCACATGTTCATATCGGATCTGAATGAGATGAGCCAGACACAGACACTTAGGACCGTGACCCACAAAATCGCGAGGCTTATAAGCCATAAGCGAGCCAGAGCACGCTTCTGCGATTTTGCCGTGCGTAGTTCAATGTTCCGCGTTTTGCTGCGGCGGCGGCAGGCAGAAGCGCGTTAGACGCAACCCGTTCGGCGGGATTGTTCTGCTTCTTCTACTCAAAAGCATCGCCGACGCCGAACCAAACAGGCCTTTAGACTGAATGAACTGACCGCCCACAATATAGAAAGAAATGTCATGTGGTGAGTCAGGACTTAGTTTCCTTTGTTGTGTACTCCTAAGCAGTGAAAGACTTTACCTCATGCAGTGGAATACTGGATCATGATTTCCTTCCTTCCTGACTAGATTTTATGATTTATAGCCCCCTCCCAAAGGAGATGCATCCTGGTTCGTGTAGAGACACAAGCCCATAAACGCGTGTGTAAGCCCAGAGAGGAACGCGGGGAAAAGGGCCTGACTAGCCCATGTAAGGGCCCAACAACACCCGATCCACCCGAGCTCCCCTTTTAGTACGGAACCCACCCTGTGCATATCGCTGAGCTTGACAAGACCACGGCTAATGTCCTGGCCGCAATCCCGTCCAATGCAAAGTGCCAATACCGCTTTCTCCGGAAACTTGGGCATGCCGCAGCCACCCTGGTTCGTGTGCTCTGGTTTGTCTCATTGACCATTGAGCTCACGCCCAAGACAATGGAGTAAGTAGGGACGAGTACTAGTATACTCCGTCTTTCATAGTTGCGGCGATGCGTCTATTTCAAGTGCAGCAGTACATATATATACTAGTACTAATTTGCAGAAAGAGGCCTTAGTGGCATGTTGCTTGCTGTTGCTGGCTTGAAAAAGTTTGAGGCCTCCACTTGACAACTTCGTCAAATCAGCATTAGCGCCAATCCCCCCGGTCTTATCGCTAAAGCTTAACCCCACTTGCTCAGTTTAGTTTAGCACAAAGGGTTAGCGCGGTGGTTAGGTTAACCCACCCGCTTTGCTTAGAATAAAGAAAGTTTGCCGGCAGGCCCACTTGCCAATACAGCCTTCCCACAAACTGGGTGGCGGCAGGAGGCGGGTTCCGGTTTGGCGCCGCTGCAGCGGCCCACGCTGACACCGCATCCGGCATCTCTGCGGCGCCGCGTGTGGCCGCCTCGCCACCGGAAAATCAAAGCGCGTGGCGGGCACACGGCCTCCTTCCCGTGGTGCGTCCTTCGCCAGCACGGCGGCACGGCGGGCTGCAGAGTGCAGAGGCCGCCTCGCCAAAGGATCATCCAAAACCGCGGACCGCGGGGCACGCGCGGCGCCGCCAACTTGATCCCAGCCCGTCCCGGCACCGGCAGCCCGGGTCTACACGGCTGCTGCCGTCGCTGTCCCCCGCCGCGCCTCGCGCCAGCGGCCCGGACACAACTTGGACGCCGCGCAGGAGGGGAGCAAGGCAAAGGAGGCAGATGCATTGCACCTCCTCCTTCCGCTGGCGGGGTCCAACCGCCGCCGATAGCGACGAGGACAGACGAGCGGGGGGCCCGCGCCGGTCTTATCGCCTCACACGCTGCGATGAAGCTGCCTGCCCCCCGCGAATTTTGGAGGCGCCACGCCACGGCGTCCGTCCGTCGCCACCGCACCCCACTCCACCTCCTATTTAACAGCGCCTCGACGAGCCGAGACCTCCATTCCAAACCAAACACGAGAGCTATAGCGTCCGGCAAGTGATTAGTGACTCGCTTCATCTTCAACAACCAGCAAGCAGGCAAGGCAAGAGAGAAAGCAAGCAAGCAAAGATGTGCGGTGGTGCGATCCTCGCCGAGCTCATACCGAGCACGCCGGCGCACCGCGTCACGCCGGGCCACCTCTGGCCCGCGGCCAAGCAGCAGAGGGCCGACGACTTCGAGGCCGCGTTCCGGGAGTTTGACGGGGACTCCGACGAGGAGGTGCAGAGCAAGCCGCTCGGGTTCAACGCTTCCTCCGCCGGCGCCGCGACCAGGAAGCTGAGGAGGCAGCAGGAGGAGCTGCTGGCCGCGCCGGCGCCGAGCAGGCGCCGCAAGGCGGCGCAGTACAAGGGCGTCCGGCGCCGCCCGTGGGGCAAGTGGGCCGCCGAGATCCGCGACCCCGTCAAGGGCGTGCGCGTCTGGCTCGGCACCTTCTCCTCCGCCGAGGCCGCCGCGCTCGCCTACGACGCCGCCGCGCGCGACATCCGCGGGCCCAGGGCCAAGCTCAACTTCCCCTCGCCCACCGACGCCGCTCCTGCCGCCGGGCGCAAGCGCGCCCGCGCCGCCGAGTTCGTCGACCTCGTCGCCGACGAAGAGGACGACCAGCAGCGCTGCGCGGCGTCCGGCGTCAAACACGAGAGCGAGACCTCCGAGTCCGGCGGCGCCCTCCCGGACTTCTCTTGGCAGGGCGTGTCGGCGTACGACGAGGCCCCCGCCCCGGTGGCCGTCGAGGCCGAGGACCAGAGCGGCGCCAGCAAGCGCCCGAGGACCGAGCCGGAGAGCACCGACGAGGCGTCGCCCCGGGCCTCCGACTCCGAGTCGGACGCGCTGTTCGACGCGTTCCTCTTCGGCGACCAGCTCGCCTACTTCAACGGCGGCGCGTACGAGTCCCTCGACAGCCTGTTCAGCGCGGACGCCGTGCAGAGCAACGCCGCCGCGGACGAGGGGATGGGCCTGTGGAGCTTCGACGACGGCTGCCTCGTCGAGGACCACCTGTCGTTTTAAGCTTCTTCGCCTAATCGCCTGTGGTGAACGTCTTGTAAAATTACGGATGGTTTTGTGATCTTGTCTAGTTTGTAACTTTGGATCGAGGAAGAGATGAAATTACTGTTCTCAACAGATCCTGCCTCTCCCTTCATATGCAAGCGTTGATAATCATCGTACTCTTCTTAGTAATTGGTTTGATAGCCATGTGAATTGTCAAGAAAGAAATTGGTTTATACTTTTTTTTAAGAGGAAAGGGTAGCCCCCGTTTCATTCAATGAAAGAAACTAGTTCGATACATGGAAGTTCAGGCGTATTCGAAGGCGCCCGTCACATGTTCAACATCAGTAGCTAACATAGTAGTAGGTAACATTTCAACATCAGTAGCTAACATAGTAGTAGGTAACATCCTATCAAGAGGCGATCACTGGGTAGAGCGCCAGTGCTTGATGAACTTTCCGCAATCTCCGGTTGTTGCCAGCTTGGTAGAAGATGAGCATCTAGCGCCAAAGGTTCTCCCCAAGTGATCATCAGTGGTTCTCTGCAGCTTGCATCCAGCCGCACAATAATCTCCTCCAACTGGTGTGTGTTTCCTTCCTTGCCGAGGCAGGTCCATCGTCGGAGCATTCTCGCCACCTTGCACTTTAACATCCTTTCGTCCTTCCATCTTATCCCCTGAAAACAAATTTCATTCCTTAGTTTCTAGGTCGCCCACATAACAGCAGAGGTGCACATATTCAGAACAAGATATTTCTTCCTACTAAGCCACCACTTGGCCACACATTCAAAACCTCCCACGAGCTGTACATTAAACAGATCAGAGAAGAAGGACCAGATAGAGTTAACAACACAGCACTCAAAAAAGATATGATTTATGCTTTCAGGATCCGAGCAAAACAAACAAGATTTGTCAGAAACTTTCCTTCTTTTCGCCAGGTTATCTCTTGTTAGCAACTTATTTTTGCTTAGGAGCCATAGGAAAACTTGAACTCTTGGTGGAATGCACAGCCCCCAGACAGCACTAGGATAGATTGGCTTGATTCCACAAAAATTCACCACAGTATAGAGAGATTGGACCGAATAGATACCCTTAGAGTTGAAAGACCAGATCGGGGCATCAGGTTCATCAGTGAACACAATTGACTCCGCAATCTGGACAATCTCCAGCCAAGCATCCATCAGAACTGGTGGGAAGGATCTCCTAAATGAGAACTCAAAGTAGCCCCATCCCAGGCCTCGTGGATTGTCTTACCTTTTTCATTAACCAGAACATACAAAGGCCAAAACTGGATAGCTAGGCTAGAGTTCCCAAACCATCTATCCTCCCAAAACCTAATTTTGTTACCATCACCTACATTCCAGGCATGCCCCATTTGAGCAGCCTGTTTAGCCCAAAGAACCCTTTTCCAAAAAGGGGAAGTTCCTCTATCAGGGCAGCAAAACAGATTGGGAGCATTGGTTTTATACTTGTAATAAACCATTCTCCTCCACATGGCACTCTCATTCAGGTGATAACGTGAAATCCAAGAGGCCAACAGACACATATTCATTTGATGCAAATCAGGAATGCCTAAGCCACCATAATCCTGTTTCTGAGAACCTAGCTGCCAATTGGCCAGGTGGTACTTATGTTTCCCCTCCTCTAGATTATTCCAAAGGAAGTGGGCCATTTGGGAATTTATAGACTCAATAGCCCACTTAGGGAACTTGATAATGGACATAAGGTAAGTAGGGATACTGGCTAGACAGGATTTCAAAAGAGTCAGCCGCCCTCCATAAGAGAGTAATTTACCTTTCCAGCCAGCAATCCTTTTTATGACTTTGTCTACCACAGGTTGGATATCAATTCTTCTGAGTTTAGCATGATGCAGGGGAACCCCCAAGTAAGTGAAAGGAAAGCAGTCTACTGGACAACAAAATAAGCTAGCAAAATAGTTACATTTCTCCTCATCCAAGCCTAACATAAGAACATTACTTTTTTCAAAATTAATCTTCATGTCAGAGAGTTTTTCAAAACAGGCCAAAAGCCATTTGAAGTTCCTGGCTTTATCTAAGTCATTTTCCAGGAAAAGGAGAGTATCATATGCATATTGCAGGCTGATAATGCCTCCTGGGAAAGCTTCAGGCATCAGACCTGTTATCAGGTTTTAGTTGGCTGCCTTGATAAGCATTCTGGTAAAAACATCTGCCACCAAGTTAAACAAAAGAGGGGACAGGGGGTCCCCCTGTCTGAGGCCCTTACCAGCTTTAAAGTATGAAATGTCCTCCTCATTAATCCTAACACAAATGGAGCTTCCTCTAACCACATTCCTGATCCAGCCTCTCCACTTTGGACCAAACCTTCTAGAGGAGAGCATATCTTCAAGAAACTTCCAATCCACCCTATCATAGGCTTTCTCATAATCAAGCTTTAGAACCACACCTTCCTTTTTTTTCCTGGCAATCTCATGAATCAATTCATGAGCTGTCACTACACTTTCCAAGATAAATCTACCTTTTATGAAAGCAGATTGATTTGGCGCAATTAATCTGTGGATAATCCTAGTCAATCTATTATTCAAGGTCTTAGAAAAGATCTTAAAACTGCAGTTCAGAAGGCTAATAGGTCTAAATTTCTTCAAGGATTTGGCTTCATTCTCCTTAGGTATCAATACCATAGTGGCATAATTAATTCTTGAGAGATTCAGATCTCCTTTTCCAAAGGCATTAAAAAGTCCCAACAAATCCTCCTTAATAGTATCCCAGAACTTTTCATAAAAGAGGAAAGGAAGTCCATCAGGACCAGGAGCTCCTTCAGCATAAGAGCCAAAGACAGCCTCCTTTACCCCTGCCTCTGAAAAGTCTGCTTCTAGCAAGGCATTCTCCTCTGCAGTCACTTTCTCTTCCTCTTTCCAAAAAGTATCCTCCAAGCATAACCCTAAATTAGGTTCTGACCCAAAGAGGGTACTATAGTATTCCAGAGCAAGCTTAAGCATGCCAGGGGTGTCTTCAACAAGACCACCAGGACCCTCAAGGGCATTGATGGTCTTTTTCCTTCTCCTTTGGTTAGCAACAGCCTGAAAGTAAGCTGTATTCTTATCACCCTCCTTGACATCCCTATCTCTTGATCTTTTTCTTGCCTTTATCGCCTCCATTTTCCATATCTTATCCAGCTCATCCAGTGTCCTCTCCATATCCTCTCTTTCCATATTTGTGATGGAGCCATTCTCATATTTAGTATCTAGATTGTCATATCTTTCCCTAAGTCTCTGTTTCTCCTTTCTGATGCCAGCATCTACATTCCTTGCCCAACCTCTCAGCTTCTTCCTTAGGAGCCTGATTTTGAACTGCCAGATATCCATAGAATTAGCCAGAGAGCAGGGGGAATTCCAAATCTTTTTAACCAGATCAGGGAAGTCAGGTTGGAGAAGCCACCACTTCTCAAATCTAAACGGGCTTTATTTTGGGGTACTATTGATGCCAAAGTTGATGACAAGGGGAACATCGTCACTACCTGCCCTAGAGGCACTTTTGACACTAGCTAAAGGATACATGTGGTCAAAGGAAGTGTTAACCAGCACCCTATCCAGGGAAGCCATAATGGGATTCTCTTGGTTATTAAACCAAGTGAAGCCCCTGGAAGGGTCCTTAATCTCCAGCAGGCCCCAAGAATTAATCCAATCATTAAAGGCATCAGTCCAATAATGATCCACAATGTCATTGCTTTTCTCCTCTTGGTGCGTGACTAGATTAAAATCCCCACCTATAATCATAGGACCATCCCAATTATCAAAAATGGAATGAAGCTCATCAATGAACCCCTGTTTTCCTTCCTCATAACGGGAACCATAAACTACACCTAATCTCCAAACTTTCTTGTCTAGCACATTCCTAAAAACTGCAGTAGCACAGAATTGAAAATTCTGGCAACCAATAATTTCTAGCAAGCTATTTTTGGCTCCAATCAAGATACCACCAGCTGTCCCATTAGCAGGCAGCCAGTGCCAAGAGAAGTAAGGGTTAAAGACTCTTAGAAGAGCTTCACTAAAGGACTCTTTCTTGGTTTCTTGAAGACCAACAAAACTGAGATTATTGTTAGCAATAAAATCAGCAACACATTTAACCCTACCAGCCTTATTCAGGCCTCTAACATTCCAGAAGGCTCCTATCATTATGGCTTATTTTAGAATTAACTAAGTTCTGGCCTACAATCTTGGCCCAGCTCTTTTCCCCAATTTCTAAGCTACTCCCTTTTAAAAGAGGAGATTTAGTGATGTTAACTAGAGGGGGGAACTCCTCAGCATTAATGGATACATCTAGGTTGACAGGCAAGGTAATCTCAGGATTACATTGAAATTGGTTTATACTGTATCCAATAATACCTAACCTGGAAACAAGGTATAAAAACCAGGAAATTGAAACGATGAACATGGATCCTTGTCTATCCTCAGAGTAAGAGGAAAAACGTCAAGCAATACGTTTGTTCCACGGTTGACTAGAAGACCTAACCGGCCAACCTTCATCCGGCCAGAGCAAGAAAGATAATGATCGCAGTGAACATTATTTTGGTGAATTTCACATCGTCGTAATTATGATCCTAGTTGGGAGATGATCATATTCTAGAAGCCACAAATGATATCGACCTCATGAGAGATCTGTAGGATACTACATGATCATCATCGTTACACTTAACTTTAACAACACTTGAAATTGGGTAGCGCTAATGAACAATTCAGTTTTCCATTTTAATCTGACATGTTTTTACTGTCTACGTGTCATTCAGGTATCAGGATATAGGGCCTGATTGGTTCTCTGCTCCAGGCAGCCAGGCTCGCGCTGGCCATCCAGGCTCGTGCTGGCCAGGCTCCCGTGGTACAACATCAAGTTGTTTGGTTCACGTTTTCCCACAGCTAGGCCAGCCAGAGCAACTGATTGGTTACACATTTAACTAGTTTGACCAGTCACTTTTGTTTGCCTAGAAGCTGGCCCCATGCTCACTCCTACATCACGGCAGCCAGGCTCACCGTGTGCGACTGATTTCCACGTTCCTCCAGAGCGAGGCTCGTGGAAGCCTTTTGCACCGCCGGAGCCAGGCTCGCTACCTCATACAGGTATCCAAACAGCCTTAAACTGCACCCCGTGAGCCTGGCTAGAGGTTGATACAGGGAACCAATCAGCCCCTATGTGATCCTACTGTATATGAGAGAACATCTTAATTAGTTAATTGTATGATCTTATACGATTGATGTATCGTGCAAAGAAATAAGATATTGATATCAGAAAGGCGTGGTAATCATAATACTAATCAAGAGTTCGGTAATGATCTCATGAGCTGTGGGACGATTATTATACAGGATTATGATCGTTAGAATCAATTTTATCAGCACCTAAAATTCTAAACTATGAGCAATTAAGTTTTCACTTTAATCTGACATATCCTCACTCTTCACACACAGTAACACATTAGGGTATGTTTTTTCCGATCCGAGGTTTTATCCCATTTCCATTACATGAGTGGAAATTTCACGGTTTCTGCGTTACAGAAACAACAGGAAAAAGGGGAACGCCAAGCCAAAAGGGGGTGAAACTTGAAAAACTTTGACTCTCCAAAATTCTTGGAATGACTTATAATTTGGAACGGAGGGAGTACCCTGATTCAAGCTAGATAGCTCGCATAGAGTTCAAAACCCTAGGATTCCTAGGGTCCAAAACCCAAAAGAAGCCTTACATATGATCAATTTTATATATATGTGATTTATATAAGATGCAAAAATTTATATATGTGATTGATCGAATGGTTGGCTCATATATGATTAAGTTTTGTTTTAAAGCTGATGTTAAAATTAAAATAACATGAATAAGACCACTCAATTTTTAATTATTTTGTTACATAAATATTATGTATTTTTTAAAAAATATAAAAGGAGATATAATAATATCGCGGACAGGCATATGGGAACACATCATTGCACAACATATTTTACGCAGGAGGAGTAAGCAGAGTTTAACACATCTTGTATTGTACAAAGTCAAGGCTTCATTCGGTGATGACAAGAGATATTGTTGAAGATTCATGATGAGGGGGGAAAAAAGCGAGTGATAATAAGATAAACTTTGCCAGCTGCAAGCATGAGCCCCCAAACGATAGGGAAGAAGGTATTTTTATTTTTTTTTATTATCACATCGGTTGCATTATTTTGTCGGCAACCCTCTGGGAGGAGACACTGAACTTGGCTCCTCTTGCTTGCAGGGCGTCGCTCAAGTTGCAAATTTTCAATGATACATGTCGCAATCTCACCATGAGAGCCAGCCAGCCCGGCTAAAAAAGGTGTCGACATACGGGCTCCATCCCATCATCTAAGGCACAGAAGCTCCATGATCCCTTGAAACAGCCAAACCAAGATGTTGCCATCCTCACAGCCCGATCATCACTGCTCCAGGCCAAGCCTGGCTGTTTGTGTATACGTGCGTGCACAGAGCACCTGTATCGTCAGTGCTAGTATTTTGTAATTTTGATATGTAGGATCTGAGTTATCCGTACTCTGGGGTTTTGACTTT
This sequence comes from Panicum virgatum, assembly GCF_016808335.1. Taxonomy (NCBI): domain Eukaryota; kingdom Viridiplantae; phylum Streptophyta; class Magnoliopsida; order Poales; family Poaceae; genus Panicum; species Panicum virgatum. The sequence continues at coordinate 76,730,821 of NC_053153.1, forward strand.
TTGTCATGCATGATGCGTGTGTCCAAAGTCTTCATTTTTCGCCGTTCCACCTAGCCACACTGCCAACGAGCTGAGCTACGGTATGGAAGTGGAAATGAATCTGAATGTTGAGTGGTAAGTGCTTGTATTGTGGCGATGGGTGTGCTCAACCTGTGAAAAGAATCAAAATCATTATTGCTGCCTGCCTGTAATTTTTGGTTAAGCTAAATCATTCTATGCATCCTATTCTATTCATCATCATCATCCTAAGCTGCTGTTCCCAAATTCGAGTCCTGGCTACACAGTAGGTTTGTTCAGTGTGAGATACCGCTCTCCCGGTGATACCGGGACCGGAAACGATCCATGGTTTTTGTGTTCCATATGGTGGGTAAGGCAGCAGCCTTCAACAGGAAAGCTGGTTAGCAGCAGTGCTGACCTGCTTATATATTAATCGCCAGGTGATTACTGATTGGATGATCTGTATACATATAAACAAATACATTCATAGCAAAACTTTAGGTAGGTAGGTTGAACGATGACTCAGAGCGTCATGACTAGCGACTCAGGATTGATATTTGTTAGTATCAGATCAGATGACTTGCTTGTGATAATATATATACTTATCAAGTTGATGCTAGATAGGTTCGTCATAAAACTAGCATGATCCATCCAATCGCATGAACTAGCTTTTTAAGGACCACGAGAGTAATTGATCAGCATCCACTTGGTGTTAGTAGATACCGTCCTGGAAAACTGGCAAGCCGTACCAGGTTTCGGTATCGCACGATTCCACCTTTGAACCTATCTTCTCAGCGGGGGAACAAAACAAGGAGAGGATTTATCATTCAATTTTCGTGTTACTGAAATCCGTTTTACTGCTAGTATGTACTGTACGCCGTTTGATAAAGTTTCGCAAATTTTTAATCGCCTCTTTCAGAAGAAGAACGGGGAAGCTGTTAAGCCCCATGCGGACGTGTTGACTTTCAGGTCGACGTGAATGGCTGGTGCAGAGACAAAGCAGCCATGAATTACTGGGTGGGTGGTGGGTGGAGTGCTAAGTCCAACAGCTGGAGCCACGCGCCCTTGGGGCCAATCGTAGTCGGGTCGTACGTGCTGGCCTGGAAGTCGCTAGTCTCCCTCTTCGTTCGGGACGAGGCCCCGCCGTCGCGGCGCTTTTCTTTCCTTCTCGGCTTCTCCCGCTTGCCCTTGACCCCCTCGCCCGGTCGCCCCGTCCAAGCGGCTCCCGACCTCCCTATAAAGTCGCCACCGCCGGCGACCGGCACCATCACACCACCACACCGATCTACAACTGCTTCACAGAATCACAGTTCAGTCATCACTCCGACCGACAGAGCAAGATGTGCGGCGGTGCGATCCTCGCGGAGCTCATACCCAGCGGCGGCCGGAGGGGAGCCCCCGCCGCGGCGGCCAAGGACGACGACTTCGAGGCCGCCTTCCGGGAGTTCGACGAGGACTCCGAGGAAGAGGTCGTGATGCTGACGGAGCGCAAGGCGTCCGCGCTTGGCGCCCGCGCCGCCGGGGCCCGGCGCAACATGCGTCCGAGCCAGTACCACGGCGTCCGGCGGAGGCCGTGGGGCAAGTGGGCGGCCGAGGTCCGCGACCCCGTCAGGGGCGTCCGCGTCTGGCTCGGCACCTTCGCCACCGCCGAGGCCGCCGCGCGCGCCTACGACGACGCGGCGCGCGACCTCCGCGGCGCCGGCGCCAAGCTCAACTTCCCGTCCTCCGACACGGCGCGCACCCGCAAGCGACGCGCCGCCGCCGCGATCGCCAAGGCGGCGCCGTACGTCGACCTCGTCGACGACGGAGCGGATGTTCTCGGCGCGCACGCGCTGTCGTTCAAGAACGAGGCCGCCGAAACCAGCGACACCATCTCCGGCGGCAGCAGCTGCGGCGGCTCCCTGCCGGACTTCTCGTGGCAGGGCATGTCCGCGACCGACGACGGCGCGGCGCGGCCTGATGCTGACTTCCACATCGAGCCAGACGGGCCCGTGGTGGAGCTCGGCTGCCCCAGCAAGCGGGCCCGTACCGTACCCCAGGAGGAGGTGGTGGTGGCGCCACCGGCGGCGTCCGAGGGATCCGCCACCCTGCTGTTGGACGTTTTCATGTTCGGAGACCAGTTCAGCTTCTTCGACGGCGGCGCGTACGAGTCTCTGGACGGCCTGTTCGGCGGCGACGCCGTGGAGAGCAACCAGAGCGCGGTGCTCTGGAGCTTCGACGACAACCGTCTTGTCGAGGACACCATGTGCTATTAGTTGTTGGCCTGTCCCCTGCGCTTCAGTGCTTCACAGTCGCTGTACAAATGCTCTTGTTGCTGTGAGCAAAGCGTCCCTGTAATTTCAAACTCTGTGCAGCAGCATATGAGTTTTTTTCGAGTATCGAGTCTGCATCTTGATCGTTACATTCTGCTTCTTGATCGTTCAGTGATTGCTAGCATTTTATTGTTCATGAAGACAGTGCGTGATCTTGTCGTAGCGTTTGGCCAGAGTACGTGTAAGTGTAAGACGCTGCCCTTTTATACAATCAGCACGCTGAACTGCTGAAGCAACGGGTCGCCTGGACTTGGTTGATCAGCCTGGCAGTGTGGTCGCAGAACACGGTGTGATGCAGAGGAGGCGAGGAGCGGAGGACGAGATGCTCCTCGTCGCTTGGGCGTGGCGTTCATCGGCTGGGCTCCCCGGACGATTTCCAGACAGCACATAATCATTGTGCTTCTGGACGTTTGACCATTCTCTTTACGGAAATTCTGTGTAGCGATTACACGTGGTAAGTTCTCTTTCAGCCATCTACATTGTTTCGGGACGTGGGGAAATGGGTGTAACAAATGGGTGGGGGGAGTGAAAATAAAAGTAAGTTTTATTTCTTATATTTAACTATTATTTGAGGAATGCTATAACTTATTGCGTACAAACTTTTTGTGTGTTAAAATTCCGAAATAACATTTTATACTCTCTGCAAAATAACGAAATTTGCAAAATGTCAAATATTTTTTGGTTTGCTGCAATAGCGTGAAAAAAATTATTTCGTGAAAAAAATTTGCAGTAAAATTTCGAAATGTGAAACTTCTTTGCGTGCGAAAATTGACTTCGTGAAAAAATTTGTGGTGAAGTTTGGAAAAGTAAATTTTTTTTGTTTGCTACAATAGCATGCAAAGATTTATGTGCTGAAAAATATTTATGGTAGACTTTCGAATTGTAAAAAAATTCGTTTGCTGCAATAACGTGCCAAATTTTTTTTGCTAAAGCTTCAAAATGTCAAACATTTTGCTGGCGATGTATTTAAATGGGCAAAAAACCAGCGGGATGCAAAAAAATAAAAAAAAAGTTTACAAAAAAAGTTGTTGCGAGAAAAATAAGTACAATGTTAACAGAAAAAATAAAGTTATCATGTAGCGACTGTTTAAAACAAAAATGCTAAAACCTGCCCTTTTACCAACAAGAGAACTAACTCACTCTAAGAAACAACTCGACCAGGGACACATGACCATTCACACTTTGCACTAATGTAAGAACTAATCACTCACATAAATGCAACAAAGAACATTTATACACTATCTGCAGTATCTTACAACATTAGTATCTCTATAGAAAGCTCTGTATACTATAAGGTACAAAAGGCTTGTTCATATCAGAGCAGCAAGGTCATTTTGCTACCCGCAGCCAGCAATGGAGGGACTTCAGGACCATATTAAGCTTCTCGAAGATGATAAGAGAACAAACTTCTCTCAGTAATATGAGCCGGTAAATTGCTTAAAAAAACCTTAAAACCAAAAGAGAGATGCATTATGTGTAAGCTCAGCAAGAGACTACAGAATAAAACTGATTTGCTTGTAATTACCACACCAAAATGTCAATATCAAACCAAATATTCTGGCTTAGCAATCAGTTCCATGTTTACGAGTCGAGAAAAAAAAAGTTGTTGCGTACCAAGGACTGAGTCCAAGAATCAGGATGTGCCTAGAATTGACACAAAAACAGTACTCCATACAGATAGCTAGACTGAATGAGCCTATTGGGATGAACATATGATTCCAATCTGTGGCTAATTGATAGAGTTGGTCTGGGGATAACTATGAGAAATCCATATACACACCATTTTATATAATGTAACATCTGACTGAGGAAGTGCATACTTCTCAACACTGAGTCGCCGACTAAACTTGAATGGCAGGGCTGCTTGTGCAATGTAATCATAATGAATTACCTAAATAAGCTAAGATGGAAGCCATTAGTGTTGCAAGTTTGACTGGTAATAGTTTCTGTTCTTAAACAAGCTACACTATGCATTGTTGAAGTAAAAGAATTGTACTCGGTGTTAATTGTTAAAAATATCACAAGAATCTCAGGTTAGCATTCATATATTTGTAAAAGAAAAAAGGGTATGCACTAAAATAAGTTGGTATGCACTAAAATTTTTTCGTTTGCTGCAGTAACGTGCCAAAAATTTATTTGCTAAAGCTTCAAAATGTCAAACTTTTTGCCGGCGATGTATTTAAATGGGCAGAAAAAACAGCAGGAAGCAAAAAATAAAAAAAGTTTACAAAAAATTGTTGTGAGAAAAATAAGTACAATGTTAACAAAAAAATAAAGTTATCATGTAGCTACTGTTAAAACAAAAATGTTGCAACAAAAATATCTGCAGTACAACACAAAAGATCCGGCGGCGGCGGTGCCGGAGGAGCCCACGGCGGCGCCGGAGCGCGGATCCAGCGGCGCGCGGAGGCGGATTCGGCGTCACGCGCAGCGGTGGAGAGCGGATCCGGCGGCGCGCGGCGGGGGGGGGGGGGGGAGCTCGGATCCGGCGGCGGCGGTGCCGGAGGAGCCCGCGACGGCCGAGGGAGGCGGATCCAGTGGCGCCGCCGATGGGGGAGCCCGCGGCGGCCCAGGGAGGAAGGGGAGCGCGGCTCCGGGGGAGGAAGGGGGAGCGGCGGCGCGGGGGAGGTGCGCGCGGCTCCAGGGAGGAAGGGGAGCGGGCTCAGGGGGAGGGGAGGGAGCGCAGGCTCCGGGGAGGAAGGGGGGCGGCGGCATCAGCGGGGAGGGGAGGGAGCGCAGCAGCGCCGGGGAGGAAGAGGGAACGGGGAAGGAGAAAGGTGCGGGGAAGGGGGAAGGAAAAAATCGACCGCTAGAGGCGGAAGTTACGGTCGACCTTAAACTCAGCATCGCGATGTGCAGCGCGTCCGACGTGGACGCTCCTACTACGGATTCCTCGGTTCGGGTACATGAACGTTAGTAAGTTGCACAAGTGACAAGTCCATTTCCTAACGCCAGTTGAAGTTAGGCTATCAAGTTGTGCACATGTGCGGTCACAAACAAGTTGGTCTGGCACTGTCCACTGTGAACTCACGGAGATGCAGGGCGCCGTCTGTTTGATTCTCTGCACTGAGCGATGGCTTGGAATGATATTGCAGCCAAATGCCGAGTAATCGTTCTTGATGAAGGTTAGTTGAATAGCATGTCTATTTAACCAAGAGCGATTACCCACGAATGGTCACCTTTAAGTAGATGAAGTAACCGTTCCTCAAGAACGATTACCGACGAAGTAATTGTTCTTGAGGAAGGCCACCAAGATGTGACGATCAGGAGCGAGCAGCCACACGAAAACACTCCAAGAAACCTAATTGCCCACTATCCCGTGCAGGATCATCAGCGTGTAGAGGTTACAGAGGCCTGCTCTCACCAAAACTGTGCGTGCAATGCTAATAATGGGATGCAGAGAAACAACTAAGAGAAAGAGAGAAGGGAGAGGTCTCCTAAGCGTAGAGAAGACAGTACCTTGAGTGTTGAGTTGTGTGGAATGAGAGAAGAGGGGGTTGGTTACGTTTATATAGTGGTGGTAGTGCATCAGGTAACTGGCAATGTTTTATGTCTCACAATCATTTAATTGCATTCAACGGCAAAATATTTCTCATCTCAGCTCATCGCACCAACCAGCCAGTCGAGCCCAAGCACGAGCCGAGCCACAGCCTCAATCGAGTCACACCCACACCCACGGCCTCGGCCTGGTGAGGCGAGCGAGCGCGTATGGCTCACCAATTCCATCTTGCCGGCTTCACAAATAGTGTTCACATGGTCCACCATTTATGTCGATTGGGATGCTCCTCAAATGTCCATACAGAATCAATTTATTATTCCCTAGCATTAATTAGTGTTTTTCAATTCTTTTATTGTAAATGAATAAAATGGGCTAAATCCAAATTCCAACAACCTGCCTCTCTAATTGTCTGCACCCAGCTATGACCTATGTCCAGTGTGATATTGTTACCAAGGATTTAATATGGAAAAACAGGAAGCAAAAAAGAAATGAAACTGTGAAATAGACAGGATAAAAAACCATAAAGACAAATATAGACCAGCGTAGCACGTCCTATGAACTGTTTCGGAATCCAGACTATTCGTATTCTCTTTGTTTTTTATTGATAGGACGTATTTAGGATTTCATAAGGTCAAATTTTATAAGTTTTGGCCAAGAACTAGTCATATACATTTAGTGTCTAAAAGTTATATCAACATATTCCTATTTCACATATATTTAATATATAATACTAGCTTTGTAATAATTAATCATTATTTAATGAATGAAGATTTGTTTTAATATTCCTTTCCAGCACCTAATACGCGTTATAAAAAAAAGGGGGAGGAAGTACATTGCTTTGGTTTGGCCAAGTAGGCGGAACGTGGTGGCCACAAAGCTATACGCCTATACCCAAACATAGGAGCATTGAACGTGCCATTGGGGATAAAGTAGTCAAAATTTCTGCGTAGCTGATGTGCCCATTCTAATCCCTTATTTATTAGCTGTTTGTTGATCTGTTTGCTCTACCTTAAAACTAAGTTGTTGGCGTGACGCCAACGATGGTTGTTGTTATGTGACCGTGACATCATTGCTCAAGTAATCAACATGGCTAGTGCAGTGGGACGAGACCGATTAGCTCCCCGGCGTCCTTTTGCAAGTTTATCATTGACGGCCAAGTGGGGAGGAACGTGGCCTTTGCACAAGTTGCTCTGGATGGTTGTCCGGCCTGAACGACGAGGAGGGATGAACCGGCAGCTGAAGGGACACACACCCAGATAGTTGCAGAGCAAATGGCGTTACCTGACGAACTGGGCGATTCCCCATTAGTGCTAGATAACTGCTAATATAATCGGCAACAATTCATGCTTAGCCCAAGCACGGTCAGAGCTCTCAAGTGAAGCATTAATGAACCAACTCTTTCTGAAAGGGTCGCCGTGATGGAATGGTTTATGGCCAGTCATCTACTTTGTGGCATGGTGAAGCATGGCATTTTCTGGTTGGTGTTGCCTTAGAGATATTTTTGTGTACTCAGAGCTCACCATCTTACTGCTCAGATTGTGATTCAGGCTAAAATATAATGCGGATCAGAAGTCATTGGGAAAATCCTTATATGCGCGTATCTTCGTCATTTCAGTTGGACGGCAAGTGTGAATCACCTTAGTTCCTTCAGATTATGTCTGAAGTATATATACGTACAACCCAGTAAGACCGGTAATGCAACGTGGCGTGCTAGCCTGCTAGGCGAGTGACATGTGGCATGCCAGTCATCATGCCAAGTCATCCGCCAACGGTCCTAGCTAGCAGCTGGTTTATAAATCACTTCCCTCCGTCGGCAACCTTCGTGGTTCTAAACAACACGAACAACCCAAGAAAAGCACTTTACGGAACGGTGAACAATGTGCGGGGGCGCCATCCTCGCGGAGCTGATCCCGTCGCCGCGCCGGGCGGCGTCGAAGCCGGTGACCGCGGGCCACCTTAGGCCGGCGGGCTCCGACTCCAAGAAAGCCGGCAGCGGGAGGAGCAAGAGGCACCAGCTCGCCGACGTCGACGACTTTGAGGCCGCCTTCGAGGACTTCGCCGACGATTTTGACGAGGAGGAGGTCGAGGACGGCCACCACTTCGTGTTCTCGTCCAAATCCGCATTCTCCCCAGGTAACCGATCAACATCGTGGCTCATTCGAGGGTTCAATAATCTGTGACCGGCAGAATGTTCACGCGCGTTCTTTGGTCTGATCGTGGCGTGCACAAGAGCTGTTAGTGTGTAATCTCAAGGGAAAGAACTCTTGTAGCCCACGGCGGGCGCGCGGCGCCGGCGACCCAGAAGAAGCGCGGCCGCCGCCACTTCCGCGGCATCCGGCAGCGCCCCTGGGGCAAGTGGGCGGCGGAGATCCGCGACCCGCACAAGGGCACCCGCGTCTGGCTCGGCACCTTCAACACCGCCGAGGACGCCGCCCGGGCCTACGACGTCGAGGCACGCCGCCTCCGCGGCAGCAAGGCCAAGGTCAACTTCCCCGCGGCCGGCGCGCGCCCACGCCGCGGCAACGCGCCGAGACCGCAGCGCCACCATGCTGCAGCGCAGCCCGCGTTGCTCGCAGGAGAGAAGCAGAGGGAGGAGGAGGTCGTGGTGAAGCCTGAAATTGGGGCGTCGTTCGACGTGGGCAGCTTCTTCGACATGACCTTCTCCGCCTTCCCCGCGGCGGCGCCGGCCATGGAGAGCTCCTTCACCGGCAGCGCCGGGTCGGAGTCCGGTAGCCCCGCAAAGAAGATGAGATACGACAACGACTCGTCCGATGGGATGAGCTCCGGCGGCGGCTCCGCGCTGGAGCTCGCTGACGAGCTCGCGTTCGATCCGTTCATGCTGCTCCAGATGCCCTACTCGGGTGGGTACGAGTCCCTCGACGGCCTGTTCGCCGTCGACGCCGCCCAGGACGTGAACAACGGCATGAACGGCGTCAGCCTGTGGAGCTTCGACGAGTTCCCCGACGACAGCGCTGTCTTCTAACGTGCCGGCCTACCAGTTTCCCTCAGCTGTAAGGGCACCTGAATTCATCACCATGGCTTTTCTGTTCCTCGTGTCCATCGATCACCCTACGTCACAGGCTCTGATTCTTTCTTCAGGGACGGCGGCGGTGCTCCACCGGACGATCGATGCAGCTGATGAGGGCGACTGCCGATCGGTTGCTTGTTTATTGATGTGTAATCATATGTCAGAGTACTGTACTGTACTGTGCTGCTTGAGTTTGCTCGCTAGATTCTGTATCTGTACTGCCTGCCTCCTGATCAAACTGTACTCTACTTTGAATATTTGTACAACTCGTTTGGTGCTTCCTATTGTGTTGTGGGTCAATAATCCTATGAATTTGATGAGGCATGTCGGTAATGGTCGTCTATATTGTACGGTTGTGATTGTTATGCCGTATAAGTTTGTGAACCTGGTTCTACATACTAGCCATCCTTCCATGTTTCAGCCGGAGTATGTAAGAGCATCTCCAGCAGATTTAGTAAAACTAGATACCTAAATTTGCTTTTAGGTATAGGAGAGAAAAGATTTAAGTTATGATTTTGTGCTCCTCTCCACCAGATTTGGTATAACTGGATACCTATAAAGCTTTCTAAAAATACTCTTATGTTGTAGGGTTTTTCGTAAAAGGTCCAAGACACAGAAAAACTATCAAAAATTACATATTTCACTAAGGGTCTTTTTGCAAAACATTACCTTCACACAAAAAAATCCCCTTCTACCTCCCTTCACACGCCGGTCGCCGCCTCCTCCCCTCCCGGCCCCTCCTCCTCCTCCTCTCCGGCATCCCGCGCCACCACCAGCGTCTCACGTCACCTCCGCTGTCCTGCGCCGCCACCGGCGCCCCGCGCCGCCTCCGAGGCACTGCTCTACCTTGGCTGCCGCAGAGGCCGAAGCCACGCCGAAGGAGGCCGTGCGGCGTGGGCCTTACTCGGTGCTCGCCTCGAGAGCTCGCACCTGGCTGCCCTCCTGGCGCCGGCGTTGCCGCGGATCTTGATCGACGGCGGCGAGCACCGGCGTGCTGAGGCTGAGGCGGGAGGCGGAGTCGGTGGCGAGCCCTGGCCGCGACGTCCTGCTCATCCATCTGGCCGCCGCGCATCCTGCCGGATCTGAGCCCTCCGGCTGGACTTCCATGGCGGCGGCGGCGAGACTCCAAGGCGGCGGCACGGGGCCTCTAGGGGCCGGTTGAACCTTTAGGAGGCGGCGCGGACCTCCTGCTCCAGGGGCAGTCGGCCCTCCAGCTTCAGGGGTAGCGGTGGCGCGACCTCCCAGGGGGCAGCCGGACTTCCATGTCGGCGGCGGCGGGGCACTCCATGCGGCGGCCGGACCTCCAGGAGGCGGCGCAGTGCGGGGAAAGCTCCGATCAGGAGCGGTTGGTCTCTCCCGCCACACACCTCCAGTTTTAGCAATCCACACTTTAGTTTGGTATATTTGGGTCAAGGAGAGAGAAATTTAGGTAATTTTCTAAAAAATTTAGGGATAGGTATCCATATACCAAATCTGCTGGAGCGGTTTTTTGGTGGATTTTAGGTATCCTGGCAGTTTTTAGGGATAGATATCCATTATAGCAAATCTGTTGGAGATGCTCTAATAAGGATAGATATCATAGTTTTTTGAATCGTGTCAGATGGTGAACAATTTTGCTTCTGGTATATATAGGTTGTGTTCTTTTTTTACTTGACATAGGTGAGACACATTTCCCCCTAATTGCATCAATAAGGCGCAATATATAACTGCATATCAACAACCTTGTTTTTTATGAAAAACAAGGTAAAACCCTACTGTACATCTCAAGGTCAATTTGGGAAAAATAGGGCTAAAACGATAACCACAAAGACAGCGACCATGCCCGGCACAAGGGTATACTTGAAGAACTCCTTCAAGCTTGAAAAATTAAATATTTTCTCAAAAAAAATTACATATTCGCAAACATGACAAAAACAGACTCAAGCCAATCAATTAACACCCCTGCAAGGAGTTCAAAGGAAATAACACACAGTATATTCCTATGTGCTGGCAGCAGTTCTTTGCCATTTCCATTGATTCCATGACACCAAATTCTGACCACCTCCAAAAATATTCGTCTCCATTTTCCTGGGTAGGTTTTTTTCTTCCAGAAACAGTCCAGTGAGCTGCGACGGATGCGGAAACCACCTCGCAGTCCTGTGGGCGCGCCACCGGTTTCCGACGGCTGCCGGACGATATATAATTCAGGCTGCAATTTGCACATCTTGCTGTTATCTTTCTCGCCCCGATGTCGTCGCGACAGCGACTAGGCTCAGCTACGTTCCAGACCGAGTTTTTTTTTTTTGTTGAGCGGCGTTCCAGACCGAGTTGAGTTGCAGGATTCTCAAGCAAAGATAAAAAAAGAAAAAGAAACCCCAAGTGGTAGCAAAAGCCAAACGCTGAAACGCTTCAGTCCTTGTTTCCCCCCTTTTTTTTAGTGATAAGGTTGGGCCTTGCATTTGTTTGGCTGCAACTTGCTTGAGGGCCATGCTATATACTAGTGCTTGGCGCGTGCCCATGCGCGTGAGTACACATTTAGATACTCAAGATGATTACATCATAGTTACCTAGGGAGTAGCAGTATATTACAAGCATAGATATAAATTTAGCTAAACAATTGGCAGTTCTTCTATAGCTAGATAGAATTATGACGTTGTGGATCATAATCTACATGATACGTGCTGATGAGGTAGGTACACTATAACGTGTGGTAAGAGATGTTGACTTAGTCTTGTAGTCGGTTGATACATGATCTGTGTATGTATATGGAGGAGCAAGTTTTTCTAATGCAGTGTTAGCACGGTACAGTAGTTGAAGTAAATATCGACCGAAGAAGTTCTTGCTTGATGACACGCGGAGTGAGTTGTGCTTGATGACACGCGGCCAGCGGAACGGCACCAACGTGTCGGCAGGAGAACCACCAGCAGCAACACTCGAGCAGCGGCCGCAAGTTTTGACACGGCGTGAGCCGCTCGATCGGCATCGCAGGGGTCAAGGATTTTCGGGTGACGTGTACCGGCTGCGCGGCCGCCGAGCCCGCCCGGATTGTTACTTTAGATGCCATGATCAGTCGGCAGGACCTAATCTTACCTTCAGAAAACTGCCAGTTGCAGCGGCTCGGCCCTCTGCATAATCTGCCCCGTGATGATGGCCTGATTTTGCGGCCCACGATTCCTCGCAGCGATTGGATCTTCATCTTCCCAGCATGGGTTGCTGATTAACTAGTAGTTGCCTAGTAGGGTCTAGGCCCTCCAATAATTTGTTTGGCCACTCTCACCTGTTCCGTTAGCCGGAGAATTCCCCCAGTACATATAGGATCGAGAGGAGTGATATTCGATCCAGTTCCTCAAAAATAAACAATAATCCTCGATCCTCCAGATGCCAAGTTCTTTTCAGCAAAAATAAAAAATCCTCGCAAGCTTATACTGCTATCCATTTCTGGCTCAGAACGACATAACTTTTGTAGAACTAGGCTAGTCTTCTTTTTTTTGGAAGGACGATAAGGCTAGTCAGGTGCCACTGTTAGTTGTATTTTCATACTTTTTTTCTAGAACACGCAGGAGAGCTGTGTATCTTTATATTAAGAGAGAAAGGGTGATCCAATTATAAAAAAAATATACCTCACCTTTATTTTCAGACTTCAGAACGGTGTTACTTATTCATGCATGTGGAGAGATGCTGCCGATGACTCTCAACAAGTTTGTCCGTCTCTGGTCAAGGATTGTAGCCTCTAGAAGGGAGTTGGGATTCATTATCCAAAAGAAGACGAGGAGATTTGGGATGTGGTTCTGCAGAGACGGAAGCGCCTCCGGTCGTCGATCTTCTGCTCCTACGAAGTGGAGCCTGGAAGAAACGGAGCAAACCTGCGCTTCCGATGATGAATTCGCTGCTTCACAATCTGAAACTTGTTGGGAACAACAGCATTTCCCATTCAAGCCACGACATGAAAAAAGAAAGACGCAGTGCAGAAACAAGGGTTCATGAGCCATGCGAAAATCACCTCTTTCTGCTCAAACGAACGCAGTCGATGGAGGAATTCAGACCTCCCGAGTTGAGGTTGAGCACATCACCTATTCACCTTGGACAGTGTGGTGCATCTGACAACTGACAAGGCCAAGCCCGAATAAGCAATTGTCCATGGCCCGGGATTCTATAAGTAGCAATGCCACGTCATGCGTGTGCGCATCAAACCGAAGGGCTCCCAACACTTTCTGCAGAAGGGGGCATTTCTGACGGTCTTATACAAGCATGGATGACGGAGGGAGGATGATACGCCTCTAGATTCTGTTCTGACATTGGCCAACGGGACCCTGCAAGTCTGTATGAGTGGAGAAGTAGACTCGCGCGCACCAGCCAGCCGCCCATGGCTCCGTGGGCTGAAAAGAGCCCATGGTATCGCAACCCAGTATCGCAAAGTATCAACAACCCACTGTGGTCGTGTCAGCATAGCGATTTATCTGTTCATACTCATGAAGCCCGGAGTCTGTGAGCGCCCACAAGATTAGGAGAAACCGGAGGAGCGGCGACGAAGACGAGCCCACAGTCTTGGACAGCCCACGTCACCCCTGTTCCTCTATTTACAGCCTCGGTCGCTCTCCCGCGTCGCCAAGCTTCGTCCTTCCAGCCAAGGAAACGTAGCGATACGTCATGTGCGGGGGAGCGATCCTCGCCGAGCTCGTCCCCGCGCGGGTGCACCGGCCGCTCACGGTCGCCACGCTCTGGCCGGCGGCCGACAGCGGGGCCACCGCCGGCGGCAAGAGGAAGGCGGCCGACGTCGACGAGCTCGAGACCGTCACCGACGACGAGGAGTTCGAGGCCGAGTTCCAGCTTTTCGTGGACGACGACGAGCCGTCTCCGGCCGCCTCGCCGGAATCCGGCGGCCGCAGGTCCAGGGCTGCCCCTTCTCCTGCAGGTACGGTCGATCAGACCATCACAAGGCTGGACAACCTCAACCACGCTTCGCTTGCAAAACAAAAAGAAAAAAAAAATGTGCTCACTTCCCTTGTGTTAATTCCCGTGCATCACACGCGCAGCTGTCAGTTTCAGGGCGCTCCGTTTGCACGAGCCCGGCTCCGCGCGTGAACAAGTACAGGGGCGTCCGCTACCGCCGGTCGGGGAGGTGGGCGGCGGAGATCAGGGACCCGCGGCAGGGGCGGCGCGCCTGGCTCGGCACCTTCTGCTCCGCCGAGGAGGCCGCCCGGGCGTACGACCGCGAGGCCCGCCGGATCCGCGGGAAGAGCGCGCGGCTCAACTTCCCGCTCCTGGACGAAGGCCGCCGCCAGAGGCGGACCGCGCCGGCGCCGGCCATGGCCATCGACCTCAACCTGCCGGCCGTCTCCGACGACGACACCATGGATGCTGACGACGATTCCGACGACGCTCACCGTTCAGGCAACAACAACATCTCCTCGTGACAGCATGCTTGCACAGTTACACTTGAATGCTAGCTATCCACTGAAACAATGGCGGCGTTGCCATCATGTCTTTAATTTGCAGCGATGGGCGGTGAGGCGGTGCAGAGCACGCTGGCGCGGATCAAGGAACTGATCACACAGCAGGGTCCTCACGGAGAGAGGATCGTGCCGGAACTGAAGATGAACGGAGCGGCCGGGGCGTTGCAGTACGCGGCGCTGATCGCCGAATGCAGCCGTCAGATGGAGGGGATTGCTGCCCTGCGGAGAGACCTCGAGACACGCGAGAGGCAGCTTGTCCGGCTGGTTTCAAATGTTATGCTTCGTTGATCACTAACAGTTCACTTTTGAATACCATTTCAGCCCTGATGAGTGTAAAAATGAAGCTGAGAGGCATGATGAAGGGCGTGACAAACAGTTCACTTTTGAATACCATTTCAGCCCCCACTTTGATTACAGTGTGCTCTTTGTTCAGAAAATTATGTACACCAGCATCTACGGTGATGGTCCTGCTGAGAGATTAATGTCTTTGTTTATCCTTAGAATTCTTGTGTTGTTTTTAGTCATCAAGATGTTGACTTCCATGAAAGTTTATCTCCGATCCACATAGCTGTATACTTTTATGAAAAATGGTGGCTTGTAAATTTCTCTTTGCTCTGGGTATTAAGATCGATTAGCATCTTTAGTGAGTAATTAGTCTTTGTTTCACAGGGCCCTCCAAACATCCTGTTTTTAGAGGGAAGTTGTAATTGGCGCCACTGGCGCTGCTGTAAACTCTCTCCTTCTTATCAATACATGCTGGACAATGTTCCAGGTCTTTCAAAAAACAAATTAAGATCGATTGGTTGATCACTATTTTCCTTGTACCATGCTTGACTAATGGTCTACTTTGTGTACTGGTGCCTCAACCATTGCTGATTTTCTAAGATTTAGGTAAAAAAGTTGCAAGCACAATCGGGATCGCCACCTCGGAGATCGGAGTTCCCCCGAAGGTATAAGAGAAGGTCACGAAAACTGCCGAAGGTTAGCCATGACCCCCGAAGGTGGCGTTCGAGACCCGAAGGACATGAAGACTGCCAAAGGTTAGCATGACCCCAGTAGGAGGCGGAAGAGATCCGAAGATCTCTCCGAACGTATTCCAAAGCTTCGGGGTGGCGTGAAGACCACGTTTCAGTAGAGGTAGACAAATTATACAATACAACCTTTGGGGAATGACCCTTTGCCCAAAATATTCCTCGAATATTCCGGGTAATCAAGGGCATTTTGTTAGGAAAAAAATCTATATAACCCCCTCACTTATGGAGGGTGGAATATATAACCCCAACCTATGAAACAGTTTATATCACTCCCGAACTTTCCAAAACCGGTCAAATTACCCCCCTAAAACAGTTTTGAAAAATCATAGTAAATCACAGAAAAATCATAAAATAGAAACTCCAATTATGTTAGACTCCAAATGAGTAGAACAAACACATAATATGATATGCTTTAGTTTATTTTTTTCTATAGCTTTAGATCTATGCTTTTCTTCATAGCCGTAAAAAAATGTACTAAAACACACCATATTATATGTTCACTGTGTAGATCTTCTTATTTGGAGTTTAACACAATTGAATTTTCTATTTTATGATTTTTCTGTGATTTATTATGATTTTTCAAAACTGCGCTTTAGGGGGTAATTTTATCGATTTTGAAAAGTTCAGGAGGTGATATAGACGGTGAGGGTCCTTTTTATTATGATGTAATAAATGTTGGGGTATTTAACATGTACAAAACACGCTCAAGTACAAAGGCAAAACTCTGTTCTGCTGTACTGTTCTTGACCTTTGCTTTCACTGTTTATGCTTTTTAGCTAAGAAACCGAGAACCCAATAACATTTTTTTTGAGGAATTCGGGGGGGGGGGGGGGGTCCCCCACCTACTAATCAAATTGCATTGCTATAAGGCACAGAGCATACAAGATAACCCGGCATACCGGGGGGAGATTACATGAGTCGGAGACAAGAGCCGATATAGTCACGCCATGCCCACATCTGGTGGTGGTGCTTAGTGTATCTATGACTCCAGTGGTCGATCTCCTTTACAATCAAGCGGGTTACATCACTTGGAGACCGAATGACAGACTCGAAAATCATACAGTTACGGGACTTCCAGATTTGCCAAAGAATAATCAAAATTACATCTTTCCAGACATCTAGGGGCAGGTCAGCCAGGGCGTCGCACTCCAAGGAACACGGACGTCGCCACCAGTCCAGGAAATACCCAACCCAATAACATTTGAGATCAAACTGAATATAACGGACAAAGCTTATCATGCTTTTTTATTCTAAAATGGAATGAAAGAGGTAAAAAGCCGCGTCAACTTCTGGATTGAGAAAAAAAGCGTGCCTGGTTTGTTCTAACACTATGAGTGCAGAAAGCTGTCTAGAAAGCATGGGTAGAGCTTATAGACTTAGCTGTAAACATTCTCCTGTGGATGTTCGAGGCCGGAATAATTCTTTAGTTAAAAAACAAGTAGAGCTTAGACTGATGGAGAGATCATCGGACACGGTAAATTCGGCGAGCTCTTCTCGTGCGTGCAATCAGTGGATCATCGTAGCCCCAGGAAGTGACCGATCTGGAGTAGCCGTAGCATCCGTCTAGCATTTGGGATTTGGTCGATTTCTTGCTGCCGGTGCCGGCGTAGGATCTGGAACTGACTGCCGGTCCGGTCTCCTTTGCTCACCCGGAGTTACATTGAAATACTACTATTACTCTAGTACTCTACTATGCCACCCGTTTGTTAACTTTGAATTTTTTCAACCGATTTCATCACCTTCACATCAAAGAGGAGTTCTTATGCAATTATCAAACTCTAATTGGGCACCGATGCATTTTCCCCTGTCGTATTTTGCAGCGCAGACCCCCATACGTGTGGACACGGACATTCGAGGGACCGAAATAACAAATTCACGCAGGCCCGAAAACCCTTCCATCGCCTCTCCTCCTCCGCGCCGCCACTTCCTCTCTCTCTCTCGCGAGCTCCCCACGGTTTCGCGCGAGATCTAGCTAGGGTTCGGGTTTTTCTGGGGACCGGCGGCGATGGCGACCGAGCAAGCGGCGGAGAACTACACGGTGGAGGACCTCGTGGCCTTGAATCCCTACAACCCCGACATCCTCAACGACCTCGAGAAGTTCGTCAACGAGCAGGTAAACCCTAGCCACCGGATGCTCATGCTTCTGCTTTTTTCCCGCGAGGGTTTTGATTCGTGCTAATGAATAGAGCGTTCTCTTGTTCACGTTGAACGTCGGCGAAATCGGGGGCTTGTCGGATGCTAGGTAACAGCGCAGCTTCGACACATGGAATGGTGCCATCGTCTTGTTTTAATGTGCATGGAAAATTAACAATGTTTTCCACCTTTGCGGGCGGCTTGTAGTGTATTTGTTTGCTGGGCAGTTGACTAGTTGTGAATTTACTGGATGTACTGAGCATGTTTCTTTACGATCTATGGTCAACAGGAGTTTCTAGCATATATATTCACTTTATAGGAGTTGCATGTAAGGGATTGTGTGGTGACTGAAAAAGAGGACTGTTCTGATTATCATAATGGGAGGTTAGGAATGCCACCACTGTTATAAGATGTTAAGCATTGTGTCTCGTGCATAAATCTGTGATCATCACCCATCAGATATGTTAATGATTATAAGAGCCATTTTCAGTTTGCATGCTATGCGGTCAGTGGTCATGCTGTCGCTAAATAAAAATTTTAGTGTATGATACCCATAGATTGAACTGCTTCAATCAATCGATTGGCTGAAAAAACTTTAGGTTCCAAATTCGTACACGTCTTGTAGTTCTACACTTAGTTTTATTACAACATTAGTTACCTAATGCTTGAGTCTTTATTTTGTTGTTGTGTTTAGGTCTCGTCTCAAACATATAACTTGGATGCAAATCTCAGCCTCCTTCGCTTGTACCAGGTAACAATGATTCCCTAGTGAAACCAATTTTTACCAATAGTGTGGTTCCATTTATAAATTTTCTTAATAATGGTTTCCTTCTGCAGTTTGAGCCAGAAAGGATGAGCATACAGATTGTAGCCCGCATATTGATTAAGGTCATAACATCTAATGGTTGCATTGATTTTATTTATCAGTAGCATATTTTGATTCACTTTCTGACTATGGCTTTGTCCATGATGTTCTGTTGACAGGCTCTCATGGCAATGCCAGCCCCTGACTTCAGTCTGTGCTTGTTCTTAATCCCTGAACATGTGGTATGAGAAATCGCATCCTTCCCTTTTAGTGAGTAATATATTATCAGACATGCTGTGTAAACCTGGGATGTACAATATATATTGATGGTTCATTCATTATGAATGTGCATGGTCTCTTATCTTTGTACACGTGCTAAAGAGGCCCCCACAACCATGTTTGAGCTATATACTGCAATTAGTGGGAGCTTGGATTTTTTTCCTGAAACAGATTGATCTTTAAATGTATCAGATGTCATACGGGTTCCTGTTGCCCCTTTTTTGTGCTTCATTGTTGTGTGGATCACTTGAAATGTTTTGTTAGCTCACTTGTTCCACGCCTTTGTTTCAGCAAATGGAGGAGCAATTTAAGACATTGATAGTTCTTTCTCACTACCTGGAGGTAAATACTTGGTCTAACTTTTCTACATATAACAAAATGTAAAAAACTATCGTGGAATCTATTGCTAAATCCATTAACTTACTTACAGACTGCTAGATTCCGTCAGTTCTGGGATGAAGCAGCAAAGAACCGCCACATATTGGAAGTTGTTCCAGGTAAATAATTTCTTAAGCCATGGAGTCAAGAACTGAAGACATGCATTGTCTGTCACATATTTGAAGTGACCTTAACTTATTGCATCAATCTGGGTTTCAATTCCTAGAGGAATCCTCAGGCATGTTAAAATTTTAATTTCACATGGATTCCCATAAGTTCAAAATGATGTAGACCTTATTCTTTTCGTTTTCCTATCATTAGCTTGGGTGCTGGTGCTTTTCATCATTGGTGTTCATTTAGCATAGAATTGCATATTCATGACATAGCAAATTATTTTGCGTACCTGCCCTCTCTTGTTGTTAAGTGCATGGTACCTCGTGTTTTCTTAATCTTAAGGTGTCTTACTGCTATGAGCATATGTTACAAGAGATTGGTGTGGAGATTTTGGGGATAATTGAGGGAGAAGGCCATTACTTACAAGAGATGGGAGAGGAGATTTTGGGGATAATTGAGGGAGAAGGATGTTGCTTGTTCATTTTTGGTAGGTAGTACCCATACTCTCGGTCTGAACAGACTGCTTATCGAGCCCAGTTGGTCCTGGGCTGTAACATTTACCTTAGCCTTATTAAGGTGTGGCGACCTCATTTTATGTGGGTTCGATGTATTGGAGGAACACCAGAGGGCAATTTTCTATGGATGTATTTATTCAGAGATGTTCAGTTCGATGACATTGAGGGCAGCTGATATTCATTTTGACCTATATATCCTATTTTTTCTGATGGTACATATTATTATGTGCAGGATTTGAGCAGGCTATCCAAACCTATGCGATTCATCTGCTTTCCTTGACATACCAGAAAGTTCCTAGGCCTGTTCTTGCGGAGGTAAAACATTTGCTCTGTTTAGTAAATGCTTCAAGTTCTTTAGTAAGTATCGCTATATTTTTTTTTGACACCGGTAATGTACGAAGCATATTAGACAATTGGTGGGAATATGTTTGATGTCAATTGTAGCATACTCATGAGTTTGTGGTCATCCAGGTCGTGCTTTGTTTACACATGGTATTGGATTATTTCTTGATATTAACATGCCACTTTTCTTTACAGGCTATCAACATTGAAGGCCTCGCATTGGACAAGTTTCTGGAGTACCATGCCACGAACTCAGGTTGGGTGATTGAGAAGGGTGGACAGTCTCAAGTGATTGTTCTTCCGCGCAACGAGTTCAATCACCCTGAGATCAAGAAGAACACAGCTGATACTGTTCCATTTGAGCATGTAACACGCATATTCCCTGTCCTTAGCTGATTCAATCTTACCGAGAGATTTACATAACTCAGAGGGAGTGAAGTTTCTCTAAGCACCTGTATCTTCTGTTTTGTGGTGTACTGCATTTTGAGATTATTTTGGTATACCTCTTTTGGGGTTAATTAGTACTTGCAACTGATGGTGCCTACTCCGTAACTCTACCGAAATGCCCCGTTTGTCAAAATGGTGTATGCCATTATTCATTTATCAGATTGGTCTGCCCTAATGCTACCTGTGCTTGTGATACTGCCGATAATGTTTCTGAGAAGACTGGTTCTTTAAACCCGTGTCTTCCGAACCAATTATGATGAAACTGGAGGCAGCTCCGACCGCAAAAAAAAAGTTAAATATAATTTCGTACGGCACTCACAGAAATATTCCTTGAATTTGATGTATTTGAAAAATATGCCACTGCCATCAGTCGTAGTGAAATTTCATTTTCGTTTGCCCAGGACCTGAAGTCTTGTCTGTTTAGCCACGAGAACTTGCAGAGGCGCAGTGACACAATTGGTGCACGTCCAGCGTCTCAGTTCGACCTCCTGCAACAGGTCCCAGACCTGGAGATATTTCAAACAACATATCAATTGATAGGAATATGTTATGTGCAGTACTATCTGATAACGGTGAATCCATGCGGGACATTGACTTAGTATGCTGGAAGCATCAGTCTAAGTTCTCAAACATACTGCAGAGGTCAAGGAATTTGCTTCCAAATTTTTCTCAGGGTGTTTCCATGCTGGGCATTGACATTGTATGATGGAAGCATGAGTCTGAATTCTGAAACATCTGTAGAGATAAGGAATTTGTTCCAAAATTTTCTCAGACTACCTTGCGACAATATTCTAAGGTATTCTAAGTCAACAAAATAAAATTACAATGAAGAGATGAACTAAAACCATATGTGACTTACACTAGATGTCACACATTTGGTTCAATCATGATGATGATCATCATCATCGAAACACATGTGATTTACCACTACAAAATTTGGGTATGTACCATTCAATTTATATGAATTTCTTTTGCGAGGGAAATGCATGTACTCTGGTCTTGCTATCCACGGGCTTGGAAGCTTTCTCCTCCCATGTTTCTATCTGCTTCATTGTCTTCTCTCTCTTACGTTGTAGGGCTTTGAATTCCTCAGGGCTGAAAGGAGGTGGCAGATCGCATGGGCCAGCATCACTGGCGGACCTCATCATGGAATCCTCCATGAACTTCTTCTCAAGGCCTATAGCTTGGCAAGCCAAAGATTCGGAGCAGATCTCAACAGCTTCAGGTGGTTTGGTTGGCTTGAACCTTAGGAGCTTGGCATACTCAGTTAAGAGGTGAAACATGTAGTCGTATACATAGTCCATTCTGCGCTCTTTTTTAATGAAGTTGCTTGCTTGCTTCCCTATTCTCTGTGCCTATATTTGTGCCTATATTTGACGTAGAGATATACATGAACGTGGTTATTATCAAAAGATGCAAAACCTTTTACAAAACTAAATAACAAAACATTCTCTATAGAAGAAAAGGCTTGTTCTTTACTCCAATATGATCATTACTAGTGAAAATCAAGTGGAATCAGACTAGACAAGCATTCCGCACGATACCAGGAAGCATTTGCCAGCAAAATTTAAGCTTGCAATATTTTTAATCGAAGTGAATCGAGCAGTATATAAGACCAGCATTTCTCCGTTGTGTTATATTATGTTATAATCATAAGTTTCATGCTTTTAACCAAAGAATATATCAAAGCAAGCGCAGCAAAAATACAAAAAATGTTGAATTAACTCCACGCTCCACGGTTGTTTGATTAATACAGGTGACAGTAAAATATCTCCAGAGTTCAGAGGACATAATGTATCTTATAAGCAACATATTTCAAATTTCTATTCACTCACATAAGCAAGACAGGAGTATGCCATGGTATACTGTAGCAAACTTCATTACTGACACATAAAGTCATATAAATACCTCTTGTTTGTGAGAATTGCCCCAATCAACAGCATACTTGATTAAGCTACACTTATTGTCATCCCGAACTGGCCAATAATGTTGCATGGGCATCAGCACCCTTGAATAGAAATCATAGTATTTTGGTGCAACCACTAGTGTCATTGAATCGCAAGCTAGAATATACTTCTCGCTAACTGACCATGCTGATCCTTCAATATAAATCTTATACCTGTCTCCCAAAGAAAGAAGGTCAGCATTACTGACAGAACAAAATAAATTTCAACTTATCTGCAAGAGAAAAAGCAAACCTATGGATGCATTGACTAGCCAAATTTGATTGTTTGTATCCTGCCTTGATCTCTTTGACCCAATCCTGAATGATAGAGAAAATGAACTAGCTAATCAATGATGAATCACCATTACCCGAACTGTTTCAGTGAAAAATGATTGTCCACTAAATATGAAGGTTTAAACATTTTATGGGATGGAATTGAACAATTAATTTGTTAGAAGCCAATGGGCATTACAGTATCTCCAAGTATAATTTTAACTTGAATGCAACATAAAGAAAAGCAAAGTACCTGTTTGTAAATACGTGCGTTCCAATCATGCTCACTGGAGACATTACACTTAACTAGCTCCTGCCTTATAGCTGCCACATCTGGATTCCCTTTCCAGTAAGCATAAGGTTGCCTATACATCCATTTCACCCTCCTGTTGCCACTGTTCAATTCCTTCTGCAGAGCATTCCATGGCTTTATGTTGATCTCAGGCCTGTCATCAGTCATCACAGACATTTAATTAAGTGGTCGTGCCTTTGTCTGAACATCAAAACACAAATGAACAGACTATCAACAACAATTTCACTTTGATAGCCCCTAAAAGGTAAAAGCACAATCAGAAATGCAACTGTTCTCTTGCAATTGGTTTTCGTCGAATTCACAATTATCAACAAGGAACGCAGTGAATACTGGTATATAACCATGCCAATGCATGAAAGAAACATAACTAATTTTGTGGTGGAGAAACAGGAAGGTAAGATCAGCTGCTTACCATCCCCAGAAAGACCAGTCCGGGAAGACGACGTCGAGCGTCTCGTTGTCGCCGCAGTACCTGAAGAGCGGCGGCAGTACGGTGGCGTTCTCCCCCTGGTACTGGTCAGCGTGCACGACGGGCCAGTCGACGCAGTCGAACATGAGGTCGAGGTCGGGGACGCGGCCGGGGTAGCGCCGGAGCAGCTGCAGGATGCCCCAGATAGTGAAGAGGTCGCGAGTCTGGAATGCAGGCGCGATGCGCTCGATGTAGGCGCGGCCCCGGATCACGACGAGGCGGAAATTGGCGGTGGCGCGTGCGCGGTCGACCATGGCGCGGGTGATGCCCCCCGCTGCGCGCCATGGGTGGAGGTCCTCGTGGATGGAGCGGAAGTAGGTGGGGCAGATTGAGGAGGCGTTGGCGGTGGCGGGGAGAGGCGGTGGGTCGGGGATGGCGGCGCAGGTGGAGGCGGAGGCGGAGGCGGAGGAGGCGTTGGGGGAGAGGGCGAGGTCGAGGGTCTGGGAGATGTTGCTGGGTATGTCCAGGTCGCAGGCAAGCGGCGGCGCCGAGCAGGAGAGGGAGTAGGTCGCCCGCGGCGGCGGCGGCGCGGCGGGGATAGCCGGAATAGAGGTGGTATGCGTCGTGGTCAGGATAGCCTGCAGGGAGAGCCGGAGAGGAAGACGATGATCCACACTAACCAGCTCACTTTTTTTTTAAAAAAAAGAAGAAAAATACTTCATCGAATTCAAGTGACTATGCTGATAAGAAATGAAAAATCCCAATTTTTTCAGACATTCCTTTGTAATGAATATATGAATATGAATTACGCCGTTGCAAATTCTTTAAGGGTAGGTCACACTGGGCGATTGAAAAATTTTTGAAAAAAAGAGAGAGAATGGATGGGGCTTACCTACCGGCTTTGAGCGCCACTGATCCAGATTCGTGATTGACAGATGAGTCTGCACATATTTTGAATTAATTGTTAATTTGTGCCTAGGAAGGACGGCCTTGACTGATCTTAGCATTAATCGGAGAAAAAATGATAGATGAAATGCACCGAACATATTTTTCTTCTTATGTTTGGGACATATTTATCTGTGTAGGAACTAATATGAAGCCAATTTGAGATCGATTGCAATACGGGGAGGAGGGGAAATATAAACCCTGCACTCACAGTGGTGGTGATCCAGCGGGCGGACACGAGGACGCCGACCACGACGACGAAGAAGAAGAGGAAGATGGCCGTCGTCACCGGCGACGACGACGAGTCCGACCCCTTGCTCCGCCGCCCGTCCGGGATCACAGCTGCGGCCGGCGCCGTAGCCATGGATCGCCTAGCGGTGAGTCCTCCCTTGTCCACCGCTTCGTCTCCTGCGATCAGACTCCGATGATCATGGGTTTCGCCTCTGGATCAGAGAAGGAACTCGGCATGCATCAGATCGAAGCATGCATCGTCGAACACGGCAGCGTTCAGGAGGCCGTTGCATCCGCGCCGATCGCTCAGGAGGCGCGTCCACGTGTGCTACGTAGCGAGTGGTGCCATGCATGCGGCCGCCAAGTTCCACAAGACGCGGTCAGAGTGAGCCAAGCTTTTGACTGTGCTAAAGCAGTAAAGCGTGTGCATGCGAGGCAACGGGAGCAGGTGAGATTTGGCTTTGCCGATTAAACTGGGGTGAATCGGTAAATTCAACCTGCTGCTGCTCATATTTCAAAATTTGAAGAGGTTTTGCGCGCTGCGACAGAAACAGGAGGACCGACATCACTTTGTGCAAGCAATGCGTGCCGCCGCATGCCGGGGACAGTCATTTTGAAGATTTGCCAACCAAGATTGAAAGGTTGCTTGATTAGCAACAGGCTATTCATCTTTAATTTTTTTATTATTTAGCTTTTCATTCTTGCAAGACATCTCTGAGGAGGATTTGCACTGCAGCTATTTGCAATAAAAAATATGCAGTATTGGAGATATGCATCATAAGAGCAACTCCAATAAATCCTTTAAATGGACCTTTTCATCTCAAAATTGGAAGACGAAATAAAAAAAATCACACTTCAGCAGATCTTACCTTTTATCAAAGCTTCCATTTTAGGGAGATCTTTTTATTAAAGCTTCCATTTTAGGGAGATCTTCAAATCTCTTTCTTCACCCTCTATTCCTCCTATAGAGTCATCCACTAACAAATGGGACCCCTTTAGATCGAAAGAAGATGATGAGATTCAAAGGCCCCTGCTAGAGTTGAGGTTAAAAAGCTAGTCCTCAAAAAATAAAGGGAGCCCTTACCAAAAAAAATTTAGGACGATTGTTGGAGATGCTCTAAAGGTGGGATATATTTTATCCCATAAAACTAGGGAGATAATCTTTTTTGAAATTCATTTTTTATTACATTTGAAATTCATATGGAAAAAGAAGAAAAAACCGAAATTATAGTATGACAGGCCGACAAATGGCTAGACCCATATTTTGGCACGGCCCAACACGCATCTCCTCGCTGCAGAAGCTTCCTAGGGTTTTAGCGGGGCTGATGGCCATGGACGTGGCTCTTTGCTAAAGAGATAGTCGAGGACAGTGCCATCCATTGAGGTATAGCTTTGCTTAAAATTGGATATAATATTAAACTTAATTTTCTGTGGTAAATTACTACAGTTGAAGAATGTTTTTTTAGCAAAGATAAAATTATTTAGTGGTCCTGACAAAAGCTATGTTTTAACGATGTCCACTAGCAAATCTTTCCTATTTAATTCCGTTACTAAAAACCAGGGAGATAATTTGTTTTGAAACTCATATGGAAAAAGGAGAAAAAAAACAGAAACAGTAGTATGATGGACCGACGAATGAGTAGGCCCATGTTTGGGCACGGCCCAACGCGCATCTCCTCGCTGAGTCGCTGCAGAAGCTTCCTAGGGTTTTGAGGCGCCGCATAATATAAGAGACACCTCTTCTCCTCCCATTCCTCCCATTAGCGCCGCCACTCCCAGACACATAGCCCGAGCCCTCTCCTCCTCCCCTTCGGGCCACCACCAAACCCTTGCATACCCATCCACCATGGCGGCGGCGGCAGGCGGAGGCGCGCCGCGGGCGTTGTCCCAGAAGGAGCAGGACATCCAGATGATGCTCGCCGCCGACGTCCAACTGGGCACCAAGAACTGCGACTTCCAGATGGAGCGCTACGTCTTCAAGCGCCGCACTGACGGTACGGATCATTCTCCTCCCCATGTAGATCTATGTAAACAACCTTTGCAGCTCTATGTTCCTGCCATGAGATCTCATGCGTAGATAGGCCGTGAGCTCGTGCCACCGTGCTTGTATCGTAAGCTAAGATTTTTAGCATTTATCAGAAATAGATGTTCTTGTCACCAATTGTAGCGGTATATCTCTGTAAACGCTTAAATGGTTTTGCCTTGTTCAATGATTGGGGCTGTGCGTCTCCCGCATCTCACTAAAAAAATTGTAGCGGTATGAGGAATGATAAACTAGTATTGATTGTGATCTGCGTTGCCATGTGCTATTTAGCACCCTAGTTAACTCACAAGTAGTGCCTTGTTGTGATATGCCTTCCTGTTGATGTTTTTTTTAATCAGGCATCTACATCATCAACCTTGGCAAGACATGGGAGAAGCTCCAGCTGGCGGCGAGGGTAATCGTTGCCATTGAGAACCCTCAGGACATCATTGTCCAGTCCGCCCGCCCCTACGGCCAGCGCGCCGTCCTCAAGTTCGCGCAGTACACTGGTGCCCATGCTATTGCCGGGAGGCACACCCCTGGAACCTTCACCAATCAGCTGCAGACGTCCTTCAGTGAGCCTCGGCTGCTCATCCTTACCGACCCAAGGACTGACCACCAGGTGAAGAGCATTTCGATTTGAAAGTCCTGAGATGTGCATTTGTTGGATCATGCAGTAGCCTGTGCTGGTGAACTAATTTTTATTTGTAACTGTTTGCAGCCGATCAAGGAGTCTGCTCTGGGGAACATCCCCACCATTGCCTTCTGTGATACTGACTCCCCCATGCGGTATGTCGATATCGGCATCCCAGCCAACAACAAGGGAAGGAACAGCATTGGATGCCTGTTCTGGCTCTTGGCAAGGATGGTTCTGCAGATGAGGGGCACTATCCTCCCTGGGCACAAGTGGGAAGTCATGGTATGCAATCTTAGGATGCTTTTTAAAATGCCATTGGCCATGCAATGTGTGCAGATTTTTATCACCCTTAGCATTCTTATGTGATGATGTTGTTTGCAGGTTGATTTGTTCTTCTACAGAGACCCTGAGGAAGCAAAGGAGCAGGAGGAGGAAGCTGCTGCTGCCCCTGAGTTTGCCGCTATCACTGATTACCCAGCGGCTGATCAGTGGGGTGGTGGAGACCAGTGGACCTCTGATGTTGCTGCACCGCCTGTTGCTGTTGGTGGCACTGGTGCCGAGTGGGGTGCTGCTCCAGGTATGTGCTGAAAATTTCATCATCTTTGTTATGGAACCCTTTTGCTGAAATGTACCCTGTGTTCAAATGGAAGTTATTATAGTCCAGACCATTTGATCTGCTGGGAGTTGCTCATGTACAAGTTTGTGGTAAACACTGTTCTCATAATCTCATTTTTTTTCGTTGCAGCTCCAGTTCCTACTGGAGAAGGCTGGGATCCAGCTGGGGCTCCTGCACCTGTGGAGGGTGCTGTTCCTCCGGTTGTTGCTGCTTCGGCTGGTTGGGATCCAGCAGCACAACCCACCGCCCAGGGCTGGGACTAGGCATAGGCCCTCCCTTTGTGATGCATCTTGAATTCAGGAATTTTTCCAAAGTATGAATGCCCAAAATCAGGATGCATCGTCTACAGCTATGCATTGAACACTTTTGTTTAGGGCTTTCTAGCTGAACTTGTGCCCCTGTTCTGTTTTCAACATTGCTGCTAGAGGAGACTGCGAAGATGTGGTATAAGTAGCATTTCCGTTCGTGTTGTTTATGGATCCGTTCAATGTGATGGTTCTATATAACATGTTGAGGCAGTTGAGAAAATTTGGTTGCCATTTATTTTGTGCTGTACAATCTTCCCAGTTCGTTTGAAGTTCCTTTCAGTTCGACTGAATGAGAAACGGAATTTCTAACTAACGCTCGAGTAATTATCTGTTTACTTTGTTAATCAATTTTCTTTACGTCGGCTGCTTGCCTGCCTTGCCATACCATACCGGCCCAGCAAGCGAGCTAGCTCTGGAACCAGGCCCGCCACTAGTGCTGCTGGACAGGCACAGAGCCTAGCAGTCCTGGGCTTCTACCTGCTGTGTGACCGAGAAGGCCGAGCACGTGTGGCTCCTAGCTAGCTGCTGATTAGTTTTGACGTGAAAATTTTAGTCTATTTTAACAGCATTAGCGTGTATTTTGATTGTTGTTGTGGCCTCGTGGGTACACTTCATTAGTGCATGGTTATTGAATTATAAGATAAGATCAACCAGGTTGATCTGATCTGTAAGTGACAAAGGAGTTTGGCAAATTTTTATGGTCATATCATTTTCAGATGAACCCATAAAGTTCAATTTGTCTTGTACTTTTTCAGGACCACTAAAAAAATTTATCTTTGCTAAAAAACGCTAATCAACATAGTAATTTGCTGTAGAAAATTAAGTCTAATGTTTTATCCAATTTTAAGCAAAGCTACCTGAATGGACGACACTGTCCTTGACTACCTCTTTATCAAAGAGCCACGTCCATGGCCATCAGCCGAGTGCCATGGCCGCCGTGAGACAGATGACAGCAATGCGGATCCAGGATAATTGTTAGAGAGTTTTCTTTAATCTCTAGACAACTTCAGCTTTTAATCGTGGTGCATCCATGGTAAAAAAATGTAGGAGTTTAGGGGGCACTATGGATCCGGCTGCGGTAGTGCGGTAGAAGAAGCCTCTAGGCTTGCTTTAGGGTGATGAAATCCTGGATCATCCAATCCAGTAGGGATGGAAGCTCATCCAGGAGCGTGTTGACAGTCGAAATTAGCATCAACCGGTCTGATCGGTTTGACCGAGCGGTCTGATCGGTCGGGGCACTATGGTCAGTCCGACAGAGACCGACCGGTCTGACCGGTGGGTCTGACTGGTCTGACCGGTCTAGGAGGAGTCCGACTGTAATTATAATTTTTTGTAGAATTAGATATGTAAAAGGGATTCTTTGCGGGATAAATCCATCCCACCCTATAAATATAAAGGGACACGGCCGATTGAGTATCATCCAATTGATCAGAACACAATACAATTACTACTTTTTATCGTCTTTATCTTTTCTCCAAACCCTAACTTTTCCAAACCTCATCTGCTGTTCTTCCATTGTCTACGCGACGTTTGAAGACGTTCTAGGTGGCCTGCTGATCCTAGAACAACCCTACGCGCGCCTGCCCTGACGGGGTCCCTCTCGGGCGAGCGTTCGTCGGTCGTCGCTGATTCACCCCGGCGACCTGTCTGACCGGTCCCTTAGACCGGTCTGACCGCTCCACGCAGGAGGCGCTGCATCGAGCTCGTACTCGCGCCGCGCGACCTAGCGCATTCGTGTGTTGATCCGTAAAAGGCGTCAACACATTTTTGGCGACTCTGCTGGGGACGAAAGATCTTGGTTGACAAAACCGATCTAATCTACACCGAAGATGGGCTCTACTTCTGAAATCGACAAGGACGATGTCATTCTTGCGACATACGAGCATCTTCCTGAGGAGGTCCGTCAAATGCTGGAGGAGCGCAAGAAGAAGCGTGATGAAGAAGATCTACCAGTGGCGCTTGCGAGCATCAAGGTCTGTCGATGAGGCAAAGTCACCAAGATCAAAGAGATCAACTTCCCTTCTACCTCCACGAATACATCTACTGAGGTAACACCTGCTGCAAGTGCTCCATCTTCTGGTGTTACTTTAGATCAAGTTCAGAAGTTGCTAGCTGAGCGCGATGTGCATTGGGCTAATTGGCTTAATTCTAAAAATAGAGAATCGGCTGGTAAGGAACCAGAGATAGCCGATGAACCTCCATCTATTTCTACTGTTGCTACTTCTGAATTTTATGTTCCTCAACCATCGGCAGCATCTCCTGTGAATCAACCCTAATATGGGATGCCGATGAATTATTTTAGTGGTCAAACGATAACACCTATATATACTGATCCTATTACGAGCTTCCCTGGTTCGGCCAACATTAGCCGAACAAACAAACTCGTTCCGTACATGCCACCAACACCCCCCAGGAACTCAGTACCACCTATCGGTTCTATCTTCAACGAGATTTTTGAGCGATATGTGCAATGTTGGCAAAACCGGCAGAGACCGGTCAGACTAACTTATCAGTCCAGTCAGACCAGTTCCCCTCAGCTGGTCAGACCGGTCGCGCCGACCAGTCTGTCCGGTCATTCTGTTTCAAACCAGTGCTAAGTGTCTACATCCACACAGTTAAATTCTTTGAGACATTTTGATAAACTGCTTGCTGATTATAAGAATGATTTGGCCAACTTGCTTAGAGAAAACTTTGGAGTGGATGTTAGAAACAAGACTCGCACATACCAAAAGCCGTATCCTACTTCGTTTGATTCGATTGCATACCCTACTGGTTTTAGGTTGTCTGAATTTATTAAATTCAGTGGGGAAGATACTAGGAGCACTTTAGAGCATATTAGTCAGTATCTTGCCCAATTAGGAGAAGCTGGTTTAATAAATGAGTTGAAAGTGTGTTTATTTTCTTTATCTCTAACTGGAACTGTTTTCTCATAGTTTTCTTCTTTGGCACCTAATTCCATTGGCTCGTGGGAACAATTAGAGCAGAAGTTCCATGAGCACTTTTTCTGTGAGCATGATGAGCTTAAATTGTTTCACTTGATATCGGTTAGACATATGCGTGATGAATCTGTCAATGATTACATAAGAAGGTTTCACGATACAAAAAACCGATGCTTTAGTGTAAATATTGCAGAAAAAGATTTAGCTTATTTGACTTTTAATGGCTTACGCTCTCATATCAAAGAAAGATTAGAGGGCTATGATTTCTTTTATGTTACTCAAGTGTATCAGAGATTTTTGGCTATAGAAAGCCGAAGCAAAGAGTCTCAAGAGTCTCATAGACATCATCGTTCTAGTGTGCATGCTTTAGATTGCAATTCAGATTGTTCGGACGATGATCCTAATGATGTATATGCTGCTGAATTTGTTTGGCCATCTCAAGCCAAACCTTTCACTTGTTCTGCTCTTAAGCCGATTCACAAAAATCGGCAAGAAGAAAAATTTACTTTTGATGTGTCCAAGTTGTAGGATCAAGAACACCGACTAGAGGGGGAGTGAATAGGCGGTTTAAAAACTAAAACCACAAACACTAGAGAAATTTAATTAGTAAAACAAGAGAGCTCTATGTCTCACTACTACTATCTCTAGTTTGGTTTGCAACCTAGGATGACAAGATAAATTGCAATTTCTAGGAAAGTAAATTGCTCAAAGTAAATAAACTAAACAAGATGAGCAAGAGAGATAACCGAGCTTGACACAAGATTTTATCCCGTGGTGTTGATGACTTGCCGGTCAACCCTAATCCACGTTGAGGTGGATTCCAAGAGTCAACCGCTCCTCTATCAAGAACTCTCTTAATCTTGAGACGGCTTGAATCAAGGAACCGCTCCACATCTCGATTCCACTAGAGTTGCTCTTCACTACTCCGGTGAGATGAGCACAAAACCTCTCACAATTGAAATCGGGGCTCCTCAACAATCTCCTTGGAGGTGCTCCACGAAATCCACTTCTCCAAGCCGTCTAGGGAGCGGCAACTCCCAAGAGTAACAAGTCGATGACGCTTGCTTGATGTTTCCTAAGTGCCACAAAACTCAAACTCTTAATGCAATGCACTAGAATGCTCTCACACTCATAAGAATGCAATCTCTAAGCAAGAATGTGAGAGAGAGGAATGGCTCAGCTCTAATGTGTCAAGAAAGTTGTCCAAATGGCCAAGAGAGCCTCCCAATGGCCGAGCATTGGGTATATATAGACATCCCCTAAAAAACTAGCCGTTACACTCTTTTCTGCGTAATCGCGGTCCGTCCGCGGTTCAAAAACCGGACTGTCCGCCCTTATAAACCAGTGAGTCAGAGTACAATGATTGTGTGTCAGAACTAGCCGTTACAGCCCTGGCGGACCGTCCGCGCCCTAGGGGCGAACCGTCCGCAGTTCAATGTTCCACACCACCAGAGACGATTCTGGTCACTTTTGAAAAATACCGGCGGACCGTCTGCGCCCCAGGGGCGGACTGTCCGCCGTTCAACTTTAAATTCCACCAGAGACGCAAACGTCTCTGGTACAAAAGTTAATTGACCGGTGGACCTTCCGCGCCCCAGGGGCGGACCGTCCGCCGTTCAGACCATCAGCCCAACCAAAGAGGCAACGTCTCTAGTACAATTTGAGTTAGAGGGGCGGACCGTCCGCCCACCTGGGCCGGACCGTCCGCTCTTCATTTTTCACCCCCACCAGAGGCAAACAGCCTCTCTGGTACATTTTTAAATTGTATGGCGGACCGTCCGCACCCCAGGGGCGGACTGTCCGCACTTAGACATTCAGCACTCAAACTTTAGATCTTTTTTAAACTTTTCAAAACGTCATTAGCCCTCATGCATGCATCTAGACATTTTGAGCAAAATGACACTAAAGACCCGTCAAGCACAAGTACATGACCTCTCTTGATAGTACGGCTATCTATCCAACAAACTCGGTCATATTTCATCCACTAATCGCCTTATGACCGGTAAAATGCAAAAGCCCTATTTGATACCTTTGCCTTGAGCCCGAGCTTTGCATATTATCTCCAAAACTTCATACGATCACAATCAAATCCTTTTCATCCGTGGATCAACCTATGCTCATTATCTCAAATGAAATTGTTAATCCACAAACCGTTGTCATTAATAACCGAAACTCGAATTAGGGGCCTAGATGTTTTCAATCTCCCCCTTTTTGGTAATTGATGACAATACTAATTTTGGAGTGATAAAAATAATTCAAGTCAATTTTATACACAAGGCATAAGGTAGACTTGGAATTGAACTTTGGAATAACTTACTCATTTTTCTTGAAAATTTCAGAATTTGATATGAATAGATTCACCTAAGTTTGATGAGTAGAGAGAACTCCCCCTTGATATGGGCTTATAAATTTGAATGAAAACCAAGAGCACATATATATGAAATTTGAAATTTTTGACGGAGTTTCCCCTACAAGTGGAAATCGAGGCAATACAACATACAAGATATATATGATATGAACTTATCATGATTAGCACAATCTCAACAAGCCACAAGGATGAACATAAACACGATAAGGGTATTACAAGCCAACGAAGTTCATCACACATTACAAGCCAAGTTCAAGTTCAAGCCACAAATCCATGCGAGACAATAATATAAACATGCAATGCAATAGAGTTTGACACAAATAAAATATGAGTAGCAAGCGGAAGCAAATCAAATAGAATCTCCATGTGAAGTCCATGAGCTCCCCCTAGATCCAAGCGTCACTCCAAGCTGTCCTTCTCCCCCTTTGGCATCAATTGCCAAGAAGATCAGTCCATCGGTGGTGGAGGCGGTGGCGGTGGGTAGAAGGGCTGGTGAGGATAAAACTCTGGAGGCGGCACTAGAGCCGGGAAAACTGAGTAGAAGTGATCCGAGAACCTAGTGAAGGCAGTACTGAAGGTGTCAAACCTCTGCTCTAACTGCTGCTGCCTCTGCTCAAGCTACTGAAACTGCTCAGATGACGGCATATCCTCAAAGCGAGAATCCAGAGCTGCTATGTCTGAGTGGAGATCCTCCTGAACTCCTTGCATCCGAGCCATCATAGGCTGGAACATGCTCTCATGAAAGTGCTGAGTCATCTGCTGCTGCATGTTCTGAAAGCCAAGGTTCATCTGACTCTGCATCTGGCTGGCCAAACCCTCAATCTGAGAACTCATCCCCTGCTGCATGGATGCAAAGTATGGATCAAAATATCCAGCTGGATGAGCCCACTGTGGCTATAGTGGAGGCTGTGGAGGTGGCATAGCATGCTGTGCTACAACTGCTCCCATGTGAGCATCATCATCCCCATCATCGCCATCTTGATCATGCTCCTCCTCCATATCATCTCCAGGGAAAGGAGTCAGGGGCCTCAGAAGAAAACCTGTGTCATTCTTGAAAGGCCTAAAAGGAATGTGCCTGCACTCACAGATCCCTCTGAAACTGGTCTTTGCCTTGATGATAGACATGATGTAAGGAGCAAATAGAGGTTCATCTCAAGGTTTAGCCTTAGATATGCCAAC
Organism: Panicum virgatum; assembly: GCF_016808335.1. Taxonomy (NCBI): domain Eukaryota; kingdom Viridiplantae; phylum Streptophyta; class Magnoliopsida; order Poales; family Poaceae; genus Panicum; species Panicum virgatum. The sequence continues at coordinate 76,765,322 of NC_053153.1, forward strand.
TGATCCATGATAAGAGCAATAATATTGATTCAATTTCCATTCATCATATGAGAAATCACATTCCAATAGAGACCTCTAATTTTGTCCTTGTTTCCACTCTTAGACATAAATGTGACTCTAGCAATCTTGTTAATTACTGCAGGATGATGTCTAAGACCCTGAGTACCCCCAAACATTCTGGCAATCCCCACATTTGCAGGCTCATAGTATATGGGATAATCAGTTTTAGGCAAGGGATTTTCCATCACAATATCCATAGTTTGCACATTCTTCATGAGATCATAGTCTAACTGATTAGCTGCAGCAAACTGAGCAAAGGTAGCATAATATACCCCTTTTCCGGTTTTCCACCATATCTTTTCTTCTACCATGCTAATCTCTAGGGTGGCATAGAACTGGTGAATGACTGTTTCATTCCAATCACACCTATGCTGCAGGAAGTTTGCTAGACCCATGTGCTCAAATCTATCAACAAGTGCAGACATGATAGGCTGTGACCTCATATAGGCTAAGTCTATGGTTTGATGCTTGAAGACAATTTTCTTGACTATATGACCAAAATAAGCATCTTGTTGAACCATAGTGCTGAAATAGAGGATATTTGTGTCACTTGGTTCATTGAGCTGATTTACTGACCTTGCATGTGAGTAAGACTCAGTAGTCCACTGCCTGCTAGGAAGGTCTAGCCCCATAAGATCAGTGACGTCATTCTCATCACCCTCAACATCTTCCGTAGAGGAATCATCTCCAACACACCCAATTGATGATGCAGCAGCCAAGTCACTTGGATTTGGAGCATAATCAACATCATCTGAGTCATCGCTATCTCTTTGTCTCTTGGAGGATACGACCTTCTTGATCTTGGAAGTAGTGGCCTTTTGTATCTTCCGAGGTGCCCTGAGATCAAGAATTAAACATAAGGATTCAAATATTCAAGTATAAGAGATGTGGCATAACAAATCATCACAAAGTAACAGAAATCAGCAAATCTGTATACTGGCAGACCGTCCGCAAGAAGACCGCGGACTATCCGCGTCCATTGTGCTGATTTTGTGTAACGGTGGACCGTCCGCCAGCCTAGCGCGGACCGTCAGCGATGGATCTGTTCATGCGCAGGAGACACAAAATCACCCCAAAACTTGATTCATCCATAATTTGAGTTCTAGATCAAATCTGCTAACCAAATTTTAGCCACAATATCTCCTCAATACCAGCAACAAGTTCCCCAATTGATTTCTCAAATCCATGGTCTAGAAACAGATCGGAACACCCCAAACCCTAGCCTCTTTCATGATGAAATCCAAGAACATAAGGATAGGAATCAATGAAATACCGAGAGGACATGACGGAGTGTTGCAAGAAGAGTCCGGGGATGTGCTCGGACCGTCCGGGAATCACGCCAAACACCCTTGACCTCGAAGTCTCCCCCACGTGCTTGAGATAGAAAGAGAGAAGCCTTTTGGGTGGTTGTGGTCGGTTTGGTGGGGAAGAAGAAAGAGACACCCACATATAAGTCAAGTCTGGCCGACCCCATCTTTCAGCGCAGGGGCGGACCGTCCGCGACCTCCAGACAGACCGTCCGCCTTTGTAATGTCTGAGACATCACCCCATAGGAACTGGCACTGGAACAATCCTTCTTGACACGGGCGGACCGTCCGCGAGACCTTGGCGGATAGTCCGCAATTTGCACAGTGGACCCACCTCCGGTGTATCCGAAGCTGACCGGTGCACCTAGCGGACCGTCCGCGATCCATAGGCAGACCATCCGCGGTATATTTTTGCGGCTGAAACATCTTTCTGCAGAGCCTTTGGTGACAAATCTCATTAACGGCGGACCGTCCACCTCTTACCCGCGGACCGTCCGCGCTACCAAATTTCTGACAGCTCTGAATTTTGCCAACTTTCACAATTTCATTCTTCAATTTTTCATTCTCCACAATAAGTGACTCATCACAAGAAGACTTATCACTTGTGCTACATGAGGGGTTAGTAGAGCTAGATACACAATATGATTTGCAAGTTTCACAACTATTCCCTATGCTCAACTTAGCCTTGTCCTTGTGATCAAGCAAGGTGTTGTGAGCTTCCTTAAGTTTCTCATGAGTTTTCTTAAGATTCTCATGAGGGGTCTTTAGCTCCTCATAAGAAGCTTGGAGTGAACCATACTTCAACTCCAAGTCCTTCAATTTTTCTTTTTTCTTGATCACAAGTTCACCGGCATCGGTGAGCATATCTACAAGATCATCATATGAAAATTCTTCAAGTTCATTGTCTTGTAATACCTTTGCACCACCCTTTGCCATAAGACAATGTGGTGTGTAGAAGAGTGATGGAGCCTCCTTGATGGCGATCCCGGCAACTCCCTTGGATGGCTTGTCAATTGTCATCATCATCATCATCATCGGAGTTTGCATCGGAATCCCACTCAACAAAGTAGGCTTGACCATTTTTCTTCTTCTTGATGAACTTCTTTTTCTTCTTCTCATCATTTTTCTTGTCTTTCTTGTTCTTGTCATTCTTCTTGTTTGGACAATTTATGATGATATGCCCAACTTCATCACATTAAAAGCATGTCTTGTCAACAAAGGATTTTTTTCTTGATGATTGTCCTCTCTTGCCAAAGTTCTTCTTGCTCATCATTCTATTGAACCTCTTGACAAAGAGAGCCATCTCTTCATCCGATTCTTCATCTTGACAACCACTTTCTTCTTCATTTTTGCTATCTTGAGCCTTGAAAGCCACACTTTTCTTTTTCTCATCAATTTCTCCACCATGAGCTTCATCTTGAGATTTCTTGAACACATTATGAGTAAGCACTTCTCCCAATATTTGTGTGGGAGTAGCGGTGAAGACATTTGACCTCACAAGCAAAGTCACAATGGTGTCATATCTTTTCAGAAGACTTCTAAAAAATTTGTGATTGAAATCTGCATCCGGCACCTCAAATTGAAGCCCCTTGAGCTCATTCACAATATCATTTAGCCGGTTGAATATCTCGGCTACACTCTCATCTTTCTTCATGGCAAATTCACTAAATTTTCCTTTGAGCACATGCAACTTTGCCTCCTTTACACTTGATGTGCCCTCATGAATTTCCATGAGCTTTTTCCATATATCTTTTGCATTCGTGAGGCTCTTGACTCTATTAAACTCACTCACATCAAGAGCACATTTACCCCTTGATCATTTAGCACATCATTTTCCTCATCTAGGAGGGTCAAATTCTTTGTGTCTAGGATAACATATCCATCATTCACAATCCTCCATAACTTTCTACTCATAGCCTTGAGATGAGCCGACATTCTAGTCTTCCAATAATCATAATTGTTTCCATCAAAGAAAGGTGGCTTCCCGACATGAATACCATTATCACTAGTTATTGTTCTACTCTAAGATGGTTAAATTCGCAATTTAAGGAGTACTTAGCTCTGGTACCACTTGTAGGATCAAGAACACCGACTAGAGGGGGGGTGAATAGGCGGTTTAAAAAACTAAAACCACAAACACTAGAGAAATTTAATTAGTAAAACAAGAGAGCCCTATGTCTCACTATTACTATCTCTAGTTTGGGTTTGCAACCTAGGATGACAAGATAAATTGCAATCTCTAGGAAAGTAAATTGCTCAAAGTAAATAAACTAAACAAGATGAGCAAGAGAGATAACCGAGCTTGACACAAGATTTTATCCCGTGGTGTCGATGACTTGCCGGTCACCCCTAATCCACATTGAGGTGGATTCCAAGAGTCAACCGCTCCTCTATCAAGAACTCTCTTGATCTTGAGCTGGCTTGAATCAAGGAACCGCTCCACACCTCGATTCCACTAGAGTTGCTCTTCACCACTCCGGTGAGGTGAGCACAAAACCTCTCACAACCGAAATCGGGGCTCCTCAACAATCTCCTTGGAGGTGCTCCACGAAATCCACTTCTCCAAGTCGTTTAGGGAGCGGCAACTCCCAAGAGTTACAAGTCGATGACGATTGCTTGAAGTTTCCTAAGTGCCACAAAGCTCAAACTCTTGATGCAATGCACTAGGATGCTCTCACACTCACAAGAATGCAATCTCTAAGTAAGAATGTGTGAGAGAGGGATGGCTCAGCTCTAATGTGTCAAAAAAGTAGTCCAAATGGCCAAGAGAGCCTCCCAATGGCCGGGCATTGGGTATATATAGACATCCCCTCAAAAACTAGCTGTTACACTTTTTTCTACGTAATCGCGGACCGTCCGCGGTTCAAAAACCGGACTGTCCGCCCTTATAAACCAGCGAGTCAGAGTACAATGATTGTGTGTTAGAACTAGCCGTTATAGCCCCGGCGGACCGTCCGCGCCCTAGGGGCGGACCGTCCGTAGTTCAAAGTTCCACACCACCAGAGACGAAAATCGTCTCTGGTCACTTTTGAAAAATACCGGCGGACCGTCCATGCCCAGGGGCAGAACGTCCGCCGTTCAACTTTAAATTCCACCAGAGACGCAAACGTCTCTGGTACAAAAGTTAATTGAACGACGGACCGTCTGCGCCCCAGGGGCGGACCGTTCGCCGTTCAGACCATCAGCCCAACCAGAGATGCAACGTCTCTGGTACAATTTGAGTTAGAGGGGGGGAACCGTCCACCCACCTGGGCCGGACCATCCGCCCTTCATTTTTCACCCCCACCAGAGGCAAACAGCCTCTCTGGTACATTTTCAAATTGTATGGCGGACCGTCCGCACCCCACGGGCGGACTGTCCGCACTTAGACAGTCAGCACTCAAACTTTAGTTCTTTTTTCAAACTTTTCAAAACATCGTTAGCCCTCATGCATGCATCTAGACATTTTGAGCAAAATGACACTAAAGACCCGTCAAGCACAAGTACATGACCCCTCTTGATAGTACGGCTATCTATCCAACAACCTAAGCTCATTATCTCAAATGAAATTATTAATCCACAAACCGTTGTCATTAATTACCAAAACTCGAATTAGGGACCTAGAAGCTTTCACAAGTGTGAAAGAATTTTTGATGAGTTATATAGGATTGGATACATCAAGATATCACATACTATACCGCCGCTTGAAGAATTGAAGCGGCGAGCATATTACAAATTTCATTATACTTTTTCACATGTTACCAATAATTGCAACGTATTACGTAGGTAGATTCAATCGGCCATTAATGAATGACGATTGGTTATTCCTACTATGCAGGTTGATCAGAACTCTTTTTCAATGCACATGTTGGAATTGAATAATCCTAAAGAGCTAATTCAGCCAAGTCAAGCCGAATCAATGAAGAGGAAGAATGTAATCATTGGTGATGAAAGGCATGAGAAGAAGCTGGCACAGAAGACCTCTCAAGCTACAAAGATACTCGGGGGGCAAGACAACAAAAAGGAGGCTGACATCAAATCGACCGGTCTAACCGGCCCCAGCGACGGTCTGACCGATTCGACCGGTCTGACTGGTCCTACGACCGGTCTGACCGGTGTGCCCAGTAAATCTGGGAATTCCTCCAAAAGCAAGACAAGGCCGAGTTTTAAGGAACTCTTGGCCAAATATGAGGAGGAGATTGCTGAGAGACAGAAGAGGTGACCAAGCAAAGTCAAGAATACGGAGCCATCGTCGAAACATCAAGAGTGATCCGGTCAAGGTAATTATGCTTCATTTAGTGTACCGATTGCTCCATGGTATTGCTAGTATCCTTACTTCTATACGCCTATGGATTATAGTAGGATGCATATGCAGTCATGTTATATTCAATATCCTTCTATATATCCAAATCATGCATCTCCACAAAGACCGATTGTTGCTAACAATAATCTGGTTAAACAATAGGTTGGTTGCAGCAAAGCTGATGAGAAGAGTGTGAAGCAAGATTCAAAGTATTTATAACCGAGGTGGTGTCCCTCAGACTTGTCTCATACTCAGAAGCAAAGGCTGGAATGTTTGTGCAAAAAGGAGTCAATGGAGCAACAAGTGGAGGCTACGCCAGGGAGGTCAGTTAACATGAAGAAGGTGTGGCGGCCGAAGCAAGTTGTTTCTACATAAACTTGAATAGAGCAAGTTATGACCGATAGTTATTTATTGCCCTTCGCACAAATAATGGCCGATGTAATGTTAATCATCGCCCTTAGACAATTTTGACTCAGAAGAATGTTTTTGGCAAGTAAGCTTTACCAAAAAATAAGAGGACATATGTTGACAGCCAAAATTGGCATCAACCGGTCTGACTGGTCCAATCAAGCGGTCTGACCGGTCCGATCGAGCGGTCTGATCGATCGGGGCACTGTGGCCAGTCCGGCAGAGACCGACCGGTCTGACCGGTCTAGGAGGAGTCCGACTGTAATTATAATTCTTTGTAGAATTAGATCTATAAAAGAGTTTCCTTGCGGGATAAGTTCATCCCACTCTATAAATATAAAGAGTCAAGGCCGATTGAGTATTATCCAATCGATCAAAACACAATACAATTACTACTTATTATCATCTTTACCTTTTCTCCAAACCCTAGCTTTTACAACTCTCAACTACTATTCTTTCTTCGTCTCCGCGATGTTTGAAGGCGTTCTAGGTGGCCTGCCGATCCTAGAACAACTCTACGTGCGCCTGCCCTAACAAGGTCCCTCCCGGGCGAGTGTTCGTCGGTCGTCGCAGATTCACCCCGGCGACCGGTCTGACCACTCCATGCAGGAGGCATTGCATCGAGCTCCTCCTCGCGCTGCGCAACCTAGCGTGTTCGTGTGTTGATCCGTAAAAGGCGTCAACAGAGCGGAAACAACGAGCTGCCAATTATCAAAATGTCACGAATTTTGGCAAAGTTTGCTCATGAATATGAGGCACGAGCACGAACTAGATACGAATTTTGAGAGGGCGGCGACGAGCGGGCATCACATCCATATAGAGCGGGCACTGTCGTCAAGCGTCAGGAGAGGGGCTCGTCACCAGAACTCCGCGAGGATCTATTATTTCCAACCATCGCCATGGCAGCCTCGAGCTGAATGCTGCGGCATCAGAGCGAGTATAGTAATGGGCGAATAGCGAGTGAAATCCGATGTGGGTGAGAGAGAAAGGAAGAAAGAGAAAAAATGTAACACCCCGGGTGTTAGTTTCGTGCTTTGGTTGCTAATCGTAGCTTAAGCTTTGTAATTAGCATTAATTGTGCACGTCTAATTACATTTTGAATTGCATGTCATCACATGCGTTCAAATTTAATTATGTTTGGGCCAATTTCTGCTAAGTAGGGTTGAACCATAATTTTTAAGAATTGGTTTATTTTCAAAACTGCAGTCAAATCTAGTCGAATCCTATTTTCAAAATTTGTAATTTCAAATCTGAGCTGAGTTTTAAACCTCTTTCCTCTCAAATCCGGAGCTCAGATCAACTTTTGCCCAAATTCAATTTTGTAGATCTTTTTATCCTCTACAACTTTTGTTTTGGCCAAAATTCAAGTTTTTATACAAAAATTTTGAGTTTTGGGCGCTCAAAAATCGAATCTGATAAATTGCTACTGGCTGAGCCTCGACCGGTCGGATCGGTATGGGGCACCGATCGGACCAATGCGCCCCTGTCGCCCATCCCGACGCCGTTCTTCTCGCCGTCGATTCCACGCGTCACCACGCCGGCGATCCTCGCCCTCCACGTACTCGCCCATCCTTATCTTGTCCCCGAAGCCCTGTTCCCCTTTCTCCTCCCCTTCTCCTTCATCACGCTCGAGCGCATCAAGCAGAGCAGAGCCGAGCGCCGCCGCTCGCCGCACCGACCAGTCCCTCGCCGCCCCGCTTCAATCTCTCGCTCCCCAAACCCTACAACCTAGTCCTCCACCTCCACAGTCCCTCCCCAAACTCGGCCGGCCTCTTTTCCGCCCGGAATCGGCCTCCCCACCACCGGACACCATTGACGCCGCCGCCGAAGCTCCATCCTGTGGCAGAACCACCTGAATTATCTCGGCTCAAGTGCGCAGGCCATCACCATAAAGGCAACACCGGCTCAAACGCACTTCAAACGAAACAATTCTTGGTCTGTCGGGTAACGTCCCGATACAACCACCGGTTCTCGGATCGAACAAGCATACCTCGCATGAAGGCGAGTCCAGAGATATTACAACCACAATTTTACAACACAGGCAAAGTAGTGATTACAAACCAGTTCAAACCATTATTACAAAACCAAACTTAGTAAAACCGTTATACAAGCCATAAGTGTAAAGCTTCAGAGTTTAAACAGCGGAAGATAACACACGACGGCTACAACACGTCGCAAAAGTATACCAGGCTAGCCCAAGCATGGTATCACTCGTAAGGGTCATTGCCGGCCGAAGACGTATCCCACTCTACGGACCAGCCAGGAGGCAAAGAGTAGGGCCAAGACAAACTAGCGACCTGGTCCTCAAAACTCATACCTGAAAAAGGGTTTTAACATCAAGGCTGAGTATTCTAATACTCAGCAAGACTTAACCGTCAACGGGTATACATAGCCCACCTAACTAGACTATGCAAGGTTCTGTGAGGATCTGGTTTTCATTTTTGCTGAAAAGCAATAAAGAGTAGGTCCTTACTTTTAAGTTTTAGCTTCTAGGATTCTAGTTGATTAACCATTCTATGTAAGCAACTACTATTCAACCATGGTAGAATGATAAGCAACCATCAAGATTGATCATAATATTGTTGCTCTTATTACTCTGTGTGGCAAAGGGATCAAGCAGTCCCAAACTGTGAGAAGCAGACGGTTCGAATCGAATTTGTTAACCTGGCCAGGCAGACCTAACACACACGTTTGGAACACCGTCGAGTCGTTCCCAAACAACCATTTACCTTTCTTCCCGGCTTGTGGATAGGGTCACTCTCCCCGACTACAGGGCTCCAAGGTCCAACCTTGTCCCTCGAAGTCACAGTGTTGCGCAACATAAAAATAAAACCTATCCCTAAGAGAGAGTGAAAGGTATATCCACTCACAGGTCCAATCGGCGACTAGGCTTACCGCGTACCATATTTACGGCATGTGGCTAGTACGTTCAAAAACTTAACCACCGCTACCACACACCGCGACCTTAGCAAGTTCATCAACACAGACGAGGTCTCACACAAGGTCATGATATCGAACACAACCCCGTCCGTCGTCCTTATATTGATAACAGAAAGTAAACAATCAATTCCTATAGAGCTCACGAGTGACAGGCAATCACTCGACTTTTACCGGTCCTATAAGCTTAGCAATTATTCGAACTCAGGTCTAGTGTTCAGTACATAGGTTCCTAGGATCATGCATCTAGGGTTTCAATTCAAATCCTAAGAACTGTAAATGCACAAGTAAGTAATAATAGTAAATGGTAATAATTTGAAATATAGGTTATGTCCGGGGCTTGCCTTCTCGGTAGTCGCTAGCTAGGTTAGCCTGGGGCTCTTCCGAACTTTGGTCCGGGTCTTTAGTCAGTACGGCGGTGTTCACTTGAGCTTCGTGATCACCTCCTTCGGACTCCGGGATCAGCTCGTACGTTCCGTCTGATAAAGCAGTCGTATCTATATGTGATGCAAGAGATGAAATTGTAAACAAACTTCACTTCACGATAAAGTTGTAGTCTAACAATTAACAAACATATTTATCACATGGGCAATCGTTTATAGAGTAGTTAACTAACATTTTTAACTACCCAAGGCATCATGATCAACAGCACAAAAGAACTATACTAACTTCACCAAGCAAGTTGAAGTGGTTTCCTATAACAAGTAAATCATGGTTTGCTAATAAATAAACAACTCAGCTCACATACAGTATTAAATTGAGAAAAAATTACATCAAACAGAAGGTAATCAGAGTGATCTACCCTGAAAATTTCATATTAAAACATGCAGCCATTTATTCAGGATAAATCATTTATTCAGACAACTCCTAGAACAAGATTGAATTCTACAGATTGAACTATAGAAAAACAGAGGCTATAAATTAGACAGAACACCAACACAGTGCTAACTAAGCTTCTGTAAAATTTTCAGGATTTAATCTACACAGAATTTATTCTGAGAAAATAAACAAAACTGACAGCAAACTAACAAGATTCATTTGTAGCTTCTGTTCTATCCATGAACTGGTGTTCAAATTTTACAGACAGTAACCTGTGACAAAAACAAGGCTCTAAAAAAATTCGCAGGATTTTCTAAGCAAGAAAACTATTTAACATGATTAAAACTCACTTAACAAGTGTTGGGATCTCTGCTTTGTAGATGCCCAGACAAGGAGCATGAACAGTAAGAAAGGTGGCAATGAAAGTAAGTGTCGAACTCTCCAATAATGATCAGAAAATTCAATCACTTACACTGTGGAGAGAGGGGGCTATTTATACCCCTAGCCCTCGGCCAGGTTTTCCTAAATTGCCCCCTCCCAACTCATTTACAGCTCACTCTCAGCCAGTTCCGAGGTAAAATTACAAGGTGAGAGGTTTACAAATCCGACCTTCTCACATATTCGGGAGGTGTACAAATCCAACCTTCTTACATATTCACATTTTACTCACATGTCTTCAGCCGACGAAGGTTTCAATAACCTTCGGGTTCCTCCGGGAGTTTGGGCCATGAAGGTTCCATCAACGATCGACCAGCCGTCATCCTCGTTCCCGGCCACGGGCTCTTTTCCCGAAGGTCTTGATCCTCGAGTTTATGCTTCCGGGTGGCCGTTTGTCACCTTCGGCGCGGTGGAAGCGGTACCCTTCGGACCGAAGGCCTTGGTGTTTGCGCTTGCGTTTCTGGGCAGCCATCCGTTAGCTTCGGCCTTCAGAAGGCGATATCCTTCGGCCCGAAGGTCATGGTTTTTGAGTTTGCACTTCTTAGTGTTCATCCGATACCTTCGGGTATGCTTGGCTCCATTTCGTTGTGGCCCAGCAAACAGGTTAGGGAGCATTTCTGAGGGTGAGGGCTTGACACGAAGGTCCAATCCCCAACAACAAGCATTAAATAAAAGAAAAAGCTAAACAGATCAGAAATTTCCCAACCTTGGGCAACAGTACTATTTTAGCAACATGTGATCATGGAAAAAGTTTCACACACAGAACTTTAGTAATTCAACCAGCACAAATAAATTAGCAACACTAGTATATAAAAGAATCTTGAAATTTTGACCTAGCTAATGATGTAAAAAAGGTTTCAACTTTCTACCAGAGGCTAACAACACTGCAAAATACAAGCTGGCCAAAAATCACATACATGTAATGAGTAGAACTCATGGAACAAATAAATCCTATTATTTCTATTCTATTTCTTGGATTAAAATTCAGTCCAGAACTCAAAATATGCATGTAACAAACTTTGTAGATCTTTTAACAAGGATTCCAAAACATTTGGATTTGCATTTTTCTGAATTTTCTACGAATTTCTAGACATTTTCAAAGTTCACAGCAAGAAATAAAGAAAACTTAAATTGTTTCACAGAATAGCCCCTAGATTTTGCTTAAAACCCCCTAGAACTTTTGCTCCTTCTCAAACAAGGTCCCTGGCCGTGGTCAGAGAGGGGGGGCGGTTGACCGGCCAAATCCGGCGAGAGGGGTCACCGGCGGCGAGGTTTAGGGTGGGGAAAACGGAGAGGAGGCCGAGGCGAACCCTTGGGTGGCTTGGGAGCTCGAGAGGAGGACCGGAGCTATGGCGTCGACGGCGAGCAGCGGCTGGCGGAGCTCGGCTATGGCGGCGGGGTGGTTCCAGTGGGGATTGGGCGAGGAGGAGTGGTCGGTTAGCTTCGCGGAGACGAGGCAAAGCTAATGGAGGGGTTGGCGCGGGTGGAGAAGGGCTGGAGTGGCGGTTCCGCGGCGGCGTTGAGCTCACCGGCGTTCGATCGAGGCGGCGGTGGCGTTCTGGGGTTTGGGAGCTAGGAATGAGCGAAAGAGTGAGGGGAACGGTTCGTGGGGGTATTTGTAGTGCCGCTGCGCGCGAGAGGAGAGAGCGGCGGGCTCTGTCCCGAGCTCTCCACGGCGGCGGCGAGGTGGCGGCCGGCGGGCGGTTCTGTGCGGCGTGGCAGAGCGGGGAGAACGCCAGCGCGAGGGGTAGCGAGCGGTGGAGAGGTTCAGCGCGACGTGTGGGACTGCCCAGCAAGCAAGAGGTGGCCGGGCTGGCCCTCCACGGCGGCGGGCAGCACTTCACAGCAACGGCGGCCATAGGAACAGATGAAGCAGGCTGGAGGTGGAAGAAATGACTAGTTTGCAATTTCCGAAAATTCCAGGCACCCAACTGTAAATCAGCAATAACTTTTAATCTAGGGCTCAAATATAAAAGTGCCCAACATGAAAGTTGTTCAACTTTTCAAGATCTACAACTTTGATGTTGTGCAAAAGTTTATTTGATCAAAGGTTAAAGAGTTATTTTTGAAAACATAAGGAGAATTTGAATTCAAAGGACTTTTGTCTTTTTCAAGGTAAATTCACTTTAAACTTAGGCTGAAATGAAAGATTTCCTGCCATGCAATGATTGCACTGAATTTTGCAAATAAACCCTCCACAAAATCTATAATCACACATCCTATTCAAATAAAACTGTAAAGTTGACCTTAGAACAATCTATAATTACACAAAGGTCCTTAAAATTTTCAAGTAGGCCCTTGCTCAAATAATTTCACACATGAAGCATAGGAAATAAATCTAGTTTTAATGTGCAGACACCTAGGGTGTCACACATCCCAACATCGAGTCCCTCCTTCCGGCTCTCTTCCACTCGAATCGATGCCCAAAACAAGTTCATGGTGAGTCACCAAAGCTCCCCGAACCCTTTTTCCGTTCTTTCCCATGGCGTCGGTACCGGAACATTGCCGTGCCGCCACGGCTTGCCCTACTCACACAGCCCGCGCGCCACCGAGCTTCCACCCCTGCCAAGCTGCCGCTCCACTGCACGCATGGGGTGTGCCGCGTCGCGGTGATGCTCCTCGGCCTGACCCCGACCGCCCAGCCTTGCCGAAACAGTGCCAGCGCCGCCGCTGCCAGCCATGTCGGCCACGGCCCCGACATCCTCTGTTTTTGCCCCCGAGGACCGGTCTGACCGGTATTGGCGACCGATCAGACCTGTTTGCAAATGAACCCCTGCTATCAATTTTGTTGTGGTCAGCTAATTTTGAAAAAATCCGTGTAAATTAGTAGAAAAATGTTAAAACACAAAACTAGTTTTTTTAGCTTCGTATCTTCATGCTCTGTATGTTAGGACCATGAAATGGGTGGTTTGACCACTTTTGATGTGTAGTCTTGCTTATGCAAGGATAAACTGCTTTTGTAGATTGTTAATGCATGCATAGAGCTAGGAGTACGCAAAAAATGTGAAACCAGTTGGTTTAGCCTCATTATAATCTATAATACCTAGTTAAGATAATTCCTGTGCTATTTGTTTTACATTTTGTAAGATAGTGTTTTAATCGGGTTTAACCATACTAAGTGAGTTTAGTAGCTCTTCTTTGAAGGAGACACTTCAGGCTAAAAGGAGTTGAAGTCTGAACCCACACCTCAACATCCATATAATTGTGACCTTAGGCTTGCCTCGTGTGGTATTTTCCTTAAGTTCATGCACTTGCATCGTTACATATCATCTAGGTACGCTAGATGTATGACGCGTGGAACTGAAAGGCGAATTGGGAGCTGAATCCACAAGACGACGTTAGTGGACATATCCTAAAGAGAAGACCAGCTGGAGCAACTGAAGAACCGACCCAAAATTGGAAGGGCCCAAGGGCTTGATAATACTAACATTGGTTTAGTGTTATCACATGTAAGCCTTGGAGCATAACCCTTATTTTAAATTTACGCAATGTTCTTAATTAAGTACTTGTGCATTAAGTTTCTAGGAGTTGCTTGAAACCCTAGATGCATGATCCCTAGGTTACCTCAGTGTCTCTACTAGTATGTGCAGTTCGTTAGTACTGCCATGCTTAATTAGAATTCAGTAGAAGTCGAGTGATTTCCTGTCACTCGCGAGATATAAGGTTTTGTTCTTATGGCGAAGTTACTGGAGAATGAATCATTGAGAAAAGAAAGGGAAACTGGAGACCAGGTGGATAGGAATTGGTTATGGGCATGGAATGATTGGAAAGTGAGTCTCTGCCTGTGTCGATTGAGAACCGTACCGTTGTTGGCCCTGCTGACCGAGGATTGAACAGTACTAACCACATGCCAGAAGTAGGAGGTAGTCGAAACTGGTAAGCTGTAGACCTGAGTTACAATGACACTTTGAATTGCTACCTGCTACTCTGGGCATGGGATGATGGCGGGTGTTGAATAGTATGTCGCCTCCAGGTTCTCTGGGAGTTCGCAGCGAGGGGCCCTTCACCCGTGTCGGTGTCCCGACCCGGGGGCCCGGATCCCAACTAGTGAATGCTGCGTGTTTTCTCGTCCCAGATGATGATGCAAGAGGCAATCACAGTAACGCACGGTTTATCCTGGTTCCGGCCGCGGGGCCGTACGTCCAGCAAAGGGGGTGTGCGAGGGCACTGTATTATCTTGCACCCGGAGTGCTTGTAGTAGGGGGTACAAGCGAGGCGAGAGAAGGGAGAGAAGCTCCCAAGTCTCAGCTAAGAGTGGAGTCGGTGGAGATGAGTGCTCAGTAGTCCTTGTGCGTCCTCTTGAGGAGAGAAGCCAGAGAGACCAAGCAGACTAGAGTCCAGACCAGGGAGATCCGCCAGCCCCTGCTAAAGGAAGCCCACCTCCTCCTTTTATAGGTATAAGGAGGGGTGGGGTACACGAGTGGGGGCATGGAAGTCGTCGTTTTCCCTTGAATCGCGGGGTTACAGTGGTCGGATACTGTAGTAAGTATACTGTGGGAAGGCGGCGTGCGTCGCTGTCGTCCTGGATTTCGTCCTTTGTCCTGTAGTGTTCCGGCGGTAGTTATGGCGCGGGATGGCTCCGGACCACCTGGTCGGGGCGCAGGCGTGCACACTAGAAGGCCCGGGGGACACGTGGAGGTCCCGGGCCTCTGAGAGGAGGTGGGAGGTCTGGGATCCCACCCGTGTGTGATGCGCCGGACCCCTTCCCCAGTGGGAGGCGAGTCCGGGAGGTCGGCGGGAGCAGTACCGAGCCTGTCTTGTCCCGCGTCGCAGGTCCCAAGGCGCTGCCACAGCGTCCGGGATGGCGGTGTGGTGGCCAGAGTCAGCGGATGGGACCCCGGCCATATCTACCGTGGGAGTGGCGGCCTGACGCCGCCTGTCCTTTGAGCCGTGGTGGAGTGGCTGACTTTGAATGCCTTCGTACGGCGAACGGTTGGGCGGCGGAGCCGTTTGTCCTTTGTGCCGACAGACGGCCTCGAGCGAGGCGGAGATGAGACACCGCTCGAGGGTAGATCCGCTACCCTCGAGCGAGGTGGAGGTGCGTTGCGTGATTGAGGGACCTTCGAGCGAGGCAGAGAATAAGTTACCCGCTCGAGGGTATATCCGCTACCCTCGAGCGAGGCGGAGATTGGTCTTCTGCTCGAGGGTAGTTCCGCTACCCTCGAGCGGGGCGGAGATTGCCCAGCGGACCCGAGAGGGACCCTCGAACGAGGCGGAGATGGTTCAGTGGGTTCGAGGGGAATGTGAATGGGCCGCACGCTGGGCTTCTTTGAGTCCTTTCCTTTCTTCCAGACGGGAAGTAGGCCGTGGGCCTTCGTGGGCCCAGTTGCTTTAACAGGTGTTTGTGTTTTTTAAAGCGATCTTAGTACCCTGATTAGGGTGTCCCTAATTGTGGTACTCGACAGTAGCCCCCGAGGCTTTGGTCGAGTTAAGGGATTCGACCAAAGGGTATTTCGGCGATTTCTCCCTTGACGTGATCGGAGACTGCCGTGCCCCCGCCAGGCGCGCCTGGGCGCCGGCCCGGCGGATGTGACAACTCGTCAGACGGGGTAGTGCGCCTGCGGGCAAGGTGCTCGAGGCGCGTGCCCTTTTGTTTGTTTGTTTGAAGGACGAAACGTGTCCGCGTGCTGAGGGGGGGGGGGCAGGGCGACGGCGGCGCCCGCTGCTTGGCAGCTGGCGCTTTCATCACGCTGTACTGCATGCAGAGCCTTGGCTCCCGCGTTCCTGGTCGCCTTGCGGTGCGCTGTTCGAGGGCAGCCGGCCAGAGCCGACGCCGCACCGCTTAGCGTCCAAGGGCTGAGCTCCACTTTATTTCGTTCGGTCATGTCTCGGTGCGGTGACCGAGGGCATCCTTTATTGGTGGATTGCCGCGCCGTCACGGGTAACACAAGCCTCCGCTCTTCGCCAGGCTTGAAGCTTTGTGCCCGGCGCAGCTATAAATAGGGATCGTGAGGTTCCCTTTTTTCTCCATCCTCCCAGCTCTTTCTTCCAGCGTTGCCCAACTCTTGTAATGTTTCCTTTGCCTTTTTGTGACCGGCCCCCAGATGGGGTGGCCTGGCTTTTTTAGGCTTTT
The DNA here is from genome assembly GCF_016808335.1 of Panicum virgatum. Lineage (NCBI taxonomy): Eukaryota > Viridiplantae > Streptophyta > Magnoliopsida > Poales > Poaceae > Panicum > Panicum virgatum. The sequence continues at coordinate 76,781,646 of NC_053153.1, forward strand.
GGCGCTAGAGGAATGCTTGCGAGCGGTTGGGGAAGACCGGAGTGGGCGTGCGCTCCATCCCTTAGGTTCAGTGGGATCAGCAGAAGAGCATTGGGCCCGTGGGATCCTGCTTCTGCGATGTCCCCTAGCCTGAAGGGGGATGGAGACGCCTGACCATGGCGTTCGTGCCAGGTTGGGCGGCTGTTCTTTGCATCGTCCCCCAGGCGACAAGGTTGCTCTCGGGGAGACGGTGAGGAGGGCGCTGTCCGCCAGCTCGACCCCCCGCATGGTCTTCGGTGGAGGAGACGCTAGAAGAAGGCTTGAGAGGAAAGCATCCCGCTGGACCCGTGTGGTCTGGGGGCTGGTCCTCGCATCCCTAGCAGCCTCGCTGTTGCGTCAGCTAGGGGCCCGGTGCCTTTCTTCGTCGCCCGCTCCTCCCCAAGATAGGGAAAATTGCCACGTAGGTGGCAACGTGTTTGTATCTTTCGATGGCTTCGCGCCGGTAACCGTTTGTAATCTTTATTCGCATTGAGCAATAAAGTCCCCTTTCTCCTCTACGGGGAGGATTACCGAGGGTATAGGGGTGTACATAGAGTTACGACCCTCGAATATGTGTGAAGTCTCCTTCGCGGGGGCGCGTCAGCGCACCCGCGGGTGTAGCCCCCGAGGCCTTGGAGGAGCGTTTGTGCTCGTCCAAGGGCTACAAACGTTGTCCCACTAGGTAGATTTACTGGGATGGCCGTCCAGCGTCTTTTTCAGCCGGCATCGGCACTTTTTCAGCCGGCCTCGGCATTCTTAGTGCTGGTACAACGACCCGGCGTTCAGCTTAGCCATTAGGGGAGCGTACGTTAATAGCGGAGGGTTTGATTAGACACATGGAGTTTCACAATGGACGGTTGTCGACTTATTCAAGGGTGTGGTTTGTACCGTGGTGTGCGGGGAGCCCCCGAGCCCAGGCCCGTGTGAAGGCGTTCAGGGGAACCCTCGAATTCGATTACGACCCTCGTCGCCCTTCCGCAGGGAGGAGGGGTGAAGCGCACCATGCTACCCATGCCCGGGCCGCGAGCCATGGCTGCTTCTGTGAGCTATTAGCGGGTTGTTCAAGTGGACGTCCGTGCCCCGTTCGATAGGGGTCGGCTCGTGGTCCATGGACACGTCTCATAAAGCGCTCGCGAGGGTTCGCTAGGCGGGGCTCGAACCCATTCGGTAGGGTTCGAGGGCTCGATGCTCTCCCTCGATGGGATCCCCCTTCTAGGCACCCTCGACTGGCCTTGAACACTTCTTAGGATGTCTCGAACTCCGTGTTCGAGGGTAGCTTGTATGGCACATCCCTGCAGTCCCTGACTCCGGTGATCTGGGGTGCCTGTCGATCCCCCCGAAGGGCCAGGCTTCGAACCCCTGATCAGTAAGGCCTCGAAATGCGATTCCTTCGAGGGTAAAGAGACCCCATGAAGGAATATTCCGTCGTGATCTGAAAATGTCGCAGAGTCGCGAGCCACGCGTGTGTGCGGGTCTTCCGCCGGTAGCGGGCGGCGTGGCCCGATTTGTGCGGCACGGTGTGGGCGCGCCTTTTCAGGCAACAGCCTCGGGTAGACGAAGCGGCGTGGGAGGCGGCTGACGGATGGGATAGCGCAACAGTCGCGCCGCACCCGCCGGTTACCGTGCCGCATTTATTGCGGCGTGCGCGCGTGGGGGACCCCGCGGTCGTGGGGCCCATCCGTCAGCGATAGCAAAATCTACCGCATTCAATGCGGTAGATTTAGGCCGTGGCTACGGATGCGCCCGAGTAGGTGAATAAATACGAAGAGAAAGTGGGCGTTTTGGGTTCACCTGGCCATTTGCCTTCATCCTGTTTCGCCTTCTCCGCCTCCGTCGCCTCCTGAACCCATAGCCAAGAGCGAGAAGGAGAAAGGAGAGAGAGAGAGAGAGAGAGAGACTTAGCCATTTCGGAGCCTTCCTTTTCGCGTCCCCCCTCGACTCTCGGAGATGTCGGACATCCAGGAGCCCTTGCCATGGGGGAAGTCCTCCGCCACCGAGGCGGTGCTGGAGCAGCTGGTCGCTGAGCGGCTGCTGCCGCGGAACCCGGACTTGGGGGCTCCGGCGTGGATTTCCCCGCACCCGGACGAGACCGAGCCGAAGCCCCCGCAGGGCTACGTCGTAAGCTTCGTGCGCCTCCACGAACGGGGCTTCGGCGTCCCCGTCAGCAAGTTCATGAGGGCCCTGTGCGAGTACTACGGAGTGGAGCTGCACAACTTCAGCCCCAACTCCATCTCACAGGCGGCGGTCTTCGTCGCCGTCTGCGAGGGGTACCTCGGCATCGACGTCCACTGGGATCTTTGGATCCACCTGTTCCGCGGCGAGCTCTTCGTCGAAAACGCGCGGAACCAGCCGAGGCGGTTCGCGCGCGCCGGTGGCCTGACGCTCCATGTCCGCCCGAACCGGAGGAACCTTTACATCACAAGCAAGATGACGACAAACAACTCCGGGTGGGGCCGAGGGTGGTTCTACCTTCGAAACTTCAGTGGCACGCTCCCGGCGTTTACCAACAAGGTTTCTTCGGGAGCGTCCGGCGAAGTGGGACTGGGGGGTGTCGCCCCCGGCGCAACAAGCCAGGCTCGAGGGCCTCACCGATGCGCTGGCGCATTTGGCGAGGAAGGGGTTGATAGCGGGGGCCGTCATCGCGAACTTTCACCGGCAGAGGGTGATCCCTCTCGTGGAGAGGGCCCTGCCGATTTACCAGCTCACCCCTGGGAGCAAGGTCGAGGGCTCGAGGATGTCGAGCAAGCTTCTCTCCCACACCAACGCCGCCCGGAGGGCGAAGTACGCGGTGGCGGATTTTCGCCAAGATCCCGCGGATCTTTGGAGGATCAAGATGCGCCCCGAGCCGGGGTATATTTCCCTGGTGAGTTTTGGCTTCGAACTCGTCGTGCATCGTGTAGTTCCCTTTTCCTGACCCCACCTCGGGTGTGTTGTTTAGGGGTTGAGGTGCGGCATCTCGAGGCCCCCGGCCCCAGAACAGCGCCTGATCAATCACCTCCATGCAAAGAAGATGAAGAGGCGGAAGGACACGGCGGAGGCAAAGGCCGAGAGGAAGAGGAAAAGGAAGGCGGCGCACGACAAAGCGCGCCAGCTCGCTCGGGCGGAGGGGAAGCCGCAGCCCGCCACACCTGAGTCCTCGGAGGAGGACGAGGAGGAGGCCTCGGACGCCGAGGACCACGCTCCGAGGGGGGACGGGGAGGGTGCGAGCCCCCCACCGTTCTACCTGTGGGATGAGGAAGAGGGAGCGACCGTGGCACGAGAGGAGCCAAGGGCCGCAGGGGGGTCATTGGCGAACCTCTCCCTCGAGGGTGCGGCGCGGGGGTCATCCTCGCCGGCGGCCGGCGAGGAGTCGCCTGCGCCCCAAGTGCTGATCCGTGGCCACGAGGCCGCGGCGGGAGAGGAGTCGTCCGCGCTGGCAGCCTCGAGCCACCGGGCCGACACGAGGGGGCGGCTTCGGGGCAGTCTTCGAGGGACAGTTCGATGCCCCGAGGCCGAAAGACCGCCACGAAGAAGCGGAGTATGAGCGCTCGATCTAGGTATGTATTTCGGATCTCGTTTTTGTCACGTATTTGGCGGATTTCTCGATCCTGCTCAACTCGCGTCTCTTGATTTCCAGCCCCGGGGCCGTTCCCAAGGATGCAGTGCGGCTTGCCCCGGCCAAGGCTCTCAAGACCGGGGCTCGTAGCACTCCGCACACGGCGCCGCAGCCCCCTCCTGCCGTGGATCTCGAGGCGGCGGCCGCTAGGCTACGGGAGGCCGTGGCCCGAGGGGCCCAGGCGGTGCAACAAGCCCGGGAGAAGGAGGGCGACGCCGGTCAGAATGACGTCGGCCACCGTGGCGCCGAGGCGGCTGCTCAAGCGGCCGACGCCGAGGAGACCGGCCAGGGCGATGCCGGTGGCGCCGCTCAAGCGGTCATTGATGTTGAGGCCGGTCAGGGCGACGCAGACAGCGCCGCCCGACTGGACATAGAAGGAGAAACTGGCGGGGGCGCGCAGGAGCGCCCTGCAGGCCAAGTTGCGGAGGAGATCCTCGTCTTCGAGCCCCCGAGGGTCGAGGGCGAGGGCCTCGTAGAGGACATGGCGCATGAGGCGCCAGAGATAGAAGGAGCCCCCATCTCGGAGCCCACCGAGGCCCGGGACGAGGGTACCGTCGCGATAGTGCCCGTGCCCACGGCACAGGAGGGCGCAACGGCGGTGGTGGAGCTGCCAGACAGCAGCGAGGAGTACGGGGACTCGATGGATATCGACCCCGCTGCTACGGCGAGCGCCGCCGCACATATTGCCGAGTTCGCGTCGGCCAGCGCGGGCGTGCTCGCAGCGGGGGCGTCGGAGGGGAGCCACCTCTTGGTTATCGTCCCGTCTGGTGTCCCCTCAGAGTTCCTTCGCAAGGAGCAGGAGGAGGAGGAGGCCTGGAACAAGCAGATGGGCGTTGGGCGCGAGATCTTGCAGGACCTCGACCGCGCTTATCAGCTTCATCAGAACGCGGATTACCAGGTCAGCCAGGTAAATATTTCCCGCCGAAAATTGATCGGATTTGGTTTTAGTTTTTGCGTGTCTTCACCCACGCCGTCCCCCTTTGCAGCAGCTGAGGGAAATCTCGCGCGAGAAGAGCACCGAGATGAACCGGCTGTACTCCCAGATGAGCCAGCTCGGGCAACACAACGCCGAACTGGTGCTCAAAAATATCGATGTCAACACAAAAATGGCCGATCTGGGGGCACGTCAGCAGGCGCTGGAGGAGGAACTGGCCCGGGTCACCGATGAGCGGAACGCCCAGAGGGCGGCAGCGGAGCAGAAGGCTCGGGCGGCCGAGGCCCAAGCCGTCGAGCTGCAGCACCTTCGGACGGCGCTCGAGGAAAGAGCTCGGGAGGCTGAGGCGCAGAGCGCCGAGCTGCAACGCCTCAGCGCCATTCTCGAGCAGCAGAAGGCCGAGCTCCTCCACAAAGAGGTGGCCATGGTTGCGCTCGCCGGGACCCTCCAGGAACAGGGTGTGGCCCTCGAAGAGAGGGAGGTGGCCCTCCAGAACATGGGGGCTAGCCTTAAGGAAAAAGAAGCCTCTTTGTCCTCGCTCGAGGAGGCCGCCCGTTCCCAGAGGGAGGAGGCGCAGAAGAACATGTCGGGTGAGTACCTTCAATTTTCCGTCGATTTGTTTCTTTTCGTAGCTAATGTTGATTTCCTTTACTCAGAGCTGAGGCAAAAGGTGGCGGACGAGACCGCGGCGAAGGAAGCGGTCCACACCGCACTCATGGCGGCACAGATGGAGTTTGCTGAGCTGGAGCAGACCGCCATGAGTGTGTGTCAAGAGCTCGAGGGGGAAGGTGCCGTCTCGGGCAGTTCGGTGATCAGCCGCCTGCGCGCGCTAGGCGGCCGGATTGCCGAACACGCCAAGAGTACCTTCCGCCTCGGTGTCCTGCGGGCCCTCGCCGTGGCCTCGACGCATTACCTCATGGATCTCCAGAAGGTGTCGTCGGGGTACGTCGTGCCCGATGATGCTGACGCAGACGCCGCATCGACCATCATGGATGAAGCCGACGCGGCCGCGGAGGAGTTCGCCGCCGTCCTCGCCGCGAAGCTCGAGGTGGACATCCCTCCCATCGCCGAATTCGACGCCCCTGAAGACCCGCAAGGGGGGGATGGTAGCCTGTAGGACAGTTGGGCCTTGGAGCCCATGTAAATAGATTAGTGTTTATGTCATAGTCGCACTTTGTTATCGCATCCTATGAGTATATGAGATTTTATTTTCATAATTTGAATGCGTGACCTGTCGAGGCCTTGCGTGTTCGAGCCTATTATTTCTTTACTTTATTTCCGTGTTCTTGTATGCGACTTGGACGAACGTCTATGAGGGGGTTCGCGTTCATAAGCAACGTAGGCGTAGGGTGGTGAGGGGGGTGCCATATCCCGGAGGCGTAGGCGGCCTCTCGACTCGGCCGGCCCCGTCCGTAGTTGCTTACACCTCGCGCCGGTTTTTTCCAAGGATACGAGAAGCTTAGGGTCGAGACGGAAATATTTCGAAAAATATTGGCGACTTTTTTGGGGACGTTCGGGGGTCCCCCCCCGTAGTAGCCCCCGAGGGAGGCTCGGCTTTGCCGAGGGTAAAGCCGAGCATACCTCAGCGTCAACGCGCGTCCTAGCCTTCGAGGGCCCGGATGGTTCCCAAAAATAAACCAGTAATGCGTACTTTATTATATCGGGGAATTGAAGATGCGAGTACAGGCAAATGTACAAAAAACTTGAAATTTCTAGGGATAGAAACGACGTAGCTGTTGTATATTCCAAGCATTGGTGAGGACTTCGCCTTTTTCGTTGGCCAGCTTGTACGTGCCGGGTTTGAGCACCTCGGCGATTATGTACGGTCCTTCCCATGGAGGTGAGAGCTTGTGGCGGCCCTTGTTGTCCTGTCGAAGCCTTAGCACCAAGTCCCCTTCGTTGAGGTCTCGGCGCCGGACCCTCTGCGCTTGATACCTTCGCAAAGACTGCTGGTAGCGCGCAGAGTGGAGGAGCGCCGTGTCTCGAGCCTCGTCCACTTGGTCCAGCGAGTCTTCGTGAACTCGCTGGTTTCGTTGTTCTTGATATGCCTTGAGCCTTGGCGATCCGTATTCCAAGTCGGTGGGGAGGATGGCCTCGGCACCATAGACGAGGAAGAACAGAGAGAAACTCGTAGCTCTGCTTGGGGTCGTCCTCAGGCTCCAGATGACCGAGGGTAGCTCCGTGAGCCACCTCCGGCCAAACTTGTTCAGCTGGTTGAAGATTCTTGGCTTTAGTCCTTGGAGGATCATGCCGTTGGCGCGCTCCACTTGCCCGTTCGTCTGTGGGTGTGCCACAGCCGACCAGTCCACACGTATGTGGAAGCTGTCGCAGAACGCCAAGAACTTCTTGCCTGTGAACTGGGTGCCGTTGTCGGTGATGATCGAGTTCGGGACCCCGAACCTGAAGACGATGTCAGTGAAGAATTGGACTGCTTGCTCGGATTTGATCTTGCCGATGGATCGAGCCTCGATCCATTTGGAGAACTTGTCGACCGCTACCAGTAAGTGGGTGAAGCCCCCCGGCGCCTTCTTCAACGGACCGACAAGATCTAGCCCCCACACGGCGAACGGCCATGTGATGGGGATGGTCTGCAGAGCATGGGCCGAAAGATGTGTTTTTCGAGCATAGAACTGGCACCCCTCGCAGGTCCGCACAACGTCAGTGGCGTCGGCGACTGCGGTGGGCCAGTAAAAGCCTTGTCGAAACGCGTTACCCACGAGAGTGCGTGGCGCGGCGTGATGGCCACAGATGCCAGCATGGATGTCGCGGATCAGCTCCTTGCCCTCGGGGATGGGGATGCATCATTGCAGGACACCCGAGGGGCTACGCTTGTGTAGCTCATTGTCGATTAGGACGAAGGACTTGGCCCGCCTGGCGAGGCATCGCGCCTGAGTGTGGTCCGAGGGTAAGATCCCTCGAACTATCCAGTCAAGGTACTGGACGCGCCAGTCATGCGAAGTGGGGGTCTTGTCAACTTCCATTGCTTCGGCCTCGTCCGCAGAGGTGGTCCCGAGGTCAAAGTCCATGGGCTCGACCCCGTCCGCTGGGGGGTTCCCGCCGGAGGGCCCGTCGGACGAGGGGCTTGGCTCCGTCGGTTGATTGAACTCGACGGAGGGCTTGGGGATGTCGCGAGCGAAGATGCTCGGGGGGACGGTGGTCCGCCCCGAAGCTATCTTGGCCAGTTTGTCGGCGTCCTCGTTATACTTGCGCGGGACATGATTGAGCTCAAGGCCGTCGAACTTGTCCTCGAGGCAGCGTACTGCGTTGCAGTACGCCTCCATCTTCGGGTCGTGACAGCTAGACTCCTTCATGACTTGATCGACGACGAGTTGAGAGTCCCCGCGTATGTCGAGGCGCTTGACGCCAAGTTCGACGGCAATGCGGAGGCCCTCAAGGAGGGCCTCATACTCCGCCATGTTGTTCGAAGCAGGGAAATGCAAGCGGGTCACGTACCGCATGTGTTCTCCGAGGGGTGAGATGAAGAGGAGGCCGGCACCGGCGCCGGTTTTCATCACCGACCCGTCGAAGTACATAGTCCTAGCATTCGCCCTGGATTTGCGATGGGGGTAGCTGAGTGTCCGTCCACTCAGCCATGAAGTCAGCCAAGGTTTGGGACTTGATTGCCTTGCGAGGGGCGTAAGTGAGTGTTTCTCCCATCAGCTCCACAGACCATTTGGCAATTCTACCCTCGGCTTCCCGGTTGCGAGCTATCTCTCCCAAGGGGAAAGATGAGACCACGGTGACGGGATGAGCCTCGAAGTAGTGGCGCAGCTTGCGCCGAGCCAAAACCACTGCGTAGAGCAGCTTTTGAATCTGTGGATAGCGTGTCTTAGTTTCAGACAACACCTCGCTGATGTAATACACTGGTCATTGGACGGGCAGAGCATGACCCTCCTCTTGTCTTTCGACCACGATCACCGCGCTGACCACTTGGGTCGTCGCGGCTACGTACAGATAGAGGGGCTCGCCGTCCGTAGGCGGTGTGAGAATGGGAGCTCGAGTGAGCGATGCTTTCAGCCTTTCGAGGGCTTCTTGAGCTTCGGGGGTCCACGTGAAGCGCTCAGTTTTCCTCAAGAGTCGGTACAGGGGTAAGCCTTTCTCGCCTGAGGCGCGAGATAAAACGGCTAAGGGACGCTAGGCATCCCATGACCCTCTGTACCCCCTTCAAGTCTCGGATTGGTCCCATCCGAGTGATGGCCGAGACTTTGTCAGGGTTGGGTTCGATGCCCCGCTGGGAGACAATGAAACCCAAGAGCATGCCTCGAGGCACCCCGAACACGCACTTCTCGGGGTTTAGTTTTACCCCTTTGGCTCGTAGGCAATCGAATGCGATCCTGAGATCAGCAACCAGGTCGTCCGCCTTCCTGGATTTCACAACGATTTCGTCGACATATGCTTCTACGCTGCGCCCGAGATGGTCTCCGAAAACGTGGAGCATACACCGTTGATAGGTGGCTCCGGCGTTTCTGAGGCCAAAGGGCATCGTAACGTAGCAGTACATGCCGAAAGGTGTGATAAAAGAAGTCGCGAGCTGGTCGGACTCTTTCATCTTGATTTGGTGGTAACCGGAGTAAGCATCAAGAAAGGACAAGAGCTCACATCCCGCAGTAGTGTCTACAATCTGATCGATTCGTGGCAAAGGAAAGGGAACCTTCGGACATGTCTTATTTAAACTAGTGTAGTCTACACACATCCTCCAGCTCCCACTCTTTTTCTTCACTAATACTGGATTAGCTAGCCACTCGGGATGGAATACCTCTTTGATGAATCCGGCCGCCAGAAGTTTCTGCAACTCCTCGCCGATCGCCTGGCGCTTGAGCTCGTCAAAGCGTCTTAGGCGCTGCTTCACCGGCTTGGAGTTGGGTCGGACATCAAGAGAGTGCTCGGCGACCTCCCTCGGTATGCCAAGCATGTCCGAGGGGCTCCACACAAAGATATCTGCGTTGGCGCGGAGGAAATCGACGAGCACCACTTCCTATTTGTCGTCGAGGGTGGAGCTGATCTGCAACGCCTTGCTGTCGGGTGGCCCGGGTCGAGAGGCACCTTCTTGATACACTCGGCGGGTTCGAAGCTCCCGGCATGTCGGTGCGTGGAATCCAAGGCCTCTCTTGCCATTTTGTCGAGGGTGGCTGCGAGGGCCTCGTCCTCCGCTTGAGCTTCCGCGCGCTCAACGCACTCGACGTCGCACTCGTAGGCGTGCTCGAACGAAGAGCCGATGGTGATGACGCCCTTCGGACCCGGCATTTTGAGCTTGAGGTAGGTGTAGTTGGGGACAGCCATAAACTTGGCGTAGCAAGGACGACCAAGGATGGCATGATAGGACCCTCGAAATCCCACCACCTCGAAAGTGAGAACCTCCTTGCGGAAGTTGGCTGCTGTGCCGAAGCACACAGGCAGATCGATCTGGCCGAGGGGTTGGACTCGCTTTCCCGGCACGACGCCGTGAAATGGCGACTTGCTGGGGTGAAGCTTGTCCAGTCCAATCCCCAGGAGCTCCAAGGTGGGGGCGTACATGATGTTGAGGCTGCTGCCTCCGTCCATGAGCACCTTGGAGAAGCGGGTGTTGCCGATGATGGGGTCGACAACGAGCGGGTACCGTCCCGGATGCGGGACGTAGTCGGGGTGGTCCTCGCGGCCAAAGGCAATGGTATCCTTCGACCAGTCGAGGTAGGATGGCGTGGCTTTGGTGACGGAGAAGACCTCGCGGCACTCATGCTTGCGCTGCCAAGAAGTCATATTTGTCGCTGCTCCTCCAAAGATGAAGAAGGCGTTCTCCACTGGGGGGAACTCATCATCTCCAACTTTGTCGCCAGCATCCTTCTTCTTGTCCTCGTCGCGATGCGCGATGCGGTTGTAGTATTTCTTGAGCATCTCGCACTGCTCGAGGGTATGGTTGACCGGGCCCTTGTGATAAGGGCACGGTTTCTTAAGCATGTCGTCGAACTAGCCACCACCACCTCGAGGGGGGCCTCGAGGACCTTTGTGGTCTGGGGCGGCAGCGAAGGCCTCCTTGGAGTCCTCCGCCCGCCCCGACTCACGCTGGTTTGGTGGGACCAGCTTCTTTCCCTTCCTCCCCCGCTTCAATTTCTTGGCGGGGGCGTTGGGCTTGACGCTGCCGCCCTCCGCGGGCGCATCGTCTTTGCGCTTGCTCGATTTGTCGTCGAAGATGGCACCAACAGCCTCCTCGCCGGCGGCGAAGTTGGTGGCAGCGTCGAACAACTCGTTGGTCTTAACGGGTCGGCTTCTCGCGAGCTCATGCATCAGATTCCTGCACGTCGTACCCTCGAGGAAAGCGTTAATGACCTCGATGTGGGTGACGCTGGGGAGCTCGGTGCACTGCTTGGAGAAGCGCCGCACGTAGTCATGCAGGGACTCGCGGGGCTTCTGACGACACCCTTTGAGGTCCCAGGAGTTCCCAGGGTGCACGTACGTGCCCTGGAAATTGCCCACGAAGATGTGGACTAAGTCGGCCCAGTCGTGGATCTGATCCGCAGGCAGGTGCTCGAGCCACGTTCGTGTGGCGTCCGCAAGATGAAGAGGAAGGTTGCGGATGATGACCGCGTCCTCCATCGCGCCGCCTAGCTGGCATGCTAGGCGGTAGTCGTTGAGCCAGACTGCAGGATCAGTCTCGCCCGAGTATTTGACGAGGGTGTTAGGTTGTCGGAAGCGCGGGGGAAAAAGCGCGGTTTGAATCTCCCGGCTGAACACCCGGGTGCCCGGAGGCTCCGGTGACTCACCCCTGTCGTGCTCGGGGTCGAAGCGTCCACCCCGTCGAGGGGTGTACCTCCTGCCGTCGATGACGTTGCGGGCGTCGCCGTCGCCGGCGTGCCCGCGAGTGTCGCGGATTCGCTCCCTTACGGGAACTCTCCCGATGCGCTCGTGCACCGAGGCTGCCCTCGCACCGGGCACTACGGCTGCTTTGCCTTTCCCTGCACAGAAACCTCGCGGTCCTGGGGCGCAGTCCCCCCAGGCCGCTCCGGGGCCTTCGAGCGCATGCGAGATGCAGAACTCTCGTCCTGCTGCACGGCAGCTTGCTCGATGAGCTCCTGTGCCTCGCGGCGCAGGTTGCGGCCCGAAGGTGTCGATGGCTCGGGCATAGCTTGGAGTAGGTAAGCCGCAGCGACGAGCTTTTCGCCGGCCGTTTGCAGTTCCGGAGATTTGTCGACGTCGGCGTCGGCCAGGATGCGCTCCCGGGCAACACGTCCAGCCGCCTGGGCATGTGTACCGCGCGCGGTACGCTGCTGCTCGAGTGCGGCGCGCAGCTCCTGGGTTTGTTGACGCTGCTTGTCGAGCTTGGCTTGAAGCTCTTTGAGCTGCGTCATCTGGGCTTGTCGCGCCGCCGAGCTTGACGAGGAAGGTGCTGCAAGCGGGTTCGCCGGTTGCTTTGCCCGCGCGTTCGCCCCGGCGTCCCCGTCGTTGCTTGGGGCGTTGTCGTTTTTCTCGTCCGCAAGGTCCACCATGAAGCACTCCCGGGAAGGATCGAAATCCCCCTTGCTGGAGTCTTCGGAGCAGGTGAGGCAGTAGGCCGTCGCCAGCTGGAACGAGCGAAGAGCGTCGGGGTCATAGACCCCGGAGTAGTCCTCGGCCTCCTCGGCCGCGAAGTTGTTCATTAAGAAATTGGCGTCGTCGGCAATCGAGCTCGTCGTCTCGGGGTAGGATTCGTCGAGGGACGACGCAATGAGGTTGTGGATCGATAGAAGATGATGACCCGGTAGATCCTCATACTCGGTGAGGTTAGTGCTGATTGAAGAGGCATAAGTGCGAGCGGCAGTGTTGCGCATCCCGAAGGGGAAGGGCGAGGGCAAAGTCGAGCCCCCCCTGGGAGGCATTAGTGCCGCTGTAGTTGACGGTGCCGGCACAGATGATGTCGAGGCACGCGGTGACGAAACGGTGGCCCCGTTCGCCTCGATGGTGGGTTGCGACATGCCAGCCTCGACCCACGTGGAGGAGTTGTGACGTGCCGTGCGACGACGCTCCGCGTGCGCTTGTCGCGAACGCTGACCCGAGCGCCTGTCACGCCGGGCTGGCGTAGTCGGAGCGATGGGGTTGCGTCTGGGCGAGAGGAGCCGCATGAGGTAACCGTTGGCGGTCGCTCTGAACTCGAGACTCCCGAACCAGATCACAAACCCAGCGGGGAGCGGATCCGAGACACCCATGGGGTATGGGTTGGATCTGCTCGCCATCCCTGGAGATCAAATGGGAAAAAGAGAGAAAAAATGTCACGCCGCGATCCCCTACCTGGCGCGCCAACTGTCGGTGTCCCGACACGGGGGCCCGGATCCCAACTAGTGAATGCTGCGTGTTTTCTCGTCCCAGATGATGATGCAAGAGGCAATCACAGTAACGCACGGTTTATCCTGGTTCCGGCCGCGGGGTCGTACGTCCAGCAAAGGGGGTGTGCGAGGGCACTGTATTATCTTGCACCCGGAGTGCTTGTAGTAGGGGGTACAAGCGAGGCGAGAGAGGGAGAGAAGCTCCCAAGTCTCAGCTAAGAGTGGAGTCGGTGGAGATGAGTGCTCAGTAGTCCTTGTGCGTCCTCTTGAGGAGAGAAGCCAGAGAGACCAAGCAGACTAGAGTCTAGACCAGGGAGATCCGCCAGCCCCTGCTAAAGGAAGCCCACCTCCTCCTTTTATAGGTATAAGGAGGGGTGGGGTACACGAGTGGGGGCATGGAAGTCGTCGTTTTCCCTTGAATCGCGGGGTTACAGTGGTCGGATACTGTAGTAAGTATACTGTGGGAAGGCGGCGTGCGTCGCTGTCGTCCTGGATTTCGTCCTTCGTCCTATAGTGTTCCGGCGGTAGTTATGGCGCGGGATGGCTCCGGACCACCTGGTCGGGGCGCAGGCGTGCACACTAGAAGGCCCGGGGGACACGTGGAGGTCCCGGGCCTCTGAGAGGAGGGGGAGGTCCGGGATCCCATCCGTGTGTGATGCGCCGGACCCCTTCCCCAGTGGGAGGCGAGTCCGGGAGGTCGGCGGGAGCAGTACCGAGCCTGTCTTGTCCCGCGTCGTAGGTCCCAAGGCGCTGCCACAAGCGTCCGGGATGGCGGTGTGGTGGCCAGAGTCAGCGGATGGGACCCCGGCCATATCTACCATGGGAGTGGCGGCCTGACGCCGCCCGTCCTTTGAGCCGTGGTGGAGTGGCTGGCTTTGAATGCCTTCGTACGGCGAGCGGTTGGGCGGCGGAGCCGTTTGTCCTTTGTGCCGACAGACGGCCTCGAGCGAGGTGGAGATGAGACACCGCTCGAGGGTAGATCTGCTACCCTCGAGCGAGGCGGAGGTGCGTTGCGTGATTGAGGGACCTTCGAGCGAGGCAGAGAATAAGTTACCCGCTCGAGGGTATATCCGCTACCCTCGAGCGAGGCGGAGATTGGTCTTCTGCTCGAGGGTAGTTCCGCTACCCTCGAGCGGGGCGGAGATTGCCCAGCGGACCCGAGAGGGACCCTCGAACGAGGCGGAGATGGTTCAGTGGGTTCGAGGGGAATGTGAATGGGCCGCACGCTGGGCTTCTTTGAGTCCTTTCCTTTCTTCCGGACGGGAAGCAGGCCGTGGGCCTTCGTGGGCCCAGTTGCTTTAACAGGTGTTTGTGTTTTTTAAAGCGATCTTAGTACCCTGATTAGGGTGTCCCTAATTGTGGTACTCGACAACCCGGGTTTTGGCAGGAGTGGTTCAAATGTCATGGTAATGATGAGAACAGTTGACATGTGTGGTCCAGTGTGACTTGCATGTGTCATGTGAGTTAGGTCCACCTTGCATGGTTAAATCGGATCGATTCATCATGGCTCGCGGATATGAGAGTCTTGGTCCCTGCGTCGCATCGTAGTAAAGATTTGGAAGTGAGAATGGAAGGTTGAGGCTGAGAAATATAATTGTGAATCTCTGAAAAGATAATGTGATCCAACATGCATGCTTTAGATGCTCAGGCAAACCTAGATGGTAATTGTACAGTAAACTTGAGCTAAAATACTGAAAGTAAGGATCCACTATTGGTAGCTTTCAAGCAAAATAATTCCAGAGCCAAACAGCATTGCATGTCTAGGAGTCGGCTAATTATATACCACTAGTCGGGTAAGTCTTGCTGAGTATTAGTATACTCAGGGTTTGTTATTACCCTGTTTTCAGGTAGCTGTTGTTGATTGAAGCTGATCAGGATTTACGTTGGTGGGCTCGATGTGACATCCTCCCGACTTCGTAGATATCGTGGTTTTCAAACCGAGCTTTTATTTAAATTTCCGCTGCATTATAAATTTTGATGATTTTATTTAAACTTATTTTGTAAAGCTCTGCTTTATAATTTAACTCTGAAAACTTTCTTCTGCTTCTAATCATCTGTGTTTTTGATCCTCAACCCAACAGGCTGCCGAATTACACCGTTTTAAGTATGCTGTTATTAACGCTTAAAATAATAGTTAGTGCACTTAAGTCATTTAATTTAGACAGTTCTGTGACACAAACAGGCGAGTCGCGAGACGTCCGCTCGAGCCGGCGGCGTGCACTTTTTGGCAGCAGAAACGTCCACTCGCCCGCTCGTCTGCTTCCACGTCGCAACTGAAGAGTTAAAGTTGGTGGGGGTCCACCACTATCGCTGCCCAGCTCCATCCGAGCTGGAGCGCGAGACACCCGCGAGCAGGCGTATTCATTAAACTCGCTCTCAGCTGATGGGTAGCGGTGTACATGAACACGAGGAGGGCGTCGTTGCAGGTTGCAGCTGGCCGAGTTTGCGCGCGAGCCGTCAGCCGTAGCCAATCGTTCTCCTCGTAGTCACCAGAATCCGCCGTGGTGGGCGGCATGGAAACTCATGGAGTTGTTTTTTTATAATATGCATATGTATTGCTAGGTAAGAAAAACATACAAATACTCGTACGAATACATATACACTAGAAAGGCGCGCAGCATGAACTGTATCTCGTGTTGTAGTATTGTAGGAGTACAAACTTAGTTCATGCATATAATAATTATTGTATGTATGTAAATATACTTTTTTTTAAGGAATGTAGGTAAGACAAATCCATTGCGTCTTTATTTTTGCATAAGTGTCATGGTCTAAATACAGTTGTTGTACTTGGTATATATTTCAGGCTCTCTATTGTCGTGACACTATTATTTTTTTCGACACGAGGGTTCGCCCCATTTCCATTACAGAACGGAAATAATCGTGAGTACAGAACAGGACTCTAAACACGATAACAAAGCCAGACAGACGCAAATAGCCAGACGCCGGAGCCTTCCTTCTTCAGATGTCATCGCCCTCGTCCTGGTCATCCTCCGGGGGAGAGGGTATAAGCCGCAACCGTTTAGAGGAAGCTTGCGGGTTTGCCAGTACCTGTGGGCACAGCCATAGCTACTGGACGCCTTCCGGGATCTTTTCTTGGGTGACGTCATTGTAAAGACCTGCCCAATATGTTAGAAAAGAGCACACATGTGTCAAGATGTCATAGGGGTTTTTGATTAATTTCTTGTCAAAGCAGGCTCTGTTCCGGCACTTCCAGATTGCCCAACAGACAGCCGCACACCCACTGGTGTACATGATATTCCCACCAGGAAGCCATTTGGCTATCTAATGTTTGTATTGGGTTAAGTTTCTTGGAATAGAGTTGGCCCCAAAACAAAGGCCGATGATGCCCCAAGTAATCTTACAACTGGGCAAGTGAAAAAAAAGATGATCTATGTTCTCATTTTTAGTGCAGAAATAGCATGTCAGGTCTCCATTCCAATGTCTGCGGAGTAGGTTGTCTTTCGTAAGGATGGCATTATTCTCAACCAACCACATGAAAATTTTGATTTTGTAAGGTATTTTAGCTTTCCAGATATGTCTGAAGTGTAATACCACCTCATCTTTAGTCAGATACTCATACACAGATTTAGTAGTGAACAACCTGCCTTTGGTCCATTTCCAAGCAGGGGTATCTGCAGTGGCACTAAAATTGTGATGGTATATTGTGTCGATCACACTTAGCCATTGTTCAAAGAGTAGAGGATTTAACCACCTGTTGAACTCTAGTTGGCCATGTTGAGCCAGAAACTGGTGAAGGTGAACAGAGATATGCTTGTCCAGGCACAAGTCAAAAAGAACAGGATATAAAAGACAAAGAGGTTTATTGTGAATCCAAGTGACCAACCAGAAGGATGTGGCTTTTCCGTTTTTGAATATCATATTTCTACCTTTCAGATATATGTTTTTGACTTTGAGAAGATCTTTCCACATGGGAGAGTCATCGAGCCTGTGTTTCACAGACACCACAGTGTCCTTGGACATGTATTTCTGTCTAACAATCTGTTGCCATAGTCCCTCCTCAGCTTCAAGCTTCCACCACCACTTACAAAGCAAACTGATATTCATTTTGTGGATACTTTTAATCCCAAGACCACCATGCTTCTTACTTTTATTGATGATATCCCATTTAACTAGATGATATTTTTTCTTTTGCCCCCCTCCCTGCCAGAAGAAAGTTCTCCTTTGTTTGTCCAAAACATCAGTAGTGGTCTTAGGGAGCAGGCATAAAGACATATGGTATATGAAGGAGTTGGAAAGGCTAGATTCAATAAGGGTTGTCCTGCCAGCAATAGAAAGGGATTTTCCTTTCTAGGCTGCTAGTTTCTTCTCATTTCTTTCTTCTAGCATTGCCCAATCTTTCACATGAACACGACATGTACTGACAGGAACCCCAAGATACTTGATTGGAAAGTGTCCTATTTGGTAGTTAAAGAGTTCAGCATACTGAGATTCCAAAATGTTATCACCATTGATCATGATTACTTCACTTTTGGTGAAGTTTATCTTAAGACCAGATAATAACTCATAAACATAAAGCAGGAGCTTCATATTTCTTGCTATATCAATGTTTTCTTCTAAGCAGATAATGGTGTCATCTGCATATTGCAGAATGGCTATACCATAAGTGATCAGGTTACTTGCTAAACCAATGATCAGACCATTCCTTTGTGCCTGCCTGACCAATCTGGTTAAGTAGTCAGCCACAAAATTGAAGAGGATGCGGGATAGAGGATCCCCTTGCTTACCCCTTTGTGGCTTATAAAGTAAGGCCCTATGAGGTCATTTACTTTGACACTGATAGTCCCCCCAGAAACCACTTGTTTAATCCAGAGACACCATTTGTCACAAAAGCCTCTGATTTTGAGGCAATCAAAAAGGAAATCCCAACAAACCTTATCATAGGCCTTTTCAAAATCCAACTTTAGAACAACACCCACCTTGTTCTTTTTCTTGGTTTCATGGATAACTTCATGGAGTGCCATGACTCCATTCATGATGTCCCTTCCTTTCATGAAGGCAGTTTGATTATCAAGAATTAATTTTTCAACTAGAGATTCAACCCTCAGTGTGAGGACCTTGGTGATCCATTTGTAAAGACAATTCAGAAGACAGATAGGTCTGAATTGTTGTATTTTTTCAGCATCTTGTATTTTGGGTAAGAGTGTGATGATCCCATAGTTTAACATGCTTACATCCAGCCTTCCCTCATTGTCGATGTTTACCGCCAAGCCTGCTCAGGGATACCCTTAGCAGTAGGGTTTGTAGGTAGGGTTCGACTGCTCTAGAACTCGATGGTACAAGGAATACAAAGATTTAGACAGGTTCGAGCCGCGAGTTTGTGTAATACCCTACGTCCTGTGTGGTTTGTATTGCCTTAGTTGTTGATGATTGTTTGGAGGGGGTCCCTGCCCGCCCTTATATATCCGGGGGGACAGGGTTACATGGAAAGTCCTAGCTGAGTACAGTTGGAATCTTAATACAATATAATCGAGTAGTTTCCTTTGTACTACAGCTAGTTCTATGCCTATTCGAATAGTTACAAAAGAGGTAAGGTACATCCATGAGCTATCCCTTACTCTAGAATATTCTATATCTATAAGCAGTCCCGCTGTCCCGGGTCTGACAAACCCCTGAGGTCTTCGTAGCCGAGTCCTACAGGCGTCGAGTACTTGGCTGGGCGTCTTCGAGTACTTCAAGTAGTCAGAACATCCTTCTGGTTGCTTCTGGTCCTTCCTTCAGATACGTCGAGTAGTCCTTCAAGTACTTCTGTTTGCTTCGAGGCTGTGAGGTGCTCAAGCCCCGAAATCTTGATCATATATGGTGCGCGAAGTACTCGCGCTCCATATGGAGTAGCCCCCGAGCCTTAGGTTGAATCGCAGAATCAGGCTGAGGGTCACTTCAGTCTATTTTCCAAAAATTTGAAAAATAAATCTCTGATGCCTATATCCGGCAGCCCCCGAGGATTAAATCAAAATCCCTTTTACTGCGAGTAGCCCCCGAGCGTAGATTTGGAATTAAGGATTTAAGTCGTGGCATCAGATTTTATCCTTCAGATTATTTGTAGGATTCATCAGATCCGGAATCCGAAAAGACCTCTTTTTCGGGTAAAATCCCAGAAAAATGATACAATTGGATCCGCCACACTGATTGCACCCGAAATAACTTCAGGAATAAAACCTGGGATGTACGGCTCTTTATTCAGTGCTCACGTGGGACGTTACTGTTTGGAACATCTGCATTATTGCATCTTTGACTGCGTCCGTGAATGCTGTCATGAATGCATCCGTGAAACATGCACTGTTGCGTCACGGGTTTTCCTTCAGTAAGCCCCTTTGTGGCTATTGTTGACGCTCCTTAGCGCCCCCGATTTATATACCGCAAGCGCACGGTTTCGTGTAGCTTTTCCCTTAGAGTATTCCCCCAAGGTTTATCAATCCACGGAACCAAAGAAACAAGAAATAATCTACTAGCATAGAGATTCCTTTGTGTGAGATGGTGAAAACGAATCTAATCTATTAAAAACACGACAAACACCGAAGGTAGCAAGAGGAAGTTAGAGATAACCAATCTAGATCACCTAGATCATGCATATGTTGTAGTTCCAACTAGATAAAGTGAAGTAAGATAGATGTGAATCTCAATGAAAAGCCTCTTTAACCCCAAAATCTCCAATCCGATCCCTCGATACCCAACCTACTAAGTGGCAATGGCCTGTCACGACGCCACCCCTTTCAACGGGATACCCTGAAGCAAGTCGAACCCCCTTTGGTAGTTCCGCCATGAACCTCTAGCCACCATGAGTACAAGATCATGCTAAGTGATCTATCTTGATAATAGATCTAGGATGAAGCGAACCCAAAGAAAAGAACGAAATCGAAAGAGGAGAACATGGTCGCTAAACATTCGGAAACACAAATAACTTCACCATGAATGATAGTACATCACAAGATCACAACCGGGGCCCTACCTTGATCTTGATGATCCTAGCTCCAGAACTCCGACGTGGTCTTCCTTGCAAGGTTCCCACGTCGGCTAGGGGGAACCCTAGACAACTAGCACGACCCTCGGCTCTCCGAGAGGTGTCCCTCTATCTTCTCTACTCCTTGGCGTCGTCTCCCGAATTGATCTCTCCGTGAACCTTGGGGAGGGGTCTTTAAATAGCCTCAGGGAACCCTCGGTCAAAGGGGAGGTCGAACCGACCTAAAAACAGGCTGGGCCGGACGGCCCAATGAGCCTAGGCCGGCCGGCCTGGGTCTTTTCTTCGCCGGCTTGTACTCAACTTTCTCCCCAAGTCTCCTGGAATCTTCTAGAGTTTATGTCTTTCACGATTGCACCCCTTTAGACGTCGTTATCTTCGAGATTTCTTCAAGGAGAAGGATAGGATGGAAAATCCTTCCTTAAATATCTCTTTGCTTTGCTTAGCCCCAAAGTATCTCGATCTTATCTTGTGGGCTTTGTCTTTTGGGCTTCATTGGAGGGTGGATGTACATGAATGGGCCTCTAATCATCATGGCCTTCGATCCTTTGTTCGGGCTTTGGCCTTCGTCATTCTTCGTGTCATCGCGTGATCGTGGGCCTCGCCATTTCATGCTCCAAAATTGATCAAAAACCTGCGAAAACGAAGTACCTCCAAAATATATGTGCAAACATGAAAACGACCAATAATTGGGCCGAGGTTAGGATGGTTAGTGATTCTGATATTAAATTCATGCCATTATCAAAGTTAAACAGGGGATAAAATGGATACTTAAGGAGCGCCAACATTCCCCCCATGCTTAAACCTTGCTCGTCCTCGAGTAAGTCTTTGATAAAAAAATCAGCGCTGCCTTTCAGTGTCCAATCCCTGCACTTGATCATACACGAGAAAACACAATGCTCCCAAAAATATTTTGCAGTTAATAGTTCAAGTTGTAACCAGCTTTTTCAATGTGGAAGGTAGATACAAGTTAAATGCTTCCCCACAATTATTAAGCACATGCTCTCAAAATTAAACAAGTCTCAGAATTAAGAGAGTAAGTTCCATAAGTAATGCTAAACCAAGATCAATAATTCAAACCTCATTGCAATTTGCTCATGGAAACTCTCAGCTCATCTTGTCTCTCAATCTTGCTAGAACTCTCTCCTTTCTTTCTCTCATATGTATGTGTGAGGCTTTATCTGGAGCTCTGGAAAGGTTAGTCCTAACAAAAGATGTTATAATCAAGATATTATCAAAATAAGAAATACTTCTTATGGATTTACCGAGACTCGTCAAAAAGACCATTAGAAAATAATTTCTTTGTGGAGAGGGAGAGAATGGAACACACACTTTAGATGGTGGACATGTGCAAATGGCAACGGTTGATCCCAAGGCACGACTGAAGTCCTTGTTATCGGATTGCACATGGTTGGAATAATTGAGTATAGAATAATCTTCAAAGTACTTGGAGTTTAATGAAGCTAAAGGAACCGAGGAGCTTTTCATCATCATTCATTTTTTTTTCTTTTCTCTCTTCCTCTTTTTTTCTTTCTTTCTTTTTGCTCCTCAGAACCATTGGCAACACAATGCACTTACTCCACCTCCCCCCCATGCTTGAACGTTTGCTTGTCCTCAAGCAATGAAGTGATGATAACTTGATGGAGTGAGTGCACAAAACTTCTATCAATTCTCTGGACATAACTTTGGAATTCAAGGGAGCATCTCCTCGTGAAAGATTGAAGCCAACAGAGGAGGAAAAGGGGCAGGCCGGCCGGCCTAGGGGTGTTGAGCCGGCCGGCCTACTGCCTGTAGGCCTCCACTTCTTCGGATTTTTCTTCTGCGAACTCTTTGATGCTTCCCAAGCTTATGTTTTACTGAATTTTGCTCTTGATTCCACTGTTTTGCCGTCGAAATATATATACTCAATATATAGGTTGTGGTCAAGGAGGTATTTCACAAAAAGATGTTTTTGGTTAGGGGTGGATATCCAGCGAGGTTTGCGATGTTCCCGGTATAGAAACTCACAATGCATGGATAGAATGGCTAGCAAAAGAGAGGTACGCAAAAATACGGAATGGTCAGCTTCTTAGTCTCGTACCAAAGAAGATAAATCCTTAATTAATTCACTTGAAAATAATTCTTGCTCTATGGTTTGTTATGATGTATCATTTAGGCTTGTAGAAGGGTAGAGCAATTGCAAAAGGTATCATTGACAAGGTTAGCTCAAAATTAAATCCAAATTAAAATTTCCTTGACAAGCTTAAGTAAGAGAGCAAGAGTAAAAGATATGGGTCTTAATTTATCATAACCTCCACAATTGAATTAGCCGGCATTTAATTAATTTTCAGATCATGTTAGAGAGAGCATTAGTTTAATCATGCATAAACCAAGCACGAGAAAGTAGACAAAGCGGCAACGATCATCATATTTTAACATGGCACAAACTTTCTATCATCATTACTACCCATAACATTAAAGCGTAGGTGATGCATTTATTTATCATGGTGATGAAGATAAAATAAAACAAATTGCACACATGCTGAAATAAATAAAATAGAAAATTGCTACGCACACACAAGCTTGCACACATGCTGAAAATAAATGAAAAGAAATAGAAAATCCAAACCACACGTGCGAGCATTTTATTCATGGTCTTGCCGTCGATCAATCTCCTTGATTGGCTCTTGCGTTGTATCCTTGATCATAATACTGCTGAAATGCTCCTCCATTAAATTGTTCCGGTGGCGCCAGGCCTAGAAGTCCCATTTGATATGCAATTCCTGCAGTTCCATCTTCTAGTTGGGTTGTATGCCTCCGGATGGCATCTATATCTTCCATGTTTCTTCTCGCATAAGCACCCATAATTCTCATTCATTGTTCTGGTTGAGGGAGGTCAAAATATTGTGCTCCAAATGACGGGTCGGGCATCTCTCCTTGATATGACGAGGGTGGGTAGCTGTAGTTGCTAAACGGTGGGGGTGCCGCCGCAGCGTGCCCCCATGCTTGTTCTTGGCTTCCTTCCCATTGACTCATCCATCCTTGCGGGTATCCCTGTCCACTTGATGCACCTTGAAATTCATTCCTCCAATAAGCAGAACTTGGCGGTGGAAGGTTTACATCCAAGTCTTCTTGTTGTGCCGATGCCGATGTCCCTTCAATTAACCTTCCTCTTTTTGATTTCTACATCTTTTTTCCAATATTTTCAACTCGCCAATCAGTCCTCCCTCTTGCAAATAATTTCAGCCTTTGATCGGGGAGGGAAATATCCATCTCAGAAATAGTAAATCCCTTCTTTTCATCCCCTCCGATATAATGGCCTTGCCTCAAATGATCAATCCCAATATCTCTTCCCGGGACATAAAATTTTTGGATCACTCGTAACCTCGGATTCATTGCTCGGGCTATCATTGTGAGATAATATCCCAAACCAACTTCTCCTATGCCGGATGATGCTTCACAAAGCCACCTTTCAACCATGATGTTGGTGGGATCAATTACTTGTTTCTTCACCAATGCAGCATAAATCCAATTTAATTCTTGGTCGGTGACCTTCGATTCTCTCATCCTCCCGAGAATTCTCTTGCTCAACCAAGAGTGGAATATTTGGAGGGTAACATTACTTATATTCTTTCTTTGGCGGTTGACATCTTTTACTATTTTTGTCCAAAATTCATCAAGCTCTCCATCTTCAACTTGCACCATTTCATATGCATTATTTTTGAATCCGAGCAAGCTTCTTATTTCTCCATAGGTGATTACTTTCTCTTCATTCTTGAGCCTAAATTTCAGACATGGAACTTCTTCATCATCCACCACTTCCGTTGATTTTTCTAATGTCATGAACATCTCAAGAGCCACTTCTTCTTGCATATCAACCGTGACACCATCGGAAAATAACTTCCAACCGATGTTCTCTAATAGCTCATAAATGTCATGATGAAATCCCAGCTTCACCAATGCTTCATCATCAAAATCATAATTTGCTCGTAGTCTTCCCTTCATGAACTTGAGCCTTTCTTCTTCTTCCTTCGACAAGATAATAAACCCATATTCTGAATTCTTGGGCTTGTATGGCGATGGTGCGGATGACCTTGTCGAACGTCGTGGAGGAGGTGGCATCCCTTCGGTGAATCTCATCGAGGAGCTTCTCGGGTCTCTCATCCCACCAAGGAGCAGCATGTCGCTCCTCGGTGCGGGGTTGTCTTCCTCCATGCTCCGCGGAGACTCGGAGACCGAGTGCCTCCGCGAAGAACTTGCCGATGCATCGGATGTTGATGAACGCGTCCTTCTCCTCCCGGCGATGAACTTCATGAGGCCACTCATGGTGACTCCTTGCTGCACACACTCAAAAACAAACACACCGGGGGTTTCTTTCCGGCGGGAGAACAATATATCGAAGAGTAGAACAAACTAGGAATTGTGGTGAATTTTCTGAGATTTTTGGAGTAGATTTTGGTGGACAAATTTTTCAGGGCTCTAACTGATGTTTATGGGCAAAGAACTTGAAGAACATAAGCAAGAAAATGAGTGAGGAGTATAACTTGAAGAACATAAGCAAGAAAATGAGTGAGGAGTATACCTGCCAAAGGGGAGCACCAGAGGGCATAAATAGGGGCCAGGCCGGCCGGCCTAGGGCCTTGGGGCCGGCCGGCCTAGGGTGTTTTTCCCTCTTCTCCACTTCAATTTTCTCTGGTGGCTTCGTGGTGCAATTAGTTGTTTCTGTCCAGTACATCTTGTATGCTTTGCACCGCCCAAATCATGTGAACCACTCCTTCTTTGCCTTTGATGTCCACTTGCAACATTATTTCTCCACTTTGTGTCATTCACCTTGTCTCATGCTTAATCATTCATCACATGGTGCCATCTTTGCTGAAAATGACTTGTCCTTCCCATGCATGGCTGCTCCTGTGGCAGAACCGCCTAAATTATCCCGGCTCAAGTGCGTAAACCATCACCATAAAGGCAACATTAGCTTAAACGCACTTCAAACGGAACAATTTTTGGTCTGTCGGGTAACGTCCCGATACAACCACCGATTCTTGGATCGAACAAGCATACCCCGCACGAAGGCGAGTCCAGAGATATTACAACCACAATTTTTACAACACAGGCATAGTAATGATTACAAACCAGTTGAAAACCTTATTACAAAGCCAACTTAAGTAAAGCAGTTATACAAGCCATAACTATAAGTTCAGAGTTTAAAACAGCGGAAGATAAAACACGACGTCTACAACACGTCGCAAAAAGGATACCAGGCTAGCCCAAGCCGGGTATCACTCATCATAGTCATTGCTGGTCGCAGACGTATCCCACTCTACGGACTAGCCAGGAGGCAACGAGCAAGGATAGGTCAAGCTAGCGATCTGATCCTCAAAACTCATACCTGAAAAAGGGTTTCAACAGCAAGGCTGAGTATTCTAATACTCAGCAAGACTTAACCGCCAACGGGTATAAGTAGCCCACTATAGCTAGACTATGCAAGGTTTGTGAAGCTCTGGTTTTCTTTTGCTGAAAAGCAATAAAGAGTATGTCCTTACTTTCAAGTTTTAGCTTCAAGATTCTAGTTGATTAACCATTCTATGTAAGCATCTACTATCCAAACATGGTGGAACTTCTAAGCAAACATCAAGATTAATAAGAATATTGTTGCTCTTATTACTCTGTGTGGCAGATCAATTAAGCAGTCTCATTTCATCGTGAGAGGCGGACGATTCTGAATCGAAATTCAACCTTGCAAGGATAACCTAACACACACGTTTGGAACACCATCGGGTCGTTTCCAAACAACCGTTTGCCTTTCTTTCCGGCTCGTGGATAGGAACACTCTCCCCGACTATAGGGCTCCAAGGTCCACCCGTGCCCGGTCCACCCTTGTCCCTAGAAGTCGTAGTGTTGCGCAACATAAAATAAAACCTATCTCTAAGAGAGAGTGTCAGGTATATCCACTCCCCGGTCCAATCGGTTACTAGGCTTACCGCGTACCATATTTACGGCATGTGGCTAGTACGTTCAAAAACTTAACCGGCACTACCACACACCGCGACCTTAGTAAGTTCATCAACACAGACGGGGTATCACATAAGGTCATGATATCGAACACAACCCCGTCCGTCGTCCTTATATATTGATAACAGAAAGTAAACAATCAATTCCTATAAAGCTCGCGAGTGACAGGCAATCACTCGACTTTTACCGGTCCTATAAGCTTAGCAATTATTCGAACTCAAGTCTAGTGTTCAGTACATAGGTTCCTAGGATCATGCATCTAAGGTTTCAATTCAACTCCTATGAACTGTAAATGCACAAGTAAAATAATACAGTAAATGATATTAATTTGAAGTATAGGTTATGTCCGGGGCTTGCCTTCTCGGTAGTTGCTAACTATTTCAGCCCTAGGCTCTTCCGAACTTTGGTCCGGGGCTTCAGTTAGTTCTGCAGTGTTTACTTGAGCGTCGAGATCACCTCCGTCAGACTCCGGAATCAGCTCGTATGCCCCGTCCGATAAGGCAGTCGTGTCTATATGCAATGCAAGAACAACATTATAAACAAACATGGGCAATCGTTTATAGAGTAGTTAAATAACAAATTTAACTACACAAGGCATCATGATCAACAGCACAAAAGAAGTTAACTAACTTCATAAAATGAGCGGTGGTGATTTCCTATACGATTAAATCATGGTTTGTAAATAAAACAACAACTCAGAGTACAAATAGTAATAAAATCTACCAAAATTACACTAAACAGAACATGAATAAAGTAATCTACCCTACAAAAATCATATCAAGACATGTAACCATTTAATCACAATAAATCATTTATGCAGGCAACACCTAGTACAAGCTTGAATTATATAGATCAAAATAGATCAAAACAGAAGCTCAAAATTTAATAGTAGATCTACACAGGGATGATATATCTACTGTGATTTATTCATGATTTTACCTACACCGAAATAATTCTGAGAAAATAAATAAAACACACAACAGATTAGAAAGATTTATTTTTATCCCCTGATCTAGCCATTAACTAAGGCTCAACCTTCCTGGACAAGCTAATATACTCCAGAAGAACACTCAGGAATATTTTCACGATTTATTAAGAACAGAAACTATTTACCATGATTAAAGTCTACTAAACAAAGATTAAATCAAATAAATAGCTACACATGAGAACTGATCATGAAAATTTTATAGAAAAGCTAGTGTAACAAGAGTAAACTACCACAAAAATTTCATAGCTATACCAGCTTTCAAGCATCAGATAAGAAAAAGAGTAAATAACTAGTATTTATAAACCTAGTAACACAAATCAAAATCTACAGCAAAAACTTGCAACTAAAGCCTAACATATTCTGGTTCTACTGCATAGAGCTCTTCAAGAGGATTCCAAAACATCAAGATTTTCCATTTTACGAATTTTCTACGAATTGATCTAGAATTTCAAAGATCACTGAAAATCATTGCAAACCAGTCCCTAAGGCACTATTGCAATGAGTCACTGACATCGCAGATAACCCCCTGGGCTTTCTCAAATTCAAGCACGCGGTCCTTGGGTCGGGTCAGAGAGGGGAGGCGAGGTTTGACCGGCCGTTTCCCGGCGAGGGGCTCACCGGCGGCGAGGGTGGAGGGGTGCGTGGGCTTCACGGGTGCAAGGCGCACCTCTGGGTGGCCTAGGGTCGCGGGGAGAGGCTCGGAAGCGGCGACTCGGCAGAGCAGGGCGGGTTGGCGGCGGAGGCGAGCGACGGCGAGGGTGCTCCGGTGAGGATTGGGCGAGGGGAAACGGTCTGGGAGTTGCGCGAGGGTGAGGCGCGGCTAATGGTGGGGGATGTAGGGGTGGAGCGGGCTTGCAGTGGCGGCTCCGCGGCGGGGTGGAGCTCGCCGGGGTTCAAGCGGGGCGGCGGCGGTGTTCTGCGGTGTGGGAGCGAGGAGAGAGCAAGAGAGCGAGGGGAATGGGTCTCTGGGGTTCCTCTATTGCTCGGCGCTCGCTAGAAGAGAACGGCGGGCTCTGCAGGGGGCGCTCCACGGCGACGTCGTGGTGGCGGCCGTCGGGGAGGTTCTGGGCGCGGCGGGGCGCGTGGCACGGGAAGGAGAGGGCCAGCGCGAGGCAACAGGAGGGGGAAGAGGTCGTCCGCGACGCGTGGGCGCCAGCGCACGGCGGAGTAATGGCCGGGAAAGCCGGGAAGGCGTCGGCGGGCGGCGCTGTCGGTGGCCGGCGACGAGAAGCAGAGCAGGGAGGTGGGAGATGGTCATAAGGGTCGATTTGTAATTACCAAAAATTCCAGCGACCTCTCTGTAAACAAGCAATAACTTTTAAACTAAAGCTCAAATGAAAAAGTGCCCAACATGAAAGTTGTTCAACTTTTCAAGATCTACAACTTTGATGTTGTGCAAAAATTTATTTTACCAAAGATTCAAGAGCTAAAATTAAAAACATTGAAGGGAATTTTGAATTCTAGGAAATTTGTCTTTTTCAATGCAAAATCACTTCAAATGTAGACTTACAAGCAAAAATGACTACCATGCATTAAATGCACTGAAATTTTGCACAAACACCCTCCATAAAAGCTATAAACACAAATAACTATATAAAGGACCTTGCATAAAATCATAATTACACATATAACCTTTCATAATTACAAAAAGATCCTTTTTAAGCATTTCAAGCACAAGATGCATATCAACAAACCCAATTACTGTGCAGACACCTATTTAAATTACTGTGCAAACACCCGGGGTGTTACAGCTCCCTCCTTTGAATTATTTGCATGTGGTGGTAGGTGGAAAGCACAACTCTTTCCCGTGAACTTACTTTGATCAATGGGTGTTAATCAAGCACATAAACCCTTTCCAAATCATGCTTAGATGTTTAATCCTCCTTTAACTTTGAAATTTCAGAATTGACTCAAAGCATGCAATGAGTTTAAATGAATAATTAGAGGCGAATTGAAACATCTTTACATTTGTAAGTCGAAAAATATTTCCCGACTACATTAATTTTGGTTGCACCGGAACCGTTCACTTTCATGAATTGATAGTGAACAATCTCGAATTCAACCGTGGGTCTTGGGTTTAGGTTCTAATTTTTGCCAAAATGAGAGAGAGAATTTTGAAAAAGAGAATAATCAAGGTTAGGAAAATTCTAGTCCTATGGTAATGAAACTAAAAATTCTCTCTATGTTTGTGCGAACCTACGCATCAAGAATTTAAGTAATATAAACATAGCGCGGCTCTACTCGTGTGTTTTGTCAACTTGGTCCGGCTGTCATGGACAGGACGGTTGCCAAAAATAGGTATGGAATTTTGGATGCGGCTTTCTCAAGAAGAGGCAAATAAATCATAGGATGGCTCATGTCATTGGTTTAAAATAAGAAATAACATCGGAATGACAGAGCGAATAAAATCCAAATCGAATTGTTTGACCGAACGACCAATTGTTCAAAAGTATATCATGTTCTTGCGTAGCAAAATTCTCGACTCACTTACCTAAACTTTTCGCGGGTTGTCCTCCCGGCAGCTTATTCTTGAATCGACGAACGGGTTGAACTCCCGGCAGCTTTATTCTTGACTCGACGAACGGGTTGCCTCCTGCAAAGCGCTTTGTATATAGTCTATAGCTAGACTTTCTTCTTCTTCTTCACTTCGGACCAACGCTCGGTGATGGCGCTGCAGTCTTGGGTACCCACTTCCGCACAATCCTTGGTGCAGGTTTGTCTTCTACGTTAGTCTTCTTTTTGGTCTTCACAGGCGGGCTTTTAGCTTTCTTCTTGACGGGTGCAACGATCTTCTTTGTCGCGATGGACGCGACGACTTCTATCTCCTTCTTCGCTTCCTTCTTGTTCGACTCCTCTTCTTTCTTTGGCTTCTCCTCTGT
The DNA here is from genome assembly GCF_016808335.1 of Panicum virgatum. Lineage (NCBI taxonomy): Eukaryota > Viridiplantae > Streptophyta > Magnoliopsida > Poales > Poaceae > Panicum > Panicum virgatum. The sequence goes on from NC_053153.1 coordinate 76,811,300, forward strand.
GACACGGCGGTGAGGCAGAACATATTTGACATTGATCATGTTGCATACCTCGAGGCGTGGACGAAACTTGAATTCGCTTGTGGTGCCATTGATGTCGAACTTTATCTCCCCCTTGCCAACGTCGATGTTCGCCCTTGCGGTCTTGAGGAAAGGCCTCCCAAGTATGAGAGGCGCCTTGCTCCCTTCTCCCATATCGAGAATCACAAAGTCAACGGGGACTAAGTGTTCTCCAATCTTCACGGGCACGTCTTCGGCGATTCCCAAAGGATAGCGAACGGAATTGTCCGCTAACTCTAGGCACATGGTGGTGGGCTCCGGCTCCGGTAAGCGTAGATTCTCGAACACATTCTTTGGCATGACGCTCACACTTGCACCGAGATCACAAAGTGCTCTTTCGAACAAAAGAGATCCAATGGAACACGGGATGGTAGGACATCCGGGGTCCCTCTTCTTTCAGGAGCTTCATTAGCGATTGTCGCACTACATTCCTCGGTTAGCTTGACAGTGCTTGGTGGTATCTTGCGCTTGTTTCCCATGATGTCTTTGAAGTAGCGAGAATATGTCGGAACTTGTAGAGCGTCCAAGAGCGGCATATTGATGCTCAACCTGCGTACCATGTCAACAAATTTGTTGAACTGCTCATCTTCATGTTTACCTTTGCGGTATCGTGGCCTTGGCGGTAGAATCTTGGTGTCTATATCATCTAGCTCAAACTCCGGCTCTTCGGTGACTATCTCTGGCATAGGAGTAGGTGCCTTCTCATTGATGATGGTCTCCACTTCAACTCTTGGCTTAGGCTTCCTTGCTCCCGCCGCATATTCGGGTTCTTCGGTCTCCTTTCCCGAGCGAGTTTGAATTGCCTTTGCCGTCTCCGGACTTTGAGGTTGCCAGGGCAATTTTCCTTCATTGCTAGATAAGCGTCCGGCGAGCTGGGCTACTTGTGTTTCTAGCATCTTCATCATGTTGAGTACTTGAAGGTTAGAGCTCCCGACCTCCGTCACCTTGCCATCAATGTTCTCCAAAATCTTGTCCATAGCCTTGAACTTGGTGATGGTGTCCTTGTTGATCTTGCCTTGCTCCTCCATGAACTCCTTCAATTGTATACGAAGAGGCACCGAGTTTTGAATGGAAGAGCTTGCATTAAATTGGGGTCTACCTTGCCCGTAGCGGAAATTGGTCGGCGGAATCCATTCTCCCTTCTTCATGTAGTCGAGCATCTTGGCTTCCTCCGGGCAATTCTTTTGTACATGGCCGTACTCTCCACATTCTTCACATGTAGACCTTGCTTCGGCCGCCTTTAAATCAATAGCTTGGGCTTCTCTCTTTTCCACTTCCATCTTCTCCAACCTTCTCATGAGCGAGTCGATCTTCCCTTCTAGCACTTCTTCGCGTTCCACTTGTAATACACTCTTCGCGGCGCCCACGGCTTGGAGTGGTTCTAGGCGCCCCGATGATGCCCATGCGTCATTGTCCGCCACCTTCTTGAATAGCTTGAAAACTTGAGTAGGCGTGAGCTCAATGATAGAACCTCCGGCCGATGCGTCAATGATCCCCCTTGATGCAGTAGTGAGGCCTTGATAGAACTTCTGGACCACATCCTCCCTTGAGAACTTGTGATGAGGTACGGCGCGGATGTAGTCGTTGAAGCGCTCATAGGCTTCCGCAATAGTCTCCGTCGGGGCTTGCGCGAATGTTGCAATCTTGTTGCGCAGAATCTGGGTCTTGCCCGGCGAGTAGAACTCCGTCATGAATTCTTTCATCAAGGACTCCCAATTTTGCACCGTGCGCGGTGGTAGAGAATGAAACCATTGCAGCGCTCTCCCAAGTAGAGAGAACGGAAAGAGCCTCGCTCTTATTTGATCTTGAGTCATCCCTTGCATGTCGAAGGTGCGGCATAGTTGGAGGAACGCTTGAAGATGTAGATTAGCGTCTTCTTTTCCAGTGAAGGGCAAGCTTTGCACCATCCTTATGATTGAAGTCTTGATCTCGAACGGAACTCTGATGTTGTCGAGATTTTGGATCGGCAAGTCCCGAACGTCCGGAGTGCATAGCTCTCCGATCGCACGCTCTGGCTCCGGTAGCGCCATCCCTTGGTGAAGTGACGCCTCCTTTGGACTTGTTGGTGGAGTTGCTTGAGGTGAAGACGATGAACCGTCGGCTTCAACTTTTGGATCTATTAGTTCCGGCTTCTTTGATCGTGCTTCTCGTCTCCTTTGCCTGTAAATTTTTTCTGGATCATCCACAAAATTTTCGGGTTTGTTGGAGAGGCTCCCGTCCATCTCCTGTTAGGGGTTAGTGAAAAAGAAAAATATATATACGAGATCTAAAAGATGAATGTACAAGATCTAAAACATAAATGAAAAATAAAGCAAAAATAAAGAAAACTCTAGATTAGATTGATTTTTGTGGAATAGATCCGTTTTTTTAGTTAGCTCAGAAAAATAAGAGATCTAAAAAAGAAGTCAAAAAGAAAAATCAAGAAGTATTTACGAATGCAAGTAAGATTGGATCTTAAATCGATGGTTCCCCGGCAACGGCGCCAGAAAAGCTTGTTGACGCTCCTTAGCGCCCCCGATTTATATACCGCAAGCACACAGTTTCGTGTAGCTTTTCCCTTAGAGTATTCCCCCAAGGTTTATCAATCCACGGAACCAAAGAAACAAGAAACAATCTACTAGCATAGAGATTCCTTTGTGTGAGATGGTGAAAACGAATCTAATCTATTAAAAACACGACAAACACCGAAGGTAGCAAGAGGAAGTTAGAGATAACCAATCTAGATCACCTAGATCATACATATGTTGTAGTTCCAGCTAGATAAAGTGAAGTAAGATAGATGTGAATCTCAATGAAAAGCCTCTTTAACCCCAAAATCTCCAATCCGATCCCTCGATACCCAACCTACTAAGTGGCAACGGCCTGTCACGACGCCACCTCTTTCAACGGGATACCCTGAAGCAAGTCGAACCCCCTTTGGTAGTTCCGCCATGAACCTCTAGCCACCATGAGTACAAGATCATGCTAAGTGATCTATCTCGATAATAGATCTAGGATGAAGCGAACCCAAAGAAAAGAACGAAATCGAAAGAGGAGAACATGGTCGCTAAACATTCGGAAACACAAATAACTTCACCATGAATGATAGTACATCACAAGATCACAATCGGGGCCCTACCTTGATCTTGATGATCCTAGCTCCAGAACTCCGACGTGGTCTTCCTTGCAAGGTTCCCACGTCGGCTAGGGCGAACCCTAGACAACTAGCACGACCCTCGGCTCTCCGAGAGGTGTCCCTCTATCTTCTCTACTCCTTGGCGTCGTCTCCCGAATTGATCTCTCCGTGAACCTTGGGGAGGGGTCTTTAAATAGCCTCAGGGAACCCTCGGTCAAAGGGGAGGTCGAACTGACCTAAAAACAGGCTGGGCCGGCCGGCCGGCCTGGGTCTTTCCATCACCGGCTTGTGCTCAACTTTCTCCCCAAGTCTCCTAGAATCTTCTAGAGTTTATGTCTTTCACGATTGCACCCCTTTAGACGTCGTTATCTTCGAGATTTCTTCAAGGAGAAGGATAGGATGGAAAATCCTTCCTTAAATATCTCTTTGCTTTGCTTAGCCCCGAAGTATCTCGATCTTATCTTGTGGGCTTTGTCTTTTGGGCTTCATTGGAGGGTGGATGTACATGAATGGGCCTCTAATCATCATGGCCTTCGATCCTTTGTTCGGGCTTTGGCCTTCGTCATTCTTCGTGTCATCGCGTGATCGTGGGCCTCGCCATTTCATGCTCCAAAATTGGTCAAAAACCTGCAAAAACGAAGTACCTCCAAAATATATGTGCAAACGCGAAAACGACCAATAATTGGGCTGAGGTTAGGATGGTTAGTGATTCTGATATTAAATTCATGCCACTATCAATGTTAAACAGGGGATAAAATGGATACTTAAGGAGCACCAACAGCTATAAAATGTGGGAGAGAGGCCTTTGCCAGAAGCATCAAAGTGTAGCAGCCATGATTTATCCTTGGTGTTCTTGCTCTCGCCCTCCTGATTTTTATGTAGTTCCTTCCAACGAAAGATGCTAGAAGAGAACTTGCGAGTGACAAGAGAAGTCTCTGCTGCCTCCTCCTGCATCCCTAATGCTCTCATCGGATCCATGCTAGACATCATGTCCTTACATCTTCCAATGAGGCGGATTTGGGGTCGCTGGGTTGAGTCTTGTTGTGTCACATCCTTGGGGTTACCTGTTTCTGGGTGCCCAAGAACTGACATCTCTGGCGGGGAAGCTTAATCTTGCCACAACGTATTCTGGGGGAAGGAGAAGTTTCTCCAGAAGATGCTACAAGAGGACTTGCGAGGTGATTACTGTAATCTACCTCCATACTCTTGAAACTTTTCTCCCAGGATACATGTATCATTATTTCCTTGATGGGAATAACAAGTTTGTACTTTGTCATGGCCTCGGGCCGATCTAGCTGCAACAGGCTTCTCAGGAAGCCAAGAAGTGTGCGTGCAGACCGAGTCATTTGTAAAGTTATGTAATAAAAAGTACTCGAGTTGTAATGTCGAGTAGTTGTACTGTGTCGAGTATTTTTCTTTGTTTTGGAATGTAATCCAAGTTAAGGAAAAGAGTGTCGAGTAGTCTACTAGGGATGTGAGTGTTTTTTTTTTCCAGAATGTAATCTCAAAAAAAGGAATGTCTCGTTTAAATCCCTTTTTTTCCGCGATTTGCAATGAACTGTTGGCATGTTTGGGAGTTTTACCATGCTGCCATCATCATTATAAAATGAAACGGTGACTTAGATTTTACCCCACTGGCCGCCACTTGTTTTTACTGCTTTAGATCTGTCTTTTTGCTCTCGAGTTCCCAGATCCAAAGTTCTTGCTTCCCTTTGCTCCCCACTTTCGCCCTAGGGTTTCCGCCAGTGTATGCGCGTGAAGCGATCCGTAGATTTCCGGATGGCCCCCAAGAAAGCGACCAAGGGGAAGAGTGCAGCTGCAGAGCCAACCCGTGAAGAAGGCTGGGAACCAAGTGTTCCAGATATGACTTGGAATCCTTAGTCCAGCAGGGCTTCTTGCCATCAGAATCAGTAGTCCAATGGCGTCCTGCATTTGGTGATGCCCGTCCATACGAAAATACGGGTGAGATTGTTGGATTTGTTCCGTACTTTGAGCGAGGGTTAAGTCTTCCCAGCTCTAATTTCTTTTCCGGACTCCTGTATTATTATGGGGTCCAGCTTCACCATCTTACCCCCAATTCTTTTGTGCATATGTATGTCTTTGTACATTTATGCGAAGCATATCTGGGTATCGAACCCCATTTCGATCTTTTCCGCCACCTTTTCCATCTTAAGCCTCAGCCCAATTCGGCTAGTTTAGATATTGTTGACGGAGTAGGAATTCAATTGAGACAGAGAATGGATAGGGTTTATATCCCCTATAAGCTGTCTCAAAAGGTGATCGACTGGAAGTCAAGATGGTTTTATGTCGAAAATCAAGAAAACAGCCTTCCATCCATCCTAGCTGGCCCTCCCGTTCAGTGGGCTGAATGGCTAAAGAAGCCTATTGATATGAGCCAAATTCCCAGAATTGCTGGGAATGATTGCAAGTCTGAAGCTAAAGGGGATAAGTGGAGAGTCTGTGGATTTTGACTGGATGAAATGTAAAATCCAGCCTCTCCAAGCTCGAGTTACTTTCGGTTTCGAGTATCGAGGGAGAAGTGATCCATCGCGTTGTTCGGAGGAAGAGATCTCCAACGGGGGAGCCCTTTGTCGAACGATTACTCGAGAAGGTGGAACATGTTCCGCAACTTCTCAACATGTTTTCAGTGCTGAATCCTCCCAAGGAGGTAAGTGATAAGTAGTCGATTTGGGATATTGTAGCAGATCTGCCCAAATTAAACCGGCTTAAGTGCGCTAACTATCACCTTAATGAATAATCAAGTTTCCACACACTTAAAACGGTGTAATCCGGCAGTCCGTCGGGTAATTCACGATTAAACTACTGTACTCCAGGATCACAATTGCACTAGAAGACTCGCACGAAGATGAGCACAGGTGATACAAGCATACCAAGATTCTCAAATTAAATTACAACACTGAACTTACATAAAAGTTTTGAAAACAAATGACAGAATTCAAACACACAATGGAAGTTTAAAATGGAGTTCGAAGTACAATACGGTAACTATGAATGACGATACAAGGTGAGCTCCTGTAACACCCGGTTTACAAAAGGACATAAACCGAGCAATCATATACGTGCCAGGATCAAGTCACACGTATATACAATAGAATGAACAGTATATCACCGCACATATCACGTAAAAAAAGATATAATAAAGCGAGTACGAATGTTATTTATTACATAAATGACAAATGTCTGATACAGAATATGCGGAAGCGTAAAACAAGTACGAAACTCGGAAGCTGGGCGCCACAGGGACGTCAACTGGGAGACGACCGCCTAGAAGTCCTCATACTCCTTATAGCTCCGAGTGAACTCCTCCGCGTCGCCGGGAACTGAGCAGCAGTAGGGTGCCCCCAAAGAGAACAAGTGGAAAAGAGTAGGGTAGGCAAGAGTGAGTACACAACTTGTACTCAACAAGTATAACACAAACTATGAGGCTCTAAGGTTGGCTGACTCAACTGCATTAGCTTTTAATATTGGCAAAATTTTATTAAAGCTAATTACTACAAGCGGATGAATTACCATAAACCCAGTTACATTGAAATTAATCAAAATTAATTATGAACTACTGAGAACCAAACCAAACCACCCGGGGAACCCCCCTAATCAAAGGAAGATAACCCCACTAATCAAAAGGAGGATCTGGGCCGCTCATAACCGTGAGTACGGCTAGTATACCAGTTTTACACTCTGCAAAGGTTGCACATCTTTACCCACAAGTCGTGAGCTATGCTAGTTGTTCATCACACTTCTTTAGGTGAGATGGCTAGCAAGCACACTACGAGGCTACAAAGAATCTCGTTGGTAAGGAGTAACCGTGAGGGTTGGATCGGCGACGATGGAGCAGGTCTAGTGGGCGTCAAGACACGTAGCACAGATGAGGCCATTCAGTACGAGGGCCATAGAAGCTTACCACCCCTGCCCCGCAGGTAAGTTACTCCAAACCAAAAAACCCTAATTAGTAAGCCAAGACCGTCTCATTCCAGTCTTGTGGTAGCGCTGTTGTCCCAGGTTGTCGCTCTATGAACCGGTCCTTATGGAGAGTGGCCAACCAAGCACTAAGCACCGTGCTGGCCCCCTAAACCATGTTTCTAGAAAAAACAATTTTTAACGAGATGTGAGCCACTCAAGCGGGCCACTCCCATAATTAAGTTGCATATACCATTAATCAAATTAATTAAAAAGGACCAAGTGTGTTATAGCGCAGCAACCTAGTACAACTAACCAAAATGCAACCCAAGGGATATATATAAAGGATATAAAGTGGCTAGGAAAGTACTTATAGGCATACAATATTAAAATGCAGTATGAAATTGTATTTAAAGGTGATAGGTGTTGTTCATGTTATACTTGCCTTCCTCAAAGTTCTCCTGCTACTCAAACTACTCAAAGGAAGGTGGCTGCTCCGGGTACTGGTGCTCCTCCGGTAGCTCAACGTCTACTCACGAACACATGTCCAAAAACAATGCAACAACATAAACATACATGCAAATAAGAGCAAACACTAAGAAACAGTACAACAATACATAAAAATAGCAAACAAAACTACTCTAAGACTATTCTACGCATTACAATAATCGCGTGGACATAAAGAACACCTAAAACGGAGCTAGAACGCGAAAACTAGGCCTAAAACAAGATCTAGGGGCTTTTCTGCAAGAAAAACTAAGTTTCCAGGGGTTTTCTGCAAAAACCAGGGTAGAACTCTCTTTTCGTCGAGATCCCCAGATTCGCAGATGCCGGCGAGTTGGGAGCGGGTTTTTGATCTAGGTGATTTAGGCATGACAAGGTGGCTGGAAAAGCCTCCCTTTCCGTCAGCCGTGCAAGCCCAGGAACCGAAAACGAGGGTCGTGCCTTCTGGCACGCTGTTGGCATTGCTTGATCCAGCCATCGAATTCGTTGGTGAACTCGCCGAATCCCCTACCTGGCACGCCAGCTATTGGTGTTTACCGCCAAGTCTGCTCAGGAATACCCTTAGCAGTAGGGTTTGTAGGTAGGGTTCGACTGCTCTAGAACTCGATGGTACAAGGAACACAAAGATTTAGACAGGTTCGGGCCGCGAGTTTGCGTAATACCCTAAGTCCTGTGTGGTTTGTATTGCCTTATGTGTTGATGATTGTTTGAAGGGGGGTCCCTGCCCGCCCTTATATATCCGGGGGGATAGGGTTACATGGAAAGTCCTAGCCGAGTACAGTTGGAATCCTACTACAACATAATCGGGTAGTTTCCTTTGTACTGCAGCTAGTTCTATGCCTATTCGAATAGTTACAAAAGAGGTAAGGTACATCCATGAGCTATCCCTTACTCTAGAACATTCTATGTCTATAAGCAGTCCCGCTGTCCCGGGTCTGACACTCATGGAAATCCCTGAATAATTCTAAAATGTCTTCTTTAATAAAATCTCAACAGTGCTGGTAGAATTCAATGGGAATTTTGTCAGGGCCAGCAGCCTTGTTTCTTTCCATTTGAAAGAGGGCTGCCTTTATCTCTGTTTCAGAGAAGGGCTTGGTCAACATTATATTATCTTCCTCAGTAACTCTCTCATTAGCATCCCAAAGATCTTCACTCAGAGGGAAAGCATTGCCCTGAGCAGGACCAAAGAGGCTTTTATAGAATTCTGTGGCATGGTTGACAAGATTAGATGCTCCTTCTATTGTGGAGTCCCCTTCTTTCAAAGAGATTATGGTGTTTCTTCTCTTTCTGTTGTTTGCAATTCTATGAAAAAATTCAGTGTTATTATCACCCTGGTGAAGCCATTTGGCATGTGCCCTTTTATACCAGTATGTCTCCTCATCATCAAGAATCTGCAGAATTTTGTTATGTACTTCTATCTTTCTCTGCAGTTGGGATAAATCCAGGCATTGACATTCCTCTAATTGCTCTATCAACAATAACTCATCCTGGAGGGCCAACTTTTCTTTTTTCTGCTCACCAAATTTATTAAAACCCCAGCCTTTGAAATACTGTTTGAATCTCTTGAGCTTGATTTGGATTCTATCAAAGGCTGTTTCAGCCAGGCATGGCTTATTCCAAATTTCCTGGACCAGAGTATTGAATTGAGGGTCTTTAAGCCATGAAAGCTCAAATCTGAAAGAAGTTTTAGGCATAGGTTGTTGGTGACAGGTTGATAGGATAAGGGGATTGTGATCAGAAACCTCCCTTGGGAGTTTGTATACCATGGTTCTGGGAAATAAGTCTTCCCAGGTTTTGCTTACTAGTATCCTATCCAGCCTTCCCAGAGTAGGTGGATTTTGGTTGTTAGACCAAGTGTATTTGCCACCAGCCATATGAAGATCAATAAGATCATAGCAGACAATTATTGAATTGAAAGTCCTAGAAAATCTGGAAATGTTATTTGCTTTGTTTTTTTCAGTGGAGAATCTGATGAGATTAAAGTCCCCCCCCCCCCCCCCCCCGATTATAAAAGGTTCGAGACTGCTACTACAAAAGGAAGCAAGCTCTGTGAGGAAATCTCCTTTATTTTCATCATGAGGAGCTCCATAAACATTAAGGAAATTCCATTTGACTTTATGGATTTTATCCCATAGATTGAGTTGCAGGATGTGTTTGCCTTCCTTAAAAGAACCCACATCAAAGTATTCCAGATTGATACCACTGAGAATGCCCCGAGATTTACCTTGGGATGGAATCTATTTCCAAAGATAAGAATGGGAAGTGTCAGTTTGTCTTATAATGTTGTCAGCTATCTTAGCTTGCATGGTTTCTTGCAAGCCAATAATGTGAAATCTGTGTTCTAGAATAAGATTGCGAAGGAAGGATGAGACACCCTTTTTTTTGGATGCCTCTACAATTCCAGATTAATGTCTTCATTATAAAATGACAGTGTTTTTTGTTTTGACGAAGGTCTTGGGTAGACAAAGGTTTCCTTTGTCTACGTCACCAACTTGAGAAGGTTTGCAAGCTTTTGCCTTGCTAATACCATTCTTCTTTTTTGGTGCAGAGACGGAAAACCTTTTGGGAGGTTTCCTAATCCTTTTTGGGGTGACTAGAGTAAAATCATCATTGTTAACAGATTCATCATCTTTGCAAATTAACTGATCAACATCAACAGAGTTATTATTAGAATTAGGTGTAGAGACAGGAATGGCACCAATGGGTTGTTGTAGGTTTTCAGCATTCTTTTGGGTTAGAAGGAGTCTAGCATGCTCCAGTTCTTTAAACATATCAATGGAGTCAAAATTATCAACAGACAAAGGAACACCCATATCAACTATTCTATTAATGATGTCATCATTATCTAGTATTGAGAAGGAATTGGATGTAGAGATAGGATTACCTATCAGAGGGCATTTCTTGCTTGCAGGAGTCATCTTATCTGACTTGGTAGCTTTATCTCCCTTCTCAGTTTGATTCTGGATTCGCTCACTCCACCTTCTGTCCTCCCTGAGCTGCCTCATCTGGTCACATGGGTTGATCAGCAGGTTGAAGTCCAGGACAGTTTCACCAGGCTGTGTGTTCTGGCCATCAGTGTTCATGTTCTTGAGGAGATCAGGATTTGAGGAGACATTCTTCTCAATAGGGGTTGGGTCTTGCTGCATCACTCACACACCAGTGGTATTGCTTCACTTCCTTCTTAACTGACTTGGATGTCATCAATAGTAAAGTCATTCTTTCTGGTGTTCATAATTTTGGAGGTGTGCATTTTCCCAGGAGCTGAAAAATAGGCTTTATCACAGGACTGAGATAGGGAATGGGTAGAAGGTTTTCCACTAACCCCAGCACCCCAGGTTTTGGTAAGTGGGTTTTCCATAGTTTTGGATGTCCTAGATCCTGATTGGAACCCTTCAGTTCTCATCTTCTTGGGACTTGGCTGACTGTCAGCCTCAGGAACATTCACATATGCTTTCTGAGTGTCCCTTTTCATGCTTTTTTATTCTTCCAGCTCAAAGAAAAAGTCATATATGTAGATACCAAGGTTGCCTTCAGCAGAAGCTGGTACCTCATGTACATCTCGGCAAGCAATTTTGATCCTCACAAACTCAGTCTTGTATCTTGTGTTCTCATCTATTTCCATTGTTTTTCCAACCAAACCACCAATTTTTGCAATAGTTCTGATTGACCTCTGGTCCACAAGAATGCCTTTCACTCTGAACCATGCCACTTGGAGCTGCCCTTTTGCCCACTTTGATGAAGTCCAAGGCTCAATGATCATTTGGGTCTCACTGTTCTTCATGCCCAGCCTAAAAGTGCTATAGTCCAGCACCATTTTGGCATTGAGAAAACGCATTGCAAACTTGTTTTCAGCAATCTGCCTGGCACTCCACCTCCAGTGTTTGTTGCTGAGCACATTTTGGAACTCCATCTCTATCTGTTTAGCTGTCAGAGCACCATTGATGACGGTAATCAGTGCTACACTGGCTTTCTCTTTGGCTGCCTTGTGATCGATGTGCTCATCAATGAAGAAAAAGCTTTGGTCAGGAACCTGAGCGGCGCATAGTTCTGGGCCAAGATTCCACAGAGACTCCCTCCGGCACTCATACGAACTATGGTTGTTGTATCCGCAAAGTTCACAAGCCGCCCTTCGTTTGCAATCCTCGTATGTATGATTCTTAAGACCACAGAAAGAACAGCCAACTTTTCCAGGATAGTTTTGAGATTCTTGTACCTCAGAGGATTTCTGCGGCGCCTGTTCTTCCTTCAGAGCAGCTTTCTGCTTGTCTTGCCTACTTGGATCTTGTCTGGTCTCCTTCATCTCTTCCCTATGGTCCCATTTGGAGCGCCCTTCTTGTGAATCCTCTTTGCCTTTGTCACCGGCAGCTCGTTCCCAGTTAGTGTTGGAAGAGCTGCCGCCTTTCGACTGATGGATTGCTTCAGGACTGTCGGGAACCCTAGACTCCTCGAGATCTTAGTTCTCCGCTTCAAAGTTTCTTTCACGCCCCCGACCCGTTGCCAGACCGTACCACGGGCTTCGGTTCTCCCAGCACCGCGCCCCATACGGCCGCCCCCAAACCCATCATGCCGTCCCCCACCGTGATTCACAGCAGGGTACACCATGTCGGATCGAAGAGCAACAGATCGAACAGCTTCTGCGTAGGATTTGGGAGCAGGAGGTGCCTTCGCCTTCTCCTTGATGAAGAAACCCACGAATTTGGCTATGCACTTATGATATTGCGGAGGGGAAGGGGAATGAGAGGAAGAAGATGGGGAGGAAGAAGAAGCAACCAGCCGATTCGGCTGATTTGGGTCTCGAATCGAGATCGGCTCACCTACCCGAGCTGTGACCCCCTCCTGCTCGACGACTAGAGATGCGACACGCGTTTCTGGTCATCTTCCCAAAATGCCCTCCACCGTACGAGCGGGAGGTGGTAACCGCACCTTACATGGGGTGACGGGAATCTTGCCGTAACCAACGCGGTGTGGATCCACCACAGGCTGCCACGCAGGGGGCTTCGTCTCCTCCACCGGGACGCCGCACGGCTCCTCCTCCACCGAAGCTGTCCGCCATCGGAACTGGATGGGCGTCGCCTTTAGCTTGACGATGTCTCTCTCCAGCCGCTCTGCCGGGAACCGAGGAGCTGAACAGGAGCGGCGGAAGGATCTCGTCGACGTATCAACCGGGAAGCGCAAGGTTTCGCCGGAGAGGCGGCGTGCAGGAGGGGACATCCGAATTCCCTCTATTATTTCGAATGTCTAATAAATAATGCCTAATAAATTACGACACCATGTGTTGTTAGCATAAATGAAAAATAATATTGATAGAAAAAATATGTAGTACTGGGTAAAATGTGGTGAATATCCCTGTTCACTACATAAACGATCAACCTACAAGAATAGTAAGAAAAGCAAGTATCATAATCACTGGTTAAATAAGAAACATGCAGTGGCCTCTCTTGGCATTTAATAATGAGAATTGTGAATGTTATCTTTACATAGCAAAGAATTAGATAAGCATCTAAAAAAGAGAGAGGAATTTACAAGTTTAGAAAGGGGTTTTGAAAAATAAACTATTTTATCTTTCCAATTGTAGATTTTGACAATATTAAAGAGGAAGGTCACTTCAACCTTCTTGGCACTGGATCGCTCTGGTTCATTGAATCCATCAATTGCATACACACAAAATATATATATCTTTGTGTCCACCGTATCACTACCCTGGCATCAGATATTAGATCATGTTCTGCTTTAAGCAATTTTGCACTTGTGAAGCAGGTTATTGTGAAACTTTTTTGAATAGTAGCAGAGGAGCTAACTTTTGAGTATATGCTCATTGATTCCAACTTTAGGCAAGCACCCAAGTTTGGTTAACAGGGAGCTCTGTTTCATGTGTACGTGAAAATGCAGTTCATGAAGACCAAAGCTTAGGGACACCTAAATGCATATAGGATAGGTCAATCAGAAATTCAGAACTGAATCCAAAAACAGCAACATGTGAACGATTTTGTGAGTTTGAAGAGGCTGGACGAACGGTTTTGTTGTTCAGGAAGAAAAAAACATATTCGGCCCAAAGTTGAAGAGTCAAAAATGACTTTTTCCGAGAAAAAACCGAAATAGTAGGATGATGGGCCGACGAATGGGTAGGCCCATGTTTGGGCACGGCCCAACGCGCATCTCCACGCTGCAGAAGCTTCGTAGGGTTTTGAGGCGCCGCATATAAAATACCGCTCTTCTCCTCCCATTCTTCCCCTTCGCGCCGCCGCTCCGAGACACCTAGCTCCAGCCCTCTCCTCCTCCCCTTCGGGCCACCACCAAGCCCTTGCATCCCCATACACCATGGCGGCGGCGGCAGGCGGAGGCGCGCCGCGGGCGCTGTCCCAGAAGGAGCAGGACGTCCAGATGATGCTCGCCGCCGACGTCCACCTGGGCACCAAGAACTGCGACTTCCAGATGGAGCGCTACGTCTTCAAGCGCCGCACCGACGGTACGGATCATTCTCCTCCCCATGTAGATCTATGTAGACAGATAATAACCTCTGCAGTTCTAGTGTTCCTGCCATGAGATCTCATGCGTAGTTAGGCCGTGAGCTTGTGACACCGTGCTTGTATAGTAAGCTGAGATTTTTAGTATTTATCAGAATTAGATGTTCTTATCACCAATTGTAGCGGCATGAGGCTTGTAATGATAATCTTGTATTAATTGTGATCTGCGTTGCATTGTGGTATTTAGCACCCTAGTTAACTCGCAAGTAGTGCTTAGTTGTGATATGCCTTCCTGTTGATGTTTTTGTTAATCAGGCATCTACATCATCAACCTTGGGAAGACATGGGAGAAGCTCCAGCTGGCGGCGAGGGTAATCGTTGCCATCGAGAACCCTCAGGACATCATTGTCCAGTCCGCCCGCCCCTACGGCCAGCGCGCCGTCCTCAAGTTCGCGCAGTACACTGGTGCCCATGCTATTGCTGGGAGGCACACCCCTGGAACCTTCACCAATCAGCTGCAGACGTCCTTCAGTGAGCCCCGACTGCTCATCCTTACCGACCCAAGGACTGACCACCAGGTGAAGAGCATTTCGATTTGAAAGTTCTGAGATATGCATTTGTTGGATCATGCAGTAGCCTGTGCTGGTGAACTAATTGTTATTTGTTACTGTTTGCAGCCGATCAAGGAGTCTGCTCTGGGGAACATCCCCACCATTGCCTTCTGTGATACTGACTCTCCCATGCGGTATGTCGATATCGGCATCCCAGCCAACAACAAGGGAAGGAACAGCATTGGATGCCTGTTCTGGCTCTTGGCAAGGATGGTTCTGCAGATGAGGGGCACTATCCTCCCTGGGCACAAGTGGGAAGTCATGGTATGCAATCTTAGGATGCTTTTTAAAATGCCATTGGCCATGCAATGTGTGCAGATTTTTATCACCCTTAGCATTCTTATGTGATGATGTTGTTTGCAGGTTGATTTGTTCTTCTACAGAGACCCTGAGGAAGCAAAGGAGCAGGAGGAGGAAGCTGCTGCTGCCCCTGAGTTTGCCGCTATCACTGATTACCCAGCAGCTGATCAGTGGGGTGGAGACCAGTGGACCTCTGATGTTGCTGCACCGCCTGTTGCTGTTGTTGGCACTGGTGCCGAGTGGGGTGCTGCTCCAGGTATGTGCTGAAAATTTCATCATCTTTGTTATGGAACCCTTGCTGAAATGTACCCTGTGTTCAAATGGAAGTTATAGTCCAGACCATTTGATCTGCCGGGAGTTGCTCATGTGCAAGTTTGTGGTAAACACAGTGTTCTCATAATCTCATTTTTTCATTGCAGCTCCAGTTCCTACTGGAGAAGGCTGGGATCAAGCTGGGGCTCCTGCACCTGTGGAGGGTGCTGTTCCTCCGGTTGCTGTTCCGGCTGGTTGGGACCCAGCAGCACAACCCGCTGCCCAAGGCTGGGAGTAGGCATAGGCCCTCCCTTTGTGATGCATCCTGTGGCTTAAATTAAGTATTTTTCCAAAGTATGAATGTCCTAAATCAGAATGCATCTTCTACAGCTATGCATCGAACCCTTTCTGTTCTAGGGCTTTCTAGCTGAACTTGTTGTGCCTCCGATCTGTTTTAGGCATTGCTGCTGAGGGAGAGCTTTGGAATATGTGGTTTTAGTTTTTCTGTTTCAGTTGCTTTTATTCCATGGATACCTTCGATGTGATGGTTCTATACAACATATTGAATCTTTTGAGAAAATCTGGTTGCCATGGATTTTGTACTGTATAATTTTCCCAGTTTGCTTGAAATTTTGTTAAGTTCGAAGGAATGAGAAATGTCTTGCCGTCATGTGCGGTGTGTGGAACTGAAGCCTGGTCATTGCATATTTTGAAATCTGAATGCAACGCCTGTGCCCTCAATTTGCATGTTTCGAAAGATGGCGCACCACGATCGATGCTGGCACTATTTGATGAAGATGGATAGTCTGTTCCATCGTGTTACCGGATTCTTGGCTATATTCTGTGCAAACCTTTGTGTGGTTATCATCGTCACCTCGTGTGTAGTAGTAGCTACGGAAGCCACGGCCTAGCGCTCCACACAGCATCGCCGTGCTGTGTGCCGAAACAGTGTTAAGACTATTTTACTTATATATTGTATATAAATATATATAAATAAAATACTGTTACATATATTCAGGTGATCTATCTCATTGCTCGTGCATTTGATGCAATGACCCAATGTAGATACAGTGATGTCTCTGCTCAACACCGCCACGACCGGAGCACGCAGTTGCTCAACATGCAAGAAGAGGCCAGCAGCCATGTCTCTGCTCGCCGACGTAGCGATCCCGTGCCCGAGCAGTTCGAGAAGAGGGTGTGCATGGATAAGCTCGTGTTCGTCTTCGGCTACTGCAAGCCTGCAAGTGCGGGAGTGAGTGCCCTCGCCTCATGTCTCCTTGCAGAATTATTTTCTATTTATGGACGCTACGCTAAGAGAAGAGGTTTTGGTCAAGATTATGCATGATCGATGCTTATTTTTTGACGTGTTTTTTTTTGCAGGTTACAAGGTTCCTCCGTTGGGCTTGGGTCCAGAAGGGAACGAGTGCTGAATTTTGTAGTTCTTCAGGAGATTTCACCTAAGCAGGAATAGTTTCCGTCTCAAGTCTCAACATTGAGATCAATGCGAAGGTTATGTTGAAATATTGGGGGAGGGGGGGGGGGGGGGACAGGTTGAGTCCTCTGCTCGTCGTGCCATTGCTCTCTGAATTTCATAGCCATTGACAAAACACATACTCTGCACCGTACAAACAGTTATAAATGTACAATCGGGTTTAAATTGTGTAGACAGAATCTGCTGCCTACTGTAGCTCTAACGAAGAAATCTTACAATGCGGAAATCTGCAGCTCGCGAGCCCTGACGCGTAACATTGCACCACGGCATCAGATGGACGTGGACAAGGGCAATAAAAATGAAAACAGAGCTCTCCGGAACTGGACTGAAATAAGCAGCAAATATTTATACTTCCGTAACATACTATTTAGTATTTACAACAATTGTGTTCTTTATCGATAGTTCATTTTTTCTCCTTTTTTAGTACGATTTTTTCCCCTTTTTTCTTTTTTCTTTTGATAATTTCTATGGAGAAAGGAGAAAAAAAAGGGGTAAGCTAAGCTAAAAGAATCAGATATAGTTTGGCCTATTTATTGTCTAAACTATGGTCAAATTCTTCACCATAGCAAATTGAATTCTGTACCCACCCCAGCCGCCACCATCTCCTCGTCTGATTATCAAGGTCATCAAGCCTTCCATTGATCACAACCACGATGGTGCGAGGCTTCTCCCATGACCGCCATCTCTTCAGTCTCGCCTTTTGTGCAGGCAGATGCGCCTAGCAGTCAGCCGTTTGATCTTGCTCTATTTGTCAGCCATTTCCTGCTGCATCAAAATTTCTACAGTCACCAAGACAAAAAGTAACCACCTAGTAGCAAAGCATGCCTCCATTAGCGATCCAGTGCGCAAAGCGATCAGAATAGTCCCTAGTGTCTGAGAGCTGGCTGCTTGAGCGAGACAGGTCCGTGTCATCCCTTCCCTGCAAAAATTGAAAAAGGTTCACAGCATGAAATTCGG
The DNA here is from genome assembly GCF_016808335.1 of Panicum virgatum. Taxonomy (NCBI): domain Eukaryota; kingdom Viridiplantae; phylum Streptophyta; class Magnoliopsida; order Poales; family Poaceae; genus Panicum; species Panicum virgatum. The sequence goes on from NC_053153.1 coordinate 76,828,970, forward strand.
ATATGGGAAGCAGCGCGGCAGTAAGTTCAGTTGCTGATGATTCTCATAGCCACGTTCAGATAGATATCTTGAGGAAAGGTTCAGTAACAACGCTAACCTCATCGACATGTCCTTGTTCGCTATATGACGTAGATGATTCAACACTGATCTCATCCATAGGTGAATTGATTAGTGACGACCTGCAAATCATGATTTGGAACATCTTAACAATGCAAAGAGAGTGGTACGATATACAAAATAGTGCCAGCATATGTTACCTCTCGAAAACTTCCTCATCTTCCTCATCGCAGGAATTCCCCGAAGACGACAGCAAATCCAGGTCAAGAAAATTCGAAGAATGTAACTCAGGGTAGCCTAATCTTTTCAAATAATTCTGCCACTCTTCTGACATGGAGTGCCTTCCTCCAGGCACAGTGCCATAGTTCATACTGAATATATATAAAAAAACACAGTTATTTCATATTACATTCATGGAACGAACAAGTTTTCCAGTAGTCTTCTCCAATTTCGTGGAAGGATTCACACACCTGGAACTTGGGTTAGGTTCACATATGGAGATATCTGGTGCGGAATCAGAAGGCTCTCTAATATCATCCAGTTGTTGCATAGGGAGCAATCCTGTCTTTTCTCCATTGTTGCAGTTAGATACAGGTAAGCTGTTCTCCAACAGAATATTACCATCTGATAGCGACCTCTTTATGAATGATCTGATGTAACGAGATAAGGATTGCTACATTAGAACAATCTGATGGACCCATACAAGAAAACTACAAAGAAGACCCATTGGTCACCAATTAATACATCAATTGCATAGTTCAAAACCGTTCTCATGAAACAAGAAATGCTTATTTTCTTGAAACAGGTAACAAAACATGTACGCTTTGTTCCTCCAAGTTCTCAAAGCCTAAGAATTTGCACTTCAAAATAAGGTCTACATCAACAACCCTGCTACATTTCCATGAGACAATATGCTATTTTCACAGCTACAGAAAATAACTTGCCGTAAGTGGTAAACCATCATATTAAAATATAAAATGTTTCCTAAAAGGTATAAGCTGAGTATAATATATAGTCATTTAATAGGTATTGAAAGCTTATAATCTGCACCTCGCAATCTCTTCTTTTAAAGTTCCTTGCCTCCCAATGTTGTAATGCTGATCTGAGTCCAGCTTCCACAATGCAGGTTTCCCTTGTTGAGGTTGAAAATGCCCTAAGAATCTGCATTTTTTATGACAGGCAAACCATTTTATGGTAAGCACAAATATAACACATAAATTGCGATGCTTCCCACTGGTTCTGCCATTCCTACCAGTATATTATTTTGCAATATATTGAGAAGCTTACACGTTTATAGCATCCTGCTTGTCGTTATCAGTGTAGGCATTATTGTAGTACCGCTGCAGGGTTCGAAGGAACTCCTGAGATTGGGTTGCTGCCTTCCACTGGCCTCTTTGCTCACAGAAGATCTGTGGCACATACGAGTAACATGGAAAATTAGACTGATATATTACCTCTGCATGTGAATAGATGACGTTCGGACAATTTTTTTTTTTTTTTTGACTTGCTGCTAGCTGATTCCTCCAGTCAGAAACGTCAAATATTACCGACCAGAGGGAGTAATTCAAACAAGCAATTTGAAACAGTAAGGAATCTTTTTATAACCAGTTAATTTAAGTTGTTTACAGTTCAAAAAGAAATAAGCACAGCATTATGAATTGTACTCTTCAGTAGTGAATGTTACCAGAGTAAGCTAATATAACACGAGATATACCTTGTTGTGAGCGGCAGAACCACCATATTGAATAGCTAATGTATCACCCATCCGTTCATAGAAATCCATCAGATCATCAGCCAGAGGAGCATGCAATTCAATTTTAGGTGATTCAATAATCCCCAGAGCATGAAGTTGACGCCCTAAAGCAGTTAAACCGTATGCAAATTGTGCAACATTTGTGCGGTCCAAGCAGTCTATGCAATTTGTCCTGAGGACACCCTTCTGTAACAAAAGAGGTACCAACTTAGCTACACATTCGCTTTGATCACTGCTACATTTGTCATCACGTGGTTTGGCAACGGTTCGTTCACCACTGAAATAAATGGACAAAAGGTATTAGGATTGCCAAATGAGCACTTACAAATAGACGAAAGATATGTGACCTCTAATATATGAATTTGACAAAGACTTGCAGGAAAGATGTTGTAAAACCGATTTTGGTGAAGGTGCACATTCTTTAAGGAATTTGGTGAACTGTAACTTCCTATGATTTATCAACTACATCTTATGGTTTCCTTTGGTAAACTTTAGAATGTTTCTAAGCAGACCAGAAGCTACCTTGGGGCACCCTCAGATTTTGCTGATGTACTTATTTCGCAGTGGAGGAATTCAGTTAGATCCAACACATCGGATGCCACCTTGTTCAACAGTGCAAGCACATTGGTGCCTTTCCTGAAAGTATCATGTAGTACATTGCTTAAGGTACTTACAAGATAATCGACTAACATAGCAAGAGCAATCATACAAAAGATTCGCTTGGAACACAATACATTACCTTCGAGAAAGCTTACTCAGATCCATGTGCAAAAATTTTAGACGTTTGTCCTCTGTTAGCCCCTTATTAATGTAATGAATAGCCTTTGCAAATTCTGCGCGGAGCAAAGATTCACGAGGCTTCTTCTCGCGGGTCTGATAAAAGATCAATTAAAAAGAATAATCAGATTTACAACAAATAGCAAAAGGCTATCAAGTTGGCGAATTAACTCTTACATATAGAAGTCAGGGACAATATAAGAAGAAGACTAGACACATCATTCAAGTCAAAGTATGAACAACGTTGATGCTGCACTTGCCTTTATTAAGTTCAAGATGATTATCGGATTCCCATATCTAAGTGCAAGGTTCTCAAAATGAAGGCGGGTCGCCTTGTAGTCCACATCGGGTTTTACTGCAACAGAAAGGTAATTGGAATATCAGGCGAGACAGTCAAGATACAGACTCATAACAAATTTAACAGAAGAACCTACATATGATATCTGGTCTAATATTAAGTCTTGAAGTTTCCTGAAACCAGACAAGAGGTATTGATCCTCTATGTTGTACAACAGAAGCCATGTGACTTGGGATTCCATCAGATGTGTCTTCAAAAACAATCTGTTCAGTCTCAACATCATTGGCGACCCTGCCCTTTTCATTAACACCTCGTTTCAAGAATCTAAAATCAAAATGGGCGAAGAAGTATTCAGAAAATGTTAACAAACTACCATTGAGATGAAAGGAATGTGGAATTGGCTACTTATAAATGCAATTCTTATCTTAAACTATAAGTATGAAGGCTAGAAGTTGTAACGCAAACCTCGTTCCAGCAAAATGGCGCGAGCGCCTAGCTATAAGTGTCAACCAAAAATCCTTCCCTGATACTGAGAGCTTCGACTGTCAAACCAAAACAAGTGTATTAGCATATCTTCATATGGCAATTGGTTTGTAATTCCAATTTAACGATATGCTTTTGGGGTCCTTGAACTAGGATCATGAGACAGTGCTCAACACTTACTTGCTATGGAATGTCAAAACAGATAAAACATAGCAGTGTAATTTCATAACTAAGAATTAGTGGAGAACAATTAAATTGCCCAGAGTATATGATGTTACTCTGTATCAGCAACATACAAAACATGAATTAGAAGAACTGAATAAAAAACAATAACAGTCTTCTGAGACTTACGAGCAAATGTTTTGACTCAGGAAAGCCTCAAGCAGCTCAAACTGAAAAATGTCAGCAGGTTGTACAAAGCCATGCCTTTGCAAACCCTTTATTTCAAGCTTTCACTATATATCAGGTCATGAGGCGTAGAGTGAAACACGTAAGTTAGTTGGGTGGCATTGAGTTAGCTGCAGCCCTACTTGTGCTCTTCGATGATGTATGACAGTACTGGTGATACGGATAAGCTCATTAATCAGAATTTTCAAGTAGGGATCAATTAACACAGTAACAAAAGAACTTTAACTTATTTGTCCCAAAAAGAACATACCTGTTTAAAAAATCCATGGACTAAGGCAACAGTCCAACTGGTATTCTTGAGATGATTCCGGACTGCCCGTGTCAGAAACTCATTCCATACAAACATTGTTTCATAAACAACCTGTCCAGTATTCTTCTCGGTTATGTTCTTCTGAAGGCTGCGCATGATGTTGTAAGAGTAGCTGAAGAAGAAATCCTTCGAAAGATCAACCGAGCAAAGTAGGCGCTTATATCTACAGAAAATGTGAGACAAAAACATAAATATTTTCGGAAAATTTGAAGCTTGTAGTGTATGTCAGAAAATGAATATTATAAATAGAATGCCACCGGAGCAAGAAAATTTGAAACTTCTCTATATACCTCCAACCACATGAACACCTTACTAAGGCTCAGAACTGCAAGAATTCACATGATGTATACTGGCTATATGAGTTGGATGTATATTGTTTCCCAACAAGTAAATTCATAAACATAGGAGAGATGTGAACAGATATTACTCTATCACCGTACAAGTGAACAAAATCATGCAAATGATTGCCCATGCTCTACTGGAACATGAATAATGAAGAAAATTTAGTATGTCATCAACGCAAAATAGGGCAAACAAGGGGGGGAAATACACCGACACCAAAATTGCGTCTTAACACAACATAGCAATAGAATGAGCTCAAGATTCAAATATGTGGAAGCAAAAAAAGTGAACAATGAGATAAACAAATAAAAAAGCTAGAAAATATACACTAGAAAGCAAGCTGGCATTTTTTATATTGTTAAAAACCACCAATGGAATTACAACAGGCAATACACAATATTTACATGTTGAAAAAATAAAAGACCTGTTCTCATCCCTAGAATAAGCCACGTTGGGGCAGACTATAACACTTGGAATTGCGATCATTTCGCTCTTGCCAATGGAATAGATCTCATGGCCGCATATTGTGCCAACTTTCCTTCTCCTGGTTATTACAACCATGTAATAAGGACCAAGAAACTTTACAAAACCTGAATAAGCAAATAATTAAATGTTATAATTTGACAAGAAAAGCTAGATAGATGTGATTCATGTGTTCAGGTAGTGTCAGCTCATGTTGCATTACCAACTATTCCATAGCATTTTGTGACGAATTTCAGTCCACCAGTCAACCTATTCCCCTCATGAATCCGCCAGAGCAGTTCTTGGCATTCATTCTCTGTGTAACTAGTTGGATCCTCCTCGACACCCAGCTCAGCACACTCCAAGCGATCAATCTTTAGCACCCTCCAGTGACTCCTGCTCTTGTCTCTTCCAATAAGATAAAATTTCTACACCAAAGAGGCGTAAACATATTAACAGCAAACAGTTGGACATTAGATAAAATGCATATAAGTTTCAACATTAAAACCATCTCCAGTAAATCAATGGAACAGTACGCTATGGACAAATATCGAACAACATCTACTGTCTAATGTACAAGTATCCAAATCTTCATGCCCAAATTGTAGAGCTAGCTATCCTTGAAACTTTGGAAAAAACTTGTGCATACAAAATTGGTAGCTGAAAGCTTATATTTTGGCATTGGATTCACAGTAAAAGTTAAAAGGCTGTTACACAATAGGAGCAAATCTACATAATAGTAAAACTGAAACATCATTCGAGCAAACGTTTAATATGCCTGAAGGAATTGCAGAGAATAGCAAAAGAAGGAACAGCCTTTTTGTTTTCATTCTCCTGCCTCCCAGCAAAAGAAACAAAAGGAAGGATCTTCCTCTACTTTTTGGCAGCCCTTTACCCTTTCCCGTAACCTAATTGAACTGAACCTGTCGTAAAGGACATCCATCACGCGGTTCTAGCATTAAATCACACAAGAATTACTAATAATATAACAAGATCTCCAAGTTCGGAGCCGAAACAAGATTTACAAGAGATCCGTACCGATCTGGTTTCGTAGAGCCGAAACTTTTGGAGGAATTTGCCACCCGTCATAGCCTCCATCGGATCAGATCGACAAATGAACACCAGTCCTCAAGAAATTGAGAAAAACCAAAGACACACCGTGGTTGTTCAGCTCCTCGTCGGCTGCTTCAAGTAGAGCATCTTTGTCGCTTACAAACACAAATGCTCCAGGAGAGAGAACCCAATGAAAGCTCCCATCTTTCGGATCAGACGCCCCAAACCGTGAACAAACGGATCGAAATCGATACAATTCAACCCCCACGACGAAAGATTCCCCCACCGTTGGATCTGCGCAGGGCGCAAGACCCGGAAACTAAATAAATCGATGCAAAACCGAACACCAAGAAGAGGAGATTTCCTTTCTCTGAGCTCGGCAACGAGAGATTAGTTGTGGGGTGGAACGGGAGGATTGCGCGCATACAACGCCCGCGGGAGCGCTGTGTCAGCAGTAGGCAAGGCTAAATACTCTGGAGGGGCGGGGAGGGAGGAAGGAGGCAGCGCAGAGCCACATGAAGCTGGCTGGCGACGACGGCGTCGTCCCCAAAAACACCACGCAACGGCGAGGGCGAGTGGCCGGGCAAAGGGGCAAAACCGTGTAATCATTGAAGGAACAGTATCTTCTTGGTATCTTTTGGTGCTGGCTCCGGTCCTGCTAGTTTAGGGAACAACTTGCCCTATTTATCAGAGCCCGTAAACTCTGTAAACACAAAAAAAAAAGTCACATCGAATATTTCAATACATGCATAGAGTACTAAATAAAGTCTATTTTAAAAAACTTTTTACATGGATGGGCTGTAAATCGCGAGCTGAATCTAATGAGGCTACTTAATCCATGATTTGTAACATTGATGCTACAGTAACCATCCGCTAATTGTTGATTAATCATGGATTAATTAGCATCATTAGATTCGTCTCGCGATTTACAACCCATCTATGTAAAAAATTTTATAAATAGACTTTATTTAGTAGTTCAAATTAGTAAGATTCCTTTTAAAAAAAATTTGCAATGGAACTAAACACAGCTTTGGTTTCGTCTCGTCCAAGAGGAAACCGGTAAATGTCAGCTTTTTGCGGCATGACGGAGTAAAAACGATGCCACTCCGTTATGAGCTGTAACAAAAGGAGGAGTTGATTATTCAAAAAATAAAAAGAGTCATTTTTTTCCTACAGTTCTGTTATGCGACGAAGAACTAAAAGTAAGAGCATCTTGACTCTTTATATTTTTTCTAATTCATAGAAATAGAGATTTTGATGAAAAAATATCCTCCAACATCCATTTCAATTGGACATCTAAAATAGACATCCTCTATTTCCGATTTCTCGGTAGCTAGAGATGGAGAGAGAATGACTCTCTAGACTACCCACAAAAGAAAAGCGGTTGGAAAGTATAAAGATAAAATGATTTTTACTGGGATAACTCTCTAAATGATGATTTAGAGAGTAAATTTAATTTTGAAAAGACTCTCGGAGATGCTCTAATCCAATAACCAAAGACGGAGTTTTCAATTTGATTTTTCGAATTTGAGCCTTTGACTTTGTGGTTAATTCTTTTGAACCTTTCCACTGACTAATCTAACAAATTATTCCAGATGGAAACATCAATGGTGGAAACAGTTTTCTTTGGAAAGAATTCTTGAACGGTGCGTTAGTTTATATTTTTATCTTTTTTCCTCGAAAAAGGGAAAGGATATGACAAGCTTTAAAACTTGAACAGTAGTATGAACCTGGATTGAACTGCCAGTGGGAACTTTAGGAAGTTGGGTCAGGTTCGTAGATGAGCAAACATCCCATATGGTACTATTAATGCAGTACAAGTACTGACGGACAAGAGAAGAGAGAAGAAGCGTGCAAGCAAGATGACACTTAGCTTTCTGAAGAGGGACCAGAAGTTGGAAGCTACTTCCTCCTGAAAAGCTGAGCAGATTCATGATACATCATACAATATGGTCAGCTCGCGCTTGAGGCAGAAGGAGCCTTTTCCTGCAAGATTACTGTCATCGCACAATTACTGCATACACAATATGGAATCTATCGTTGTTACTGTTTAGTAGTGCAGTTCACAGTCAAATGACCCAACTACCTGAATCGACAACGAACTCTTGTGAGCTTTGCATGTGTGGAGTGACCAGCACCACCGGTCTATTTGTTCCCCAGGACCACATACATGAAAAATCCTTTCCTCGCTCTCACCTCTGAGAGAATAAAATAAAATAAAATAAAATAAAATAAAATAAAAATGGCAGCAGATCGATGACGTGTGCTCAAGAAAAAACAGCATCTAATTCCGGCCATTCGGTGGAGAAACCTGGGCGATGATTAAGCATCCTTACGCAGACACACAGTGCTTATCTTCAAACCAGCACATCAACATCGCCGTGCATGATCCAAAGACTTCTCTCTCTTACATGGTTACAGCTTAACCCCATCAGTTGTCTCTGCTCGTAGATTCCTGTGAGGAACCGCCAAATTAAAACTCTAATTAAGCGTAATGGTCGTCATTTGAACACATCGGACGCATTAGCTTAACGGCTTAATTTGGCGATCATTTCTCAACCCACGGCCCGATCGAAACAACACCGGAAATCCCACACGAAGGAGGGCGCAGATGGTACAAGCACAACGTAATACTTAAAAATATAAACACCATATGAGTACCAAACATTAGGTTTTACAACCCGAGTTCAAATATACGAATAATCTACAAACTTTGCATAATTTACAACTTTACAGCCGATGTCCGAAAGTTTTAGTAGACTATATCCTACAACTACACTAGCCTGCATAAAACCCTGATTAACCATGACTAGTCAAAAATTGAGGAGCTGCACACTCTGCCCTAAAGTGTGCAACCGACCACTCCCTAACCTAGGGGTCTCAGTCTCGCTCCACCACCTCTCACCCCTCTGCATCCCGGCGGATGAACTTGATACAGCAGGGGCAGAAGTCAACTTCTGTCTGTCCTGAAAATAATGGTGGCAACAAACCCTGAGTATACTAATACTCAGCAAGGCTTACCCGACCATTGGGTATACTTAGCCCACATAACTAGACATGCAAAGTATTTTTGCCGGTGGTTGGTTTTGCGGAAAAATGCAACTACAAGTGAGTCCTTATTTCTATGTTTTAGTTTCAATATAAAGTAATCAATTTACTAAGCTCCAATGTTTTGCAAATCTACAACAATCATGGTGAGCAAACCATTAGTTTAGATCATGGCAATCCACATCTCATCTCAATTTATTCCAATTCCTTACTACGATGTGACCAAGAGATCAGGGCCCTCATGACCGCGAGACACGGCGAATCGATCCGATTTAACCATGCAAGGTGAACCTAACCAACACGGCACGCAAAAGCCCCGTCGGATCCCACGCACCAACCTTTCCTCTCCCCGCCTCGAACTACAGAACCGCCCCACCTACATATAGTCAGTCGAGCTCAACGTGAGACCACCAAAAGTAAACATATGCATCCCATTTCTCCGCGACTACTCGACTCGCCCTAAGGGGTGGTGATGAAGTTCTGTACTTTCGAAGCAAGGCAGTACTCGGCTTGCCGGTTTCGACTACCTCCTACTCCTGGCATGCGGTTAGTACAATTCAATCCCCGATCAGCACAGCCGACAACAGAACGGTCCTTAATCAACACAGATGGGGCTATACCTTCTCCCATCCGGTCTCCCATCCCTTACCTTCCATCTCGAATATAATAAAGCACATACTGTAATATAAGGACATCATATATCTTGCGAGTGATAGAATTATCACTCGACTTCTATCGAGCCCTATTAAGCATAGCAGTGCTAACGACCTATTCATACTAGTATGAGGCCCAGGAAAAACTAGGAATCATGCAACTAAGGTTTCAACCAATTCCTAAACCTAATGCACAAATATTAGAAACATATATAGATGACATAATTTAAAATATTAGGATGTGCACCGGGGCTTGCCTTGAGTCTGTGGCTCAGTGCTAGGGTGAGATGGGCCTTGGATTTGCTCCCCACAATCCTCCTGCTGTGGGGCTTGCCCCTGCGGCTCCTGTGGCTCCGCAACCACCTCGTATACGACTCCTTCAGCGGCGGCGTCTATACGTATGCATATGATATGAGAATGTATGCAATATAATTTAAAACTTTGAAATAAACCTTAACCGATTACAAATACTACTAACCACACAACCCGACGTTCATAACTCTGCAAAACCGGAATATCCGGATTTAAATCCGGAATATCCGGATTTAAATCCGGAATATCCGGATTCCCAAATCCGGAGTTTCCGGGGCTATACCCGGAGTCTCCGGACCCGACAGCATTTTTCGCCCCAAAAACTGAAATCGTGATTTCTAGCAAAACCAATCCACAAAAATCGAAACCCTCCTAGACCCTAGTAGAGTAATTCATAAGAAGATGACTAACCGGAGGAAATCGATTCGAACCCCCTAGAACACGGGACTTGCCGAACCCTAGCTTATTTACCTTGGGGGGAGCTCTTCCTTGCTCCAAGGGCTTGAACCCAAGCCGTCCAGGGATGGAGCACGCGGGATAGATGATCCACCACCCAAGTGAAGCTCCCGTGGTCTTGGATCAGGGGTAGAGGGAGGGTTTTGGGTCTCTAGGGTTTGGGGGGAAAGAGAGCATGAGAGAGAGGGAGAGAACACGGGAGAGAGTGAGAGAGAGCACGGGAGAGAGTGAAGAAGGTTTATAACGTTTGGGAACAGCAAAAGGACCAAAACATGAGATATAAAGTTCCAGGTCCGGAGTATCCGGAATAATATCCGGAGTATCCGGGTAAATCCGGAATTTCCGGATTCATACCCGGAGTATCCGGGTTCCTCTGGCTCCAGAATTTGAAATCGAGTTTTGAGTCGATTTGTGACTCGACTTGTAACCGAGAGAATTTGGTCACTAGTTAGCTAGTTAAACCCAAGTTTAACACTCGGGTGTTACAATCTTCCCCCCCAAAAAGAAATCTCGTCCCGAGATTTAATGGATGTGCTAAATTGAGGAAAATGGAACTTGGTGAGTACCTTGATACATTTGTAACAATTCTGGATATTTAGACCGAATGAAGTCCTCCGTCTCCCAAGTAGCCTCTCGCTCGGAGTGATTACTCCACTGGACCTTATAAAAATTGCTGGTTTGATTCCAAGTAACCCGAGTCTTGTGATCAACAATCCTTACCGGATGCTCTGGATAAATAAGATCGGGCTCCAGCTGCAATTGTTCCGTATCAACAACCTCAGTTGGAACTCGGAGGCACTTCCTGAGCTGGGATACATGGAAGATATTGTGGACCGCTGATAAATGTGGTGGAAGCTCCACTCGATATGCCACCGGCCCACAACGCTCAACGATAGGAAACGGCCCAACATAGCGGGGTGCTAGCTTTCCCCGTACTCTGAATTGTTGAACACCCTTCATTGGAGAGACCCGAAGGTAAACACGATCACCAACTTCAAATATCAGAGGCCAACGTCTCTTATCTGCATAACTCTTTTGGCGGTATTGAGCGGCTTTCAAATTTGCCTGTATAAGACGAACCTGGTCCTCAGCTTCGCTAACCATATCGGGTCCAAAGAAGTTCCGTTCACCGGCTTCCGACTAGTTCAATGGAGTTCTACACCTCCGTCCATACAAGGCTTCAAAGGGTGCCATTTTGATACTTTCCTGATAGCTGTTGTTGTAAGAGAATTCAGCGAGGGGCAGGCACTCATCCCATTTCTTATTAATAGAGAATACACAGGCTCGCAGCATATCTTCCAAAATCTGGTTAATCCTCTCGGTTTGGCCATCGGTCTGAGGATGATAAGCCGAACTGCGGATCAGTTGTGTACCTAAAGCGGCATGGAACTGTTCCCAGAACCGTGCAATGAATTGTGCCCCACGATCTGAAATAATAGTCTTAGGAATCCCATGGAGACTCACAATACGATCCAGGTACAGTTGAGCATATTGCCTCGCCGTATAAGAAGTCCTTACCGGAAGAAAATGGGCTACCTTTGTGAGTCGATCAACGATTACCCAAATGGAATCATACCCTTTAGAGGTGTTGGGTAGACCGACAATAAAATCCATACTGATGTCTTCCCACTTTCCTGAAGGAATATTCAGAGGTTGAAGCATTCCGGCAGGTTTCAAATGGCTTGCTTTCACCCTCCGGCAAATATCACATTCCGATACATACTTACCAATTTCTCGCTTCATCCTCGTCCACCAAAACCTCTATTTCAAATCTTGGTACATTTTATTGCTGCCCAGGTGGATAGAATACCTAGAGAGGTGAGCCTCATTAAGAATATGCTTTCGAAGCTCTAAATCTTTAGGTACCACCAATCGATTTTTAAACCAGAGAACTCCCTCACTATCCTGATGGAAACATTGAACCCGAGGATCATTTTCGCTAAGCCTCTGTCTGATCTTGCCCATGCCCACATCGTTTCTCTGAGCAGCAATAATTTGATCCCTAAGGGTTGGAGTGAGGGTAATGTTGGTAAGTGTACCCTTAGCTATCATAACTAGATTCAACTTCTCCATTTCTTAGCATAGAGTTGCATGCACAGGTATTACTGAGGTGCAGTTGCAATTCACTTTTCTACTTAATGCGTCTGCAACAACGTTGGCTTTGCCCGGGTGATAATGAATCTCCAGATCATAATCTTTAATCAGCTCTAACCACCGCCTCTGGCGCAAATTTAGCTCACTCTGGGTAAAGATGTACTTGAGACTCTTATGGTCGGAGTAGATATGTACTGGATTACCCAAGAGATAGTGACGCCAGATCTTCAGAGCGTGAACCACTGCGGCTAGCTCCAAATCATGGGTGGCATAATTCTCTTCATGTCGCCTAAGGGCTCTGGAGGCATAAGCAATCACCCGCTGATCTTGCATGAGAACACAGCCGATCCCCGTGCCTGATGCATCACAATACACATCAAAAGGCCAAGTAACGTCCGGCTGAGCCAAAATAGGGGCCGACGTCAGTATCTTTCTCAAAGTCTGGAAAGCATGTTCACATTTGTCGTCCCAAACAAACTTCACCCCTTTCTTAAGCAATTCCGTCATGGGCCTAGCGATTTTAGAGAAGTCTGGTACAAACCGGCGATAATAACCTGCTAGTCCAAGAAAACTCCGGATCTTTGGAACGGAGGTGGGAGCTTTCCAATTCAGGACATCCTGAATCTTGCTAGGATCAACAGAAATCCCCTTGTTTGAAATGATGTGGCCCAAGAACTGGACTTCTTTGAGCCAGAAATCACATTTGCTGAATTTTGCGTACAGCTTGTGTTCCCGCAGGCGCTGAAGCACAATGCGGAGATGTTCTGCATGCTCCTCCTCATTCTTGGAAAACACAAGAATGTCATCAATGAAAACCACGACAAACTTATCTAGCTCGGGTATGAACACCGAGTTCATGAGATACATGAAATGAGCAGGGGCATTTGTCAGCCCGAAAGACATAACCAGATATTCATACAGCCCGTATCTGGTAGAAAAAGCCGTCTTAGGAATATCTTCTACTCGGATTTTGATCTGATGGTAACCCGAGCGGAGATCAATCTTTGAAAACACCTTGGCCCCGAACAACTGATCAAACAGGATATCAATTCGGGGAAGTGGATATTTATTCTTAATTGTGACGGCATTTAGAAGTCTATAGTCCACGCACAACCTGAGGCTTTGATCTTTCTTTTTCACGAAGAGTGCTGGACAGCCCCAGGGCGAAGTGCTAGGACGGATATAGCCTTTATCGAGCAGCTCTTGCAACTGCTTCTTTAATTCCGCCAGTTCATTGGGTGGCATCCGATAGGGTCTTCTAGAGATGGGTGCCGTGCCCGGTGGCAACTCAATGGCAAACTCCACATTTCGATCCAGTGGCATGCCAGGCAAATCATCTGGAAAAACATCCGAGTATTCACACACCACTGGTATATCGGCTAGGCTCTTGCCCTCGGTGTGGTGCACAATAGGAGTCATCGACTTATGATTCATCAAAGATAGTGTCATGGAACCATGAAGAGGAGAGTTTACGTACACCACGTATGATGACGTATCTAGGAGAATCCCATGAAATTTCATCCAATTCATTCCAAGAATAATGTCCACTTTCTGAGTTGGCAACATATTCAGATGAGTGTCAAAGATTTTTCCTTGGAATTGCAAAGGTACTTGCTTAACCGTTTGATTGGTTATTAATTGCCCTCCAGGCGAATGGATATTGTACGGAATCGACATATTTCCTATTTCCAATCCAAGTCTAGTAGCACAATCCTTGCTAATGAACGTGTGAGATGCCCCAGAATCAAATAATACCGTAACGGGTTGATCGTTTATGGAAAACGTACCCGCCATCACTGGAGCTCCCTCAGGAATGCCCTCGAGGGTGGTGTAGTGCACTTGCCCCGGCTTGAAATGAGCCACGTTCTGCTTCTGGCTCAGCTGACCGGACTGCTGGCCCTGCTTTGGTGGCATCGGGCAGTTCCGTGCAAAATGTCCCAGCTGCCCACAGTTGTAGCACGAGAATAAATTGGGGCGCATCCCCGGCTGCTGCACCCATACTTTCTGTTCACCTTGCTGAGGAACAGGAGGTCTGGCTGTCCCCTGTGACGATGTGTACTGAGGGGGCCTGTATCCCCACTGCTGCTGTGGCTGGTGCTGAAAAGGGGCTCTCTGTGGGCCCAACTGCACCAAGCGAAACCTCTGGGGAGTGCTGCTTGAAGATCCCGCTACCGACGCCTTTCTTTTCTTCTCTGCCTTGTGAGCTAGGTGGGCGTCCTCCTGAATGATAGCCCCATTGACTAGCTCACTGAAAGTGTCAAACTTGACCATCGCCAGGCGATCCTGGAGCTTACTGCTAAGCCCCTGCCGGAAACACGCCTGCTTCTTCTCATCAGTGTCTCCATGGTACCAGGCATATTGTGACAAAGTGTTGAAGGCCTGAGAGTACCGTAGGACACTGCTATTACCCTGTTTCAGGGCCAAGAACTCTGTGAGCTTCCTGCGAATGACCCCTGCAGGGATGTGATGTGCTCTAAAGGCATTCTTGAACTCCGCCCAGCTGAATCGAGTGCCCGCCGGAAACATAGCCACATGATTGTCCCACCATGTGCGAGCAGGGCCCCTAAGCTGCTGAGCGGCAAATCCTGCCTTGTCCCCATCATTGTACGGGTGCAGGGTGAATTTGGACTCTATGGTCTGGAGCCAGCTGTCGGCTTCCAGCAGCTCATCTGCTTTGTGAAATAATGGCGGTTGGGTGCTCAGAAATTGCTCATATCCAGGAATAGGTGGCTGGTGGTGATGCTCAGGCTGCGGCGCTCTGCCCTGCGCCACAAGCTCACGGAGGAGTGCCGTCTGCTCATCGCGCCCAGTGAGCATGGCCGCAATGGCCTGAGCCAACTCAGGAGGGTTCGGTGGCTCTCCCATTCTGCATTCAACCCTGGTTGAATTAGTCCCAAAATTTTGATTACAAAACAATCAACCATGGAAGAAGGCAGAAAGCACAATTTAAATAAAAAAACCAGAACTCTTTTTGCAACTAAATCCGGACTATCTGGATTCTCACCCAGAATATCCGGGTACCCCCACCCGGAATATCCGGAACTATATCCGGAGTATCCGGATATTCATGTCACGTTTACATTGTTCCCACCCACTGAATGCAAGAATCCTTTTAAATCAATGAATGGCATGATGCACAATGCATGATCGTCCTACGGTAACCTCTCAGCCCCAACCCAACAATCTAGCTACAACTCTAACATTAGCTATATAGGGCTATTACGATTAACCCCCGCCCACACTACTAAATAACATTTTGCCTTAAGTTGAAGTTATATTTTTAAGTCGTAAAAACCCCAAAACTAGTCATGCTCGTACCACCCCCAGTGTGTTTCGGCTCTGATACCAGCTGTGACGGAACCGCCAAATTAAAACTCTAATTAAGCGTAATGGCCGTCATTTGAACACATCGGGCGCATTAGCTTAACGGCTTAATTTGGCGATCCTTTCTCAACCCACGGCCCGATCGAAACAACACCGGAAGTCCCACACGAAGGAGGGCGCTGTAACACTCTGGGTGTTTAAAACACTAAACATAAAATATTAAACATAACATCATGCATAATCATCAAGATTAAATTACATAATGCATTTCTGGTATGTTTACAAATGCATGTGTATGTATGTGGATCTAGGTGTATGTGTGCAAGATATGTGTAGAATAGAGGGCTCATGTATTTTTCACCCTCACCATGAAATGACAAATAGAATGCAATGATATACACCCTAGGTGATGTTTAAAATTTTTGCAAGAATAACCAAATTCAAATTTTAGAGTGGTCACTTGAAATGATGAAATAATTCAAATCTTTACCAACATGATTTAAAAATAATTTTCAAACCCTAGCTCAACTAAACTTTTGCCCAAAACCAAAGTTGTATAGTTTCAAATGATGAACAACTTTCATGTTTATAGTTTTTCAAGTTGCTACACAAAAATTTAAGAGAATTTTGAAATTGAACTCGAATAGGGCAATAATTCATATTCTTTGAACATTTAAAATTTAATTCTTAAACTAGGCTTCAAACGAATTTTGGCCTGAAACGAAAGTTGTAGATTTCGACATTTTAAACAACTTTCGTGTTCAAACTTTTTCGAGTTTCAATTGAAAATTTGGAGTTTAAATCGAGTCAAGCAGTTGACTTTTTCACCCTTACTTTCTCTCTCTTCTCTCTCCCTCCCTCGCTCTCCCTTCCCCTCTCTGCGCGCGGCAGAGCACGCGCCGCTGCACACCCGTGCTCGCTGCGCCTGCTGCCGCTGCGCTGCGCCATCACGACACCACTCGAGCACGCGCCGCGCCTTGCCGTCGCTGACGCTCCGCTCAGCCCGCGCACGTTGCGTCCCGACGG
The DNA here is from genome assembly GCF_016808335.1 of Panicum virgatum. Classification (NCBI taxonomy): domain Eukaryota; kingdom Viridiplantae; phylum Streptophyta; class Magnoliopsida; order Poales; family Poaceae; genus Panicum; species Panicum virgatum. Next base: position 76,845,826 of record NC_053153.1, read on the forward strand.
TCGCTCGGCGACAGCCGCGTCCGGCCGAGCACTGCGGCCGCCACGCGCCTGCCCCGACCCTCCCCAACCCCTCATCACTTGCCCTGCCACCCATAAGAGCCGACCCGGGGCCCTGCTCGCACGCCAGAGCATGCCACGGTGCCGCAACACGCCCCTGCGCACGCCGAGCTCGAGCTCGCCCCTCCGCCCCATTCCAGCCTCCACCGAGCTCCAAACCACCACCACAACGCCCTACTGAAGCCGCACGGCCCGGCCTCGTCCCTCCTCCATCGCCGTGGAGCCGCCGCCGCGGCACAGAGCTGCCGCCGGCCGCCTGCTCCCGTGGAGCTCCGCCTCCGCCCCTCCTCAACACAATTCGAGCCCACAACCCCCTTCCTCACCTCCCACCGAAGCCCCCAAGCCCGGACGCCCCATCCCTGCGCCGCCGGCGAGCCGCCGCCGCGGCACAGAGCCACCGCCGCCGCCTCCTTCCGCGGCGTCGCCGCCACAGGCCGTCCCGGCCCAACCCAAGACCGCCAATAGGTGCGCGCCGTCGTCCTCTTGCTCTTCCCCTGCGGGCCCCCACCCCCGGCGACCCTCCTCGCCGGGAAAAGCGCCGCCGTGCCCTCCTCTGTTCCGAAACCCATCCAGGGACCTACAATTAAAAGAAACAGAAATTTTAAGGGCCTAGATGCAAAGATGTAAATGAACTCAAATCAGTGAACTTTGAAAATGCCTAGAAATTCGTAGAAAAATAGGAAAAATGCAAACTCAACTGTTCTGAGTTCCTTGTGACTACATCTACAACTTTCGTTACATTCACTTTTTCTTTAGATCAATAGTTTTTGCTATATTAAAAATACAAAGAAAGTGTAGCTTTTATTAGATCTCAAGTTACATGCATGATATGTTAGCCATTTTTGGTCAGTGTGTTACATGTTAGATGTATAGCCTTGTGTAAAAGTTTCATAGACATTTGACACACCTAGATGTAGGTTTTATTTAGGACTTTATGTATGCCTAGGATAAATAGTTTTAATTTTTCCAAGTTGTTCCACCTTGAACCAAAAGCTGAAACTTTTTCAGTGATTTTTAATTATTACCTTGATGCTTTAGAAAAATGTATAGACTTTTTTCCCAAGCAGAACATGCTCAAGTGATTTATGCTATGAATAAATGCACTAAGCTGAGAAAAATAGCTTCTTTGCCTAGAAAAATCTGATACTTTTACTAAAGCTTGCTTTTGAGTACTTAATCATGCTAGTAATGTTTGAGCTCCTGGTACTCAGTATAACTACCTATAGAATTTATTTTTCTTTACTGCAGTTGTACATTGTGCTATTTTTCATGCCTTGTGTAATGTTTAGTTAAATCTGAAATTTTTCCAGTAGGTTCATAATAGGATCATAAATACTCAGTTAAATTTTCAGTACTAGTACTTACATGGTTTGATCTATACAAATTAATCTTGTTCCTAGCTGTGGCTGTGTATTTTGTTTTTCATAATTTTTCTGCTGCGTGAAACTTTCTGAAATTTATTCAGTAGGACCTACACTTGTTGAAGTACAATATATAAAAATTTCAACCCTATAAGCACTGTGTAACTATAGTTTTGGACAGCACGTGTATCTCTAGTGTTTGTTAAAGAAAATGACTTTTGGTATGTGTTGGTAAATGATGGAAACCCCACAGTGACTCTATGGACTAATAATTGTTGTTTACTACTCTATAAATGATTGCCCAATAAAAAGAACATAATCTCCAACTTAACTGGAGTTGTGTTGGTTTGCAACTTTATAGTGAATCAAATTATGAATTGAGATCATCATGTAAACTCATGCATATGCATCTCGTGTAGATTCGACTACTCTCGCCAACGGTACGTACGAGCTGGTGTCCGAGTCCGAGAGTGAGCAGCGTGAAGCTCAAGTGAATCTAACTGAAGCTGTCGAAGACCCGAACCAAAGTTCGGAAGAGCCCAAGGCTAACTTTGCTTAGCAAGGCAAGCCCGGAGCATGTCCTATCTACTGTAGATTTATGCAACTGCTTATATTTCTATATACTTGTGCATTTACATTTACAGGAGTTGATTGAAACCCTAATTGCATGATCCTAGGTACCTATGGTTGAACACTAATCGGTTTAGGTCGCTAGTTGGCTAGGCTAATGGTTCGGTAGAAGTCGAGTGATTTCCTGTCACTCGCGAGAATTATAGGAATTGAATGTCCACTATATACTGCAACTATAAGGCTCACGGGCGGGGTTGTGGTACTTGAGATACCCCGTCCGTTTAGTAAGAAATGGATAAGGCCGCAGGGTGTGGCAGTGGTGGTTAAGCTTTTGAACGTACTAACCACATGCCGAGAATATGGTAATCGGTAAGCTTAAGTACTGGATTGAACCGAGGCCGGAACATACTCCCCACCGTCTTGAACTTGTTCACATCTAGCTAATGGCGAGTACAGAGTCGTCGTACTGCTGTACTTGAGGGCGGTGGGCCTGTTCCATGAATCGGGAATTGAAGGGAACTGTTGCGTGGGTGACTCTGTCCCCATGCGTGTGTTTAGGTCTGCCTGGCCAGGTTAACAAATTCGATTCGAATCGTCCGCCTCTCACGGATATTGGGACTGCTTAACCCTTTTGCCACATAGAGTAAGAAGTGAAAAAGGATGATGATGAATATGGTTGTTTGGTTGATGAAAGATAATTGTTTCCCACCATGTATGCTATTGGATAGATGCTCACCTAGAATGGTTAGTTGAACTAGAAATTGGAAGCTAAAATCTGAAAGTAAGGATCTACTCGTTAATGCTTTACGGCAAAACAAACCCCTCAAGCCAAAAGTCTTGCATGTCTAGATTAAGGGCTAAGTATACCCTTAGTCGGGTAAGCCTTGCTGAGTATTAGTATACTCAGTCTTGCTTGTGGCTCAATTTTATTTTCAGGTGATTCGTTTGAAGATAAGGTAGCTAGCTTGACTTGGCCGTGTGTTTTACCTCCTAGTTGGTCGGTGGAGTGGGACACGACTCCGGCCAGTGATGGCAATGCCAAGTGATGTCATGTATTGGCTTCATCATGACATCTTGTATCGTCGTTTAGAACTCGCTTTATTTCCGCTGCAGTTGAACTCTGAACTACTTTCAATTTGAATTTCAAGTACCTTTTTAAGATTTCAAACTCGGTTTGTAATATTTAAGTTAAGACTCTGTGATGTAAGAATTTGTGAAATGTTGTACTCTCTGGACTCACCTTCGTGTGAGTTGCATGTAAGCTTTGGGTTTCGAATGCAGCTCAGGTGGTTTTATCGGGACTTTACCCGACTAGACTGCCGGATTACTCCGTTTGAAGTGCGTGTTAGCCGAGATTACATTTATGGTGATAGTTAGCGCACTTGAGCCGGATTAATTCGGGCGGTACTGCCACAGGCGCAGATGGTACAAGCACAACGTAATACTTAAAAATATAAACACCATATGAGTACCAAACATTAGGTTTTGCAACCCGAGTTCAAATATACGAATAATCTACAAACTTTGCATAATTTATAACTTTACAGCCGATGTTCGAAAGTTTTAGTAGACTATATCCTACAACTATACTAGCTTGCATAAAACCCTGATTAACCATGACTGGTAAAAAATTGAGGAGCTGCACACTTTGCCCTAAAGTGTGCAACCGACCACTCCCTAACCTAGGGGTCTCAGTCTCGCTCCACCACCTCCCACCCCTCTGCATCCCGGCGGATGAACTTGATACAGCAGGGGCAGAAGTCAACTTCTGTCTGTCCTGAAAATAATGGTGGCAACAAACCCTGAGTATACTAATATTCAGCAAGGCTTACCCGACCATTGGGTATACTTAGCCCACATAACTAGACATGCAAAGCTTTTTTGCCGGTGGTTGGTTTTGCGGAAAAATGCAACTACAAGTGAGTCCTTATTTCTATGTTTTAGTTTCAATATAAAGTAATCAATTTAACCTTGCAAGGTGAACCTAACCAACACGGCACGCAAAAGCCCCGTCGGACCACACGCACCAACCTTTCCTCTCCCCGCCTCGAACTACAGAACCGCCCCACCTACATATAGTCAGTCGAGCTCAACGTGAGACCACCAAAAGTAAACATATGCATCACATTTCTTCGCGACTACTCGACTCGCCCTAAGGGGTGGTGATGAAGTTCTGTACTTTCGAAGCAAGGCAGTACTCGGCTTGCCGGTTTCGACTACCTCCTACTCCCGGCATGCGGTTAGTACAATTCAATCCCCGATCAGCACAGCCGACAACGGAACGGTCCTTAATCAACACAGATGGGGCTATACCTTCTCCCATCCGGTCTCCCATCCCTTACCTTCCATATGGAATATAATAAAGCACATACTGTAATATAAGGACATCCTATATCTCGCGAGTGATAGAAATATCACTCGACTTCTATCGAGCCCTATTAAGCATAGCAGTACTAACGACCTATTCATACTAGTATGAGGCCCAGGAAAAACTAGGAATCATGCAACTAAGGTTTCAACCAATTCCTAAACCTAATGCACAAATATTAGAAACATATATAGATGACATAATTTAAAATATTAGGATGTGCACCGGGGCTTGCCTTGAGTCTGCGGCTCAGTGCTAGGGTGAGATGGGCCTTGGATTTGCTCCCCACGATCCTCCTGCTGTGGGGCTTGCCCTTGTGGCTCCTGTGGCTCCGCAACCACCTCGTATACGACTCCTTCAGCGGCGGCGTCTATACGTATGCATATGATATGAGAATGTATGCAATATAATTTGAAACTTTGAAATAAACCTTAACCGATTACAAATACTACTAACCACACAACCCGACGTTCATAACTCTGCAAAACCGGAATATCCGGATTTAAATCCGGAATATCCGGATTCCCAAATCCGGAGTTTCCGGGGCTATACCCGGAGTCTCCGGACCCGACAGCATTTTTTGCCCCAAAAACTGAAATCGTGATTTCTAGCAAAACCAATCCACAAAAATCGAAACCCTCCTAGACCCTAGTAGAGTAATTCATAAGAAGATGACTAACCGGAGGAAATCGATTCGAACCCCCTAGAACACGGGACTTGCCGAACCCTAGCTTATTTACCTTGGGGTGAGCTCTTCCTTGCTCCAAGGGCTTGAACCCAAGCCGTCCTGGGATGGAGCACGCGGGATAGATGATCCACCACCCAAGTGAAGCTCCTGTGGCCTTGGATCAGGGGTAGAGGGAGGGTTTTGGGTCTCTAGGGTTTGGGGGGAAATAGAGCACGAGAGAGAGGGAGAGAACACGGGAGAGAGTGAGAGAGAGCACGGGAGAGAGTGAAGAAGGTTTTATAACGTTTGGGAACAGCAAAAGGACCAAAACATGAGATATAAAGTTCCAGGTCCGGAGTATCCGGAATAATATCCAGAGTATCCGGGTAAATCCGGAATTTCCGGATTCATACCCGAAGTATCCGGGTTCCTCTGGCTCCAGAATTTGAAATCGAGTTTTGAGTCGATTTGTGACTCGACTTGTAACCGAGAGAATTTGGTCACTAGTTAGCTAGTTAAACCCAAGTTTAACACTCGGGTGTTACAATCTTCCCCCAAAAAGAAATCTCGTCCCGAGATTTAATGGATGTGCTAAATTGAGGAAAATGGAACTTGGTGAGTACCTTGATACATTTGTAACAATTCTGGATATTTAGACCGAATGAAGTTCTCCGTCTCCCAAGTAGCCTCTCGCTCGGAGTGATTACTCCACTGGACCTTATAAAAATTACTGGTTTGATTCCAAGTAACCCGGGTCTTGTGATCAACAATCCTTACCGGATGCTCTGGATAAATAAGATCGGGCTCCAGCTGCAATTGTTCCATATCAACAACCTCAGTTGGAACTCTTCTTCTTCTTCTTCTAAAAAAACAACGGTGTTGTTTTGGTTTGTTTCTCGGCAGATCGCTGCATACTGCTGCCTTTGTGAACGCGCGCAGGCACTGTGGAGTGTGAGGCGTTTGCATTTGCTAGGTTAGGTTAGGTGTGCGTCCCCGTCCTTCTTTTCCACACGGATTTGATTTGAAGGGGAATAAGTGGCCGTGGGGCGAAGCCAGTGTTAAACTGACCCTGGTGCACAGCTCAAGGGGCTGACATGGTTTTCTAGAATTGCATGGTGAAAAGAAGTTTATCCTGGTGCACCGGCACCAGGGACGCCCAACGTGGCTTCGCCCCTGCCCGTGAGCATGGCCATGTAGCATGGCGTGATGGACACCATGCTAGAGGCAGGGAGCCTCCTTTTTGCACGTCCCTTGTTTGGTAGGTAGCTTTGCTCTGGATGCAGCAAGTCCACAATTATACACACTTTCTTTTCACCTGTTTTTCATATAATACGTCGCTTTTTTGAATTTGAGAGACTGATGGACAGTAAAATTCCGAGGTTGGGAAAGTGTTTCTTCATCTCTTGCTATTGCTAGCCCGTGAACACGGACACTTGCGGATTCTGGAAGTTTGCAGATAGAAAGGGCGATTCTTGTCTGTTGCCTGCTACTGCAATTGCCGTATTGTAAGACTGTCGAAAAGGTTCTGCATCTCCCAGAACTCCATGGGTTATGGCCGCATTACGACGAGACGGCGGGCTTCCGTCACTCCCTGCCTTTGCTGTGAGCTTAACAAGTACTAGTAGTATCATTTTCTTTCTCGAAATATTTTCTTTTCTTTCCTAAAAAAAGAAATATTTTCTTTTCTGAAGAAAAGGAAATAATTAATTCGATTGTGCATGGGCCACCGCATGAGGTGGCAGTGACGACGAGGAAGGCTCTGAGCCTGTGATTTAGATGGTTCACCAAGCTGCCAATCCCAGCTCCACCTGTCACAAACCTTCCAGCTTCACACACAGGGCTCATCGTCAGTTGAGCACGTGGAACATGCGTCTCTCTACTCCACCAAGTCTCCCTTGCTCAGACTTGCACGCGCCATGGAAACATGTACGTTGCGTGCGCCGCAGCGCCCGCGTGTCGTGCGCCGCGCGCGGTTCCGACGCCCTGATCACTCTCCCTCCCTGATCGGATGAGCCATCGCAGGTGTGGTGGTGGTGCGCCGGCCGGACAGTCCAGGGGTGGCCGCCGTGTAAAATAAAGGGCCCTTTTGTTTTGCCATTCTGAACGTTGAGGAGGAACAGTGGCGGCTGCCGAACGGGTTCGGCGGCATCCTCTCGTCCGGTGCTCTGATTTGGACGCGGCGCTCTGTGAAAGCTCTGATGGCCAGTCTTGTTTCCTTGCGGTGTAGGAAGAACATGCCTAATACTAAGCTACTCCCTCCGTTGTAAATTATAAGTCATTTCAAAAATTTTGGAGAGTCAAAATTTTTTAAATTTGACCAAATTTATATAACAAGATAATAACATTTATGATACTAATTACGTACCATTAGATTCTTTGTTAGTTATATTTTCATAGTATACATATTTGATGTCAAAAATCTTCATGTTTCTCTTTATAATTTTGGTCAAACTTTAAAATGGTTTGACTCTTCAAGATTCTTAGAATAACTTATAATTTGCAACAGAGGGAAGATTCTTAGAATAACTTATAATTTGCAACGGGAGTAGGACATGGCTGCACGCGGACCCATGCATCTCGATCCTCCTATCGCGAGATTTTTTTATTATATATAGCATCCAGATCTTCAAGTGATCTGAATGAACATGTACACGGTACACGAGAGAAACGAGTGCCATGGTCATTGTGGATTGTTTCAACCATCTGACGCAGAAGAGGTCGATTTGCATACGTACGTGTATTGGGACCGGGCGGTTTCAGACAAAATGGCATGCCCGCAGGGGTCAACTGTTTGGTTATTCAAGTACTCCCTCCGTATTATAGTATTGCATTGACTATATGTTATAAACTTTTTGTAGAAAAATTATAGTGATCAAAGTTGTTTTTTGGAGACTGCATCGATGTCTGAAACGACTTCCTTTACAATACTAAGGAAGTATAATGCTCCAATCCAAATAAACAAAGTAATCTGAACACTAGCTGTGTATTACGAAATGCTAGTAAATGTTTCGCTTAGCTACGAAGAATAATACAGTACACACCAGCTAGAAAACACCAAACAATTAATAATGAGAAGTGGCCACTAGATGAACATCTCGTAATACATGTCATCATGTATTGTGTGTGTGTCGTGCCATCCACACACCTAGCTATCGGTCCAACCTAGCTAGTCTGCTAATATATAGAGTCCCTTAATTAATTTAACCGAGCAAAATATCGGCGTCGTCGCTACCGGCCGGATCACTCGCGCTAATTATATTTTCTTTGTATGCTTGTAGCGTCCCTTTCGGATTGTGTGGTCAAGTCAATACTGGCTGGCTAATATAATATAATTCAACCTTGTTGTAATATAATCGATTCTTGTTATTCATCAATTCAGCATAGCCCCCGCGTAGGGCGACTCGGGCGGCGACCCCCTCCCCCGGCAGTCGCCGCCCCCTCCTCCCCTCCTCCCTACCTCGCCGCCGCCGGAGGGCGACGCCGGAAGTCCGGCCGGACCCCGGGATGGCGGCGGCGGGGAGCATCCCATCCCTTCCTTCCCTTCCTCCCCCTTGAAACAGATGGCCGGCGCGGACGCCATCGAAAGGGGGGAGGACGGCGACCAGCTCGCTACGACGGCGGCGTGCGCGGTCGGATCCGGCCTCTCCGCCCCCGGATCCGGCTTGCCCGTGGCTGGATCCGTCGCCCAGCGGTGGAGCTGGGCACGGCTTCGGTCAGGGCGGCGGGCACGGCGCGTGGACCGGCGAGGTCTGCGGCCGGTGGAGGAGGCCCTGGGTGCGGTGAGGCATGCGGTCGGTGGAGGTGTGAGGCCGGCGACGCGTGCGGCCGGCGGCGCGCGGGACGGCGAGGCGAGGCGCGCGGGCCGGTGAGGTGCTCGACCGGAGAGGTGCGGCCGGCGGAGGCCGTGCTGGGCGCGCGACCGGTGAGGCGAGCGGCCGGCGGAAGCCGTGCTGGGCACGTGGCCGGCGAAGCGCGCGGCCGGCGGAGGGAGCTGCACGTCGGCCGGTGGTGGAGCGGGACGACAGAGGAGCGACATTGCTGCACAATGACTCGTGGGGTGCGGCTGAGGCGTTGCCCGGTTGGGATGGCCGGGACGGTGGTGCTGTCTCCTACATCGCGCGCGTGCAACAGGGATGAATGCTCCGGGCGAAAGCCTTCTGACGGCGGCGTTCCCGGACGTCGCTTTCCCTGTTGGGGGCGTCTTTTTGGAGCTTCATTCCTGCTGCATGAGGTCTCTGGGTAAAAACCCTGTCTAGTTCTAGACGAGCAACGGCGGCGCCTTTGGCGTCGTACCCTCCTTGGAGGCGTTGTCTCTTGAGACCCGCTCGGTTTGCAGCTTGGCCGGCCCACTGTCTTTGGCGGCCTCGACCGGTGCTGGCAACTCCGTCGTGGGACAAGCTAAAGGGTGTGACTACCACACGTCAAGGCGGCTATCTGTTGGTGATCAAGGGTCGTCGCTTGGGTGTCGCTCGGCTGCTCGCAGCGGACCACGGCGGCCGACGTTGCTTCGCAATTGTCGGTTCGGTGTGGGACAGCGTCTGGAGGACGGCGCTTGTGGCAACGGCATCGGGAGATGACTCGGCCTGTAGCGGATCGCGGCGAGTAGGTCAGCATGGCTGAGCCTATTCGGTGCGGTACAACGTTGGAAGACGGCACAGGTGACAACCTTGATCTGCGGCGGCTTCATGCAGGAGAAGGTTACGTGTTGAAGTTGAGACCACGGCGACAGTCTGTTGTTCTGGTAAAGTTCCTTGGAGGCGGGGCGGCGATGCTCGCTATCTCGACGGCAACTTAAGGAACGAGTTCGAGCATGGAGTTGTGGCGGGATTGGCGAGGCCCCCGCGCACAAGAGATGAGGCGTCCAACGGCGGATGCGGCGAGGCCCCCGCGCGTTTGGTTTGCTCGGACTCGGTATTTCTCATCCCGTCGGATAGGTCCTGCTTTGTTGCAACGCCCAATGAAGGCGTCTGCCTCCATTGTTGCTTCACCAGCGCCGGATCACGTCGGAGTCTCGATGACTGCAAGGGTGCGGTACGTGGGTCGGAGATGCGGTTCGTTTCTCTCCGCTGTCATCTTCATGTGTGGGGGCTGACGCCGATGGGTGGATATGAGTGGTACCCCGCGTTGATGTCCCAATCCAACCGGGTGAGTATAGTTGTTTTTTTTTTTCTTTTCTGTTTCCCTGCCTATGGCCTCCCAGGGCCGTAGTCTTGTATTTTCTGCTATATTAATAGAAACGCACTCGTCGAGTGCCTTTCGTTCAAAAAAAATAATCGATTCTTGTTGGGCTTCTTTATTTATACTTTTGATGAACCGCAACATATTGAAAAACATGATTGAGAGAAATAGAAATTATGACACTTAGTGGGTTGATGACATAGCAACATGGCACTTAGTGGATTAATGACGTGGCAGCTCGAGGATTGAGAGAAATACAATTATGACACTTTGTGGGTTGCATCTATATAGAATATATAGATTCAACCTTGTTGTAATATAATCGATCCTTTTTTTAGTTTCCCATGTGCAAGTTGAACTCTTAGTTCAAATTTATCAGGGTGCCATATGACATTACAATTCATGTTAAAAGATATAAGTCAAGAACTTTTTATGACTATTTTATATGTTAGGAGAAACACAAAATTGTATGAATAAACTCAAGGATGGAAATTTCTTTAATTAAGTACTTATCCAACATAAGGCATGCATCATTGACTCATTGTCATGTCACTCAACAAAATTTGAACTCAAACTCGACTTGTGCATAGAGAGATAAAATAAAACACAAATCATATTAGGAGGCACGTCATCACACCGATTAAGTGGGTGAAGCAGATAAAATAGATTATTCAGATGGAAAGCGCATACAGATGCTGGATGCAAGCGATAACATGGGTCTCCTGCATTCACGGCTCCTGCGCCTGGACACAGCAGCAAACTGACCTAGCTAATCCTACCATTAATTAATTTTGTAATGGGAATTTACCATGTGATTTCATCCTGCAGTCTTTGATTACGGTTCGTGAGAGCAGCAAGGCAGGCACCTAGCAGTTAGTTCCGACAAACGTAACCGCCAAAAGCGCGGTTGCTATCGTACGTCCTTGCTACTGGTTAAATTAGTTGGAGCTACTAGTAGTAGTTTTGTTTTTTGAAAACCACTACTATTAGTCGTAGTACTGTGTATTACTTATTTGTGCTCAAGTTGATCGATCGATGACTGCACGCATGTGGGGGAGAAAAAAAGAATAAAAAACAATCTAAAGCAAGGCATGTCGCCTGCGGCCAACCAATCTGGCCGGACGCCGGTCGATGCGATCGGCGCCAAATAATAGCTCGCCGAACGCGTGGTTATTACTTATTCTTCATCACACTAATCCAATCTGATAATCTCTAGACAGACAGAGGAGGATAGATGTGGATGGACGAAGCCAAATAAATCCGCGCGCGGCTAAGCTGATGCTGATGACCTGCTGGGGCGCCGTTTCCTGGACGGAATTGCTAACCGGCGGCGGCGTGCCGTGCTCCGACGAGCCTAGTCTAGCTCCCCCTCCCTGCCGGCGATTAGCCGGACTGGGGAATGCTGACTTGGCTCGGATCGGCTGGGCCAATGGGGATGGGTGGTGTCAACGTACGGACAGCTGGCCATCAACTTGACGGTTCCATCATCGTGCCAGCTTGTTCTGCAACTGAAAATTAATTTGACAAATACTAAAATAGCCTGATGGCTGCTCTTGAGGTTGTTGGGTGGGAGGGGAGGGAAGTAGTAGAAGAAATTAAACAGTTTGAATTTTGAATAAATTTATAGAAAAAATAAATAACATTTATGTTATTTATTTTTACAATTAGATTAGTTATAGATTGTGTTTTCATAATAAATTTATTTTAAGATATAAGCAGTAATACTTTTAATATAAATTTGATCAGTGAACTAGTTTAATTGGCACGGATCTCATAATTACATTTTTTTTATGGGCAGATGAAGTACTACACTCAGATTGTGATTTTGAATAATGAGCAGGTTCTGAATATTTTTGTAATCGCAGTAGTCGCCGTCGTGACAGTTGCCTCCGTGCCGTGACACACTGCTGTGATCGCAGTCGCCGTCGCGTCCCGATCGGCTCATAACTCCGGCGCAGGCGGATGCATGGCTGCTGGAGGCTTGGCTGGGGGCCTGGGGCAGGGTGATGTGTACGTGCTCCACCAGGGGAGAAAAAGAAGAGGACAATAGGCGGCCAAGGAGACCATCAGCTCGGCTCGCTGGACCCAAAGCCTTGAGCCTGTCCGCCTCATCGCCCGTGCGTCGAACGCGTGGAGCCGTGCGGCCGCCGGCCGTCACCTGTCGCCGCCAGGGCTTGGCTTCGGTTGCATGCATGCCCCGTTCCGTTCCGTTTCGTTACCTGAAGAAACAACAGACGGGCCAGCCAGTGCTTATCCAGTTAGGGCGCGTTTGGCACCGCTTACCAGAGCTTCAGCTTCGTCACTGTAGTGACACTGTAGATTACTGTAGCGAAGCCGGGCAAAGCGACCAAACCCTGGCTTCACCGGCTTCTCCCTTCTTTACATTGACGGTAGGTGAAGCTCGATAGCACAGCTTCGATAAAACAGTGCAGTAGCACAGTGAACACACAGTCCCGCACAGTCCAGCGAAGCTGAAGCTGCGCCAACCAAAGCTGCGCCATGGGCCCCCCGCCATGGCGGATAACGCGACGTGTGGGTCGTGCTTTTTCTCGGCCGTTCCGAGGTATCCGGACCAGGTTAACCATTTCGTTTTCGTTGCAAATCCCGGTGTTTAGCGGAAACGAAATTTCGTTCCGAAATTTCGGTAAATTTCGGCGAATTTCGGTGACTTTTGGCCGAAATTTTTTGAATTTTGAATTTTCAAACGAAATTTTCCGAAAAATACCGAAATTTTTTTTCCCGGTAAGTAGCGAAAACGAAATTTTTCGCCGAATTTCGGCGAAATTTCGCCGAAATTTAAAACCCTGATCCGGACCGGGCCGCCACGCGAACAGAATAATAATTGGAGTACTAGAAAGGCTGGTGAAAGAAAGAGCGCGGAGAGGCCCGGGAGAGGAAAGGCAGCCCGTTTTCTGTCTGCTGGGCACGCAGCGTGGCGGCTCAAGAGAGGAGAGGCCCAATAGGGAATAGCCAGCCCATTTTCCTAGAGCGCGCGCGCGCGCGTTGACAAGGCCCCCGCCGGACCCGTGGGGAACTCGCAAGATGGCCCGCGCGAGGCGGCAGAAAAAAATTCAACGAATCGGCCGGCGTTTGAGCGGCCCGGAGGCGGCAGTGGGCCAAGTCTTGGCCCCCCGCGCGGTGTCCAGCCCCGATTGCTGAAGCGGGCTTGAATTCTAGTAGTCAATCCATCTTCTCCATCGACGGCGACGGGCTGCCGGCAGCGCGGAGGCTGGATCCTCCTCCGCTAGCTCGCTGCTTCCATTCTAGTAGCACGACGCGGCGATCAAGAGACGTCGACGGCGTGGAGATCTTCCCCGGACACCGACCGCCGTGCGGCGTGCGTGGAAATCCCATATCGCACAGTCCAGCCGTGCCACGGGGTTTAGCTTTATTTGCCAGTTCCTCCGTGTGTACGTACGGGAGGAACGGGAGGCGCTACGTCTCCGGTCGATGATGTATACCCACGTGTGTACGTATATGTACTCTCGAGTTAATGCGCAGAGGACGATCTCGATCGCATACGGACGGGACGGGTCTTGGAATCAAAGTGGACAACGTGCCTGACGGAATCAAATCAAATATATCGTCAAGATTAACCGTGTTCCCACACTCCATTCCTCCGCCCCTGTTGACGCACGAATGGATGATTCGCTACAGATATTTTCAATTCCAAGATCGATCTAGTTTTTCGCGGGGCGGCGTTGCATTATTCCTGTTCCTGTGCCTGTGCCTGTGCCTGTCTGGTCGCCCAAGAAAGTTTTCCCTTGCTGTGAAATGGATTATGCATGCGTTCATATACATCTGACATTTCGTTGTCGTTAATTAGTGTAACCTATTATCGTCAAAAAGATAGTTTAACCTTGCTATATTGCCAGAGAATGCAGATTATATATACCTGTATCTGTACGAATCTGTATGACTAATAACGTATAGATGCATTATTGCTTTCGAAAATCTGATATATATTCCGGAATATATAAAACTCCAATAATTCTGTCTAAATACGACCTAGCTATAGGGGTATAGTTGTAGGCCTGTCGTAGCTCCTATAGAAGCATGCAGTTAATTAGAGGATAAACTAGATTAGTACATGTGGGCTGTTCAAATTAGACTCGCAAATAGTGTAATCAAGGACTGTTCGATGCAATTTGACGCGTTTGCTTGCAAATTTGCACCTTCTTTTGGGAGTCAAGCGCGAAGCTCCCAACTGCCAAACACACTCATCTGATAGCTACATGCTGCATATATAGTTGAATGGTCAAAGCAACTCAAAACCATGCACGCTGCTGCTATATGCAACCCACGGATTTGACTAGCTCGTTGACAGTTGCATTGACACCCAACATGCAAGACCACGCAACTTGCACACAAAATTTACTTGTCTGTCAACAAGTTGTCTTGGTAAATTGATCAAAACTAATTCGCAATAAATAAATTACATCAGCTGCCTTAGTCAATTAGTGCTAATAATTAATATATGTAACTAAGCAGCTGACTTTTAGTTTTTATGACGATCTAGCATTCTAGCTATTTAGTCAGCTAGTATTTGTTTATATGCAATGTGGTACGATATATACACACTTGAAGTAGTAAAGAAGATCAACTACTAGTTAAGTATAGTGAGGATAACCGCGTTCTGTACTTAGTGTCGAATATTTTAGGTACAATTTGTTTCTTTTGGAGCCATTGACGCTGGCTAGCTTTGTGGGAAACAAAGTATTGTTTTCTGTGTATTGAGAACACACTATTCGGCTCTTCAAGAGCCACCAAGTTCATCATCAATGGATTAGCCACTACTACACCAAAACGAACACAAGCTAAACTAACAATACCATTGTGACAGACCCGCCGAGTTAAAACGCTTAATTAAGCGTAACCGCCATCATTTGACGCATTAGCTTAATTAAGTGTAACTTGACAGGCTGTTTCCAACCCACAAGCTGATCGAAACACACCAGAAGTCCAGCACGAAGGCGACCGCAGAGGGTACCAACATGATAAAAACTTACAAAATAGTAAATAATATTAAGGCTTTCACAAAGCCGCTTTAAATTTAAAATTTTACAAAAGAAAAGAGAGCAGCAGAAGAGAATCTAATTTACAGAGCATTTTTACTAGAGAATAAATAAAACAAGCTAAATAATTCGAGAACTACCAAGACGTGAAGATAAGGCGCCACATCGAGCCCACCGATATGATACCTAGTTAGCTCCTAAACCTGAAATAGGGTAAACAACAAACTCTGAGCAACTAATACTCAGCAAGACTTACCCGACTATTGGGTATACTTAGCCCACATATCTAGACATGCAAGGCATTTGGCTGGTGGTTTATTTAGCAGAAAAAACATCTAAAATGTGGATCTTTATTTTCAATATTTTAGCTCCAGATTCTATATAGATTAACTATAATCTAATATTTACCTAAACCAACTAGAGCACACATGGTAGAGCAAATATACTATAATTCAATGTAACCATCATCATAAATGTATAATCCATATTCCATATTGTATCACTACGATGCGGTGCTGCGATCAAGGTGCTCATATCCGAGAGCGACTGACGGCGAATCGATTCGATTTAACCTTGCAAGGTGGAGCTAACCAACACGGCACGCAAAAGCCCCGTCAGACCCCACGCACCAACATTTCCCCTCCCCGCCTCGAACTACAGAAACCAGTCCAACGACATATGATCAGCCGAGCTCAACGTGAGACCACCAAAAGTAAACATATGCATCTCAATTCTCCGCGACTACTCGACTCACCCCAGGAGTTGGGTGCGGGTTCCTGTACTTTCGAAGCAAAGCAGTACTCGGCTTACCGGTTTCGATTACCTCCTACTCCCGGTATGCGGTTAGTACTGTTCAAACTCAATCACAGGGCCAGACAACGAACGGTCCTTAACCGACACAGACGGGGCTAACCTCTCCCCGCCCGGTCTCAAAATTCTTTTCCTTTCTTACCTAATTCAACATTCCATATATTTAACTTAACTAAATGCCCTATATCTCGCGAGTGACCCGAAATCACTCGACTTCTACCGAGTTCTATTAAGCATAGCATTTATATCGTCTTCTACATACTAGTACAACTCGAGGAAACCTAGGGATCATGCAACTAGGGTTCCAAACAATTTCTAAACCTAATGCACAAGTAATAGCAACATAAACATAGGTGTCATAGTTTGAAATAAAAGGATGTGCACCGGGGCTTGCCTGAGGGTAACACTAAGTTAGTGTTAATTTTAGTAAGGCCTTGGGCCCTTCCGACCATTGGGCCGGGTCTTCAAGGGTCTTCACAATTCCTTCTCAATCCTGCTTTGCTAGCTCTTGGGCTTCACGGCTACGTCTGTTCCACAGTCACGAGATCGCAAGCACCGGAATCTACATGTGTGCATATGCATATGATATGAGAGAATGCATATATGAATTACATATTTACAAAAATAACCCATAACTGAGGAGAATTGCTAATGATTCGGACCAACTACCCTAACCCTACCCGCTCAGCTACCGCCACACCGGTCAGACCGGTCCAACAGACCGGTCAGACCGGTCCAAATTACCCCAAGCACACTATCGGTCAGACTGGTCCTTTCGACCGGTCAGACCGGTCCTAATCGAGCAATGTCCTAAGTAGATATATTGCAAGCTACAGCTACTAGACTCTTTCTTTACTCAATCAACCTCGGGGTGAGTTCAAAGAAGTAATACACAGGAAGCTAAAATAGTTAGACAACTCTAAGGGATTATTTAAAAGGAATACTTTAATTGATTGGGAAATATGCTAGTTTAGAAACAATTCATAATTAAGTATTAACTTTTCATACAAGAAGCTAGTCCTTATTACTAAGACTATTTATTTAAGCCTACTCAGGATGGACTTAACAATTAAGAAGCTACAAACCCACACGTCCGGAGACTCCGGGTTTTAGCCCAGATTGTCCGGGTACAAATTTTCTGGAGTATCCGTGCATTCTAATGATGAATTAAAAATTAGCATGACACTACACCGATAAAATATGTTAATTGTATGCGCCAATATCTTTCTTAAACATAAACTAATTATTATCTAATAAACATACTAGTACACGGATATGTTGATTACCATTCTAAACGATGTTTTCTAGACTTGTAACTTTTGCAATGAACTACACATTCCTAAAGCAAGCCACTGCCCTAGTTTCATAATTTTTGGACTAACCTATTTACCGAAAATAATTAAACAATTCTAAAACACAACATAAACTTTATCGGAGACAAAAAGGTCATTTCACAAGAATTAATATTTTTCCCTGGAGATTTAGATCTAAGCATTCAAACAAAACTAATTTTGTATTTTTAGGATTTTTCCTTAATTTATTAGGCAACCTGCAAGTTTCGTCAAATGAATAAAAGGCTCCACCGGTCAGACCGGTCCTAGTCGAGTCATGGCGCAGGGCCATGGCCGGCGGCGTCCCGGGCGGCTCGGCGCCGGAAACCATGGGAAAAGAGGCCGAGGAGGATGAGGAGCTCACCACGAACCCATTTTGAGGACTTGTTTGGGCGGAGGACGACCGGAGAGGCAGATCGACGGTGAGGGGCGGAGCTACTGTCCATGGAGGCTTGGAGCTTCGATTCTCGCCGATTCGGCCGAGGAGAAGCTAGGCTGGAAGTTGGGGAAGGTGGAGGAGGTGGTGGGGAACTTCTATGGGCAAGGGATCGAAGCAAGGCGACCGGAGGGAGGAGATCGAAGGGAGGGAACGGCAGGGAACGAGCTCAGCTGGGCTCTGACTGAAGGAAGAAGAAAGAAAGAGCTGAGTGAACAAATAAGGATGGAAAAAGGTTAGGGCTAGGTTTAAAGACGTCCAACCGGTCGGACCGGTTTGGCCTACCGGTCGGACCGGTCCGGCTGTGCCAAAACTGGTTTAACTTCCAAATTTTGAATTTTAAACACCGGGGTGTTACAACCATGGCTATTGTGAAGTATAACCAATCTAAGGAAACCCCTATACAATCATGAGCTTTTGTAGTCAAATGGCCGACACATAGTATCTCGACATCATATTAGGCCCCATTTAGTTCCCAAAAATTTTCACATGCTACAGTAACTTCGACCGTTTGATCCCTAATTAGGAGTATTAAATGTGGAGTAACCCCCAGGTAAAATCGAGAGACGGATTTAATGAATTTAATTATGCAATAATTAGTTTTATAATTAATCTATGTTTAATCCTCGTAATTAGTGTTGAAAAAGTGCCAAAAAAATTTTGCCCAAAAAATTTTGCTAATAAACGTGGCCTATTCAAATGTCTCGAGTTTGCATTTAGTTGGAGAGAGAGAGGGAGAGAGAGAGAGAGAGGGAGAGAATGCAGTGGAGTCCTATTCCATATTTGAGTCCTAAGGATTCGCTCAATATATAACAACAATAATCAACAATCATATTGAATATTAACACTCTAATATTTAGGAAAAGGTGCAACAGGTATGAAAATAGGAACACAATATTTAGTTGCAAGTAATCAGCATACGAGCTGTACTATTTTGTACAAAACTAATATAAGCTTCAGATGCTCTAAACAAGGTAGGTCAAGTTTGGAAAACAAGTATGATCCACATATTTGGAAGAAATCCATAAAATGAATCTTTTCCGTTCTAATATTAAGTCCTCATTATATCCGAACCGGCTTTTGACCACACCCCACTTCCTAATAAAAAAAGATATTTTGAGAGAATCAAGTTGGCTTGGCAAAATGATCTTGTTAAGCTTAGGTGGCTCATTTCAAAATTATCCGACTACACTCATTTTCTTCTGTAATCTAAATTAGTCGATATTTTATCTGAGCAAGTCAATCTCACTCTGCCTCGGCTCATTAGACTTGCTCGGAGTCAGGTCTCAAATAACAGTGGATACTATAATAAATAAATTTTCAACAAAGCTAAAAAATGATAGAAATGGTTCATTAGCCACACCTAGAATGAAGTGATGAGGGAGGGCAAAAGTGTGGATGCAACGTTTAATGTTTTTTTCTCATTAATAGGAAAAATTTGAACCACTAAATTAAGATGTCAAAAAATATTTACATACATCACAGTTTTAAACGAGGCTTGCCCAACTTGCATGCACAAGTTAAATGAGGTTACTCTAAGAGGGGCATTAGTACATTACCAATACAACCATTTGCAGACTCATGTGCAGGATATATATATATAGGAGTACTTGGAAACAGAGGGAGTAAGATATTGTGTCGGGTACCATGATTAGGGGCACCCTAACCAGAGGACTAAACCGCCCTGAAAACGCAAGACATGTGTTAAAGCAATCAGGCCCACGAAGGCCTACAGTCTCCTTCCGATCCAAAGAAAAGAAAAGTACTCAAAAAGACCCAATACGCAGCCCACATCCACGGTACGGCCCATTCGAAACCCCCCTCGAACCCGCGGAGCGATCTCCGCTTCACTCGAGGCCTCCCCGCCGAGACCCTCGACAACGCACCACAGCTCCGCTTCGCTCGAGGGTAGCGGACCTACCCTCGGGAGAGCAGGCCAACTCCGCTTCGCTCGAGGCTACCCCTCGGCAGACGGAGTTAGCGATCCGTCGGCTCACCGTCCGCCTGACAGAAGCCATAAATGCCAACCACTCCGCCGCAGAGTGGGAGGTCAGGCGGCATCAGGCCACCATGCCGCACAGCGGCTGCGACCGGAATCCCATCCGCCAACTCTGGTCACTGCTCAGCCATCCCCGGCACTGTGGCGCCTCTGTGGAACCTGCGACGCCTTGTGCGAGCGTGCCCAGCACTGTTCCCACCACTGTGCTGCCAACTCCCCGTACTACCCCGTGTACTTTTTTCCCTACTGAACCCTCGACCGGCATGGGTTCGACCCTCGAACGCAGCCCGGGCCTTGACCAGAGCAAGACCCCCGCCCGCAGGACCCTCGGCGCCCCGCCACGACGCCCGCTGGAGCCGCAAGGACGCCGGCGCGATCTCCGCAAGGCTAAGGACGACGCTCATGACAACCGCACGCCCGGCACCATGATCTCCAGTGTCCCACAGTATACTATCTACAGTAGTTGTTCGTTGTGCGCCCCCGATTCGGGGAGAAAACGGCGACTTCTTCCCCCTCCCATACATGTACACCGCCCCTCCTTGTGTCTATAAAAGGGGAGGTGGGCTCTATCTTCTCCATGATCTCTCTCGCCTCCATGCTCTCATACGACCAACTCCTTAGCTTTCGCCCGCTCGTTCTGCTGATATTGGCACTTGTCTCAATCACCTAGCAGAGACTTGGGAGCCTCCCTCCGTCTCTCGCCTCGCTTGTACCCCCTACTACAGGCACCCCCGATGCAAGATAGTACAGTGCACTCGCACACATTTGCTGGACGTATGGCCCCGCGGCCGGAACTAGTATAAAATCGTGCGTTCCTGTGTTGCCTCTTGCATCAACCATCCAGGGTGAGAGATCGCGCAGCATCTTCACTAGTTGGTGCCGGACTGTCGGGTCAGGACACCGACACATTGGACCAGAAATAATTTATTGCGTGTTTATAATCCATATAATGTTACATTACAAAAAGAATGTATTACAGGGGCAGGAATGAAAAATTCCTGTATTGGTGCAAGAAGCACACGGGTTCCTAACTACCTCGCTCCACATGGTCCTGGCTGCTGCTGCTGCTTCCCTGGAGATCTCGCGGTCGCGGGCGAGACGAGACCTCGATCAAAGTCATTCATCAAAGTCCTCTACCAAATTCTTCCTGGGTTCACATGACACGACCATGACCTAATCTTCTCTTGATCATTATTAGCTATAGTCCTTATTTACTTGTAATCATATCTTGCTTGCTAGCATAAAGAAATAACGAATCTTATTAAGCTACTAAGCACACACGTATATTAGGTATACAACAAATTTTAAATAACAAAGTGTATATGGGCTGGGTTGAATTAATTAATGTGTGGCAGGCATGGTTTGGCGTCGTCGATGGATGGACGGTGGATTTCATTCTTCCTTGTAGTCCTGGTTGTTGTAGGGCGCGAAGAGCTCGGCGAGCCAGTTGCCCTTGCGGAGCACCCTGGTGCCGAGGTCAGCGCACATGGCGTCGCTGTCGTGGATGCTGTAGGTGGAGATGCAGTGGCGGCGGTAGAAGCGCGTGGTGCGGCGCATGGCCTCCGCCTCGCCGTCGACGTGCCGCACCATGGCCTCCACGCTCGGCAGCGCGAACCGGCCGCCGAGCAGGCCGGCCAGCCAGCGGCACCGCAGCTCCGACGTGTGCAGGTTGGAGACGCTCTCCACGTACCCCACGAACGCCATGTTCGGGATCAGAGGGTGGATGGTGCCGCTGCATTATTCAGCCAATGCAATGAGCGAATGAATATAATCGTCGTCGTCGTCAGAGTAATTAACCATCAATAATACAATGTTAATAATGTGCATGGATAGGCAGACACGCACCGGTAGAGCGGCATCATGCCGGACTTGTCGACGACGAGGCCGCGGAAGGGCTCCGGCAGGACGGCGCGGAGCTTGTCCTTGCCCTCGAAGCCGGTGGCGAGGAAGACGAGGTCGGCCTCCACCTCGGTGCCGTCCTCGAGGAGGACGCCGTTCGGGGAGAAGCACCAGCTGGAGGCCCTCCTGAAGCGGATCATGTCCCGGTCGGCCATGTCGAAGAAGCCGTCGGGGAGGATGGCCATCTGGCAGCTGGCGTAGTCCTCCACGAAGGGGTGGTCCGGCCGGAGCCCGTACTTGTCCAGCGGGAGCTTCCACGCCAGGTAGGACTCGATGAACTTGGACACCCCCGCCCTCTGCGCATGGATCACAGCCATCAGTAATCCTGATGTTCACATGCATGCATTCTGTTTGTTTGTTTCCATTCAGTCATCAGGTCAGGTGGCACGTGGCAGCAGTATGTACAGTGGCTTCTTCCATACCAGTGGGGTCATGAGGCGGCAGAGCATGGAGCGGAGGAACCCCTGGCCGGGGCGCTCGTAGAGGAACTGGGCGAGGCGGGTGGAGTAGAAGAGGAAGAAGGGCAGGCCCCAGATGGAGTATGACGGCACCACCCAGTGCAGGGTCCTCACCAGCATCGTGCACGCCTCGCCTCCCTCACCTGCAATGCCAATTTGGTCAGGAACTAGCACTTGATTGTTCAGTAAAAATGTTAGACCGATCGAGTACTTGATGGGCGCACGGTTCTATCAGGAAACAGAATTAAACAGAATAATCCGAGCCGGGGTGGTGGAGGATGGATGGAGGTCTGAAAAGTCAAAAGGTACGTACGTGTTGCGTCCAGTGTACTTTGAACCTGTACTCTAGTCTCTAGTGGTAGGAGGAGCTGCAGAGTCTAGATGGAGTGCAGGACGGATCATGACAAGAGTGACCTTTTCTGGGACTGGGATCGGGTCTACGGATTCGGTGGCAACATGCACGTTGCTGTCAGAGTCTTGCTTGTTCATCGAATGTTTTTACTCTCTCGTTATTAGTATTATATGAGTTTGGGTTATTGGTTATACTTGATCAGTAGTAGCACTCCTACTTGTTGGTGTGAACTTGCTTGGCATATTCTCTCTCTATCATTTCCTTTATAAATGCGCGTACAGACCACCTGATGATTGGGTAATTAAGCTAGCTTGCTAGTTGATTATTGCATGCATGCATAGTTTTTTGTTTTGTACAATTGATTCAAATAGCTAGAATTCTTGTAGCAAGTTATTAGCATGCAGTAATAATACGCATCTTGTTTCACTGATGATGAAGTTGCGATTTCAAAAAAAAAATCAAACAAAAATAATATGACGATCGATCGTGCACCTTGGTTGGCCTGGGCGCACTCAAGCGCTAGATCGATGGCGCTCTTCTTGTAGCCGACCACCACGACCTTCTTCCCCCTCATGAGCTCCCCGGTCTCCTCCTCGCTGAGCTTGCAGTAGTCCAGCGAGTGCATCACCTGCCCCCGGAACACCTCCGGCCCCTTGCCCTTGGGGAACACCGGCATCCGCGGCACGTCGCCGTACTTGCCCGCGCACATCACCACGAACTCGAACTTGTAGTACTGGACGGCGTCGGAGCCGGCGGTGGCGACGCCGACCTCCCACATGGGCTTGCCCTGGAGCGGCTCGCCGGTGCCGCTCCACAGCTCGGTGAAGCCGGCGGCGCGGCCGCCGAGGAACTTGACGTCCACCACCTTGGCGCCGAACATGATGTAGCGCCAGAGGCCGAACGTGTCGGCGTAGCCCTCGAGGTACTCCACGATCTCGGCGTGCGTCGGGAACGTGGGGTCGTCGCGGTTGCGCCACGAGTAGTCGGAGAACTCGTAGTCGGGGCGCGGCGTCTGCAGCCGGGTCGACCGGTACACGCAGTGCTTCCACACCCCGCCCACCGACGGCGTCGCCTCGAACACCACCGGGTCGTGCGCCGCCAGCTGCTTCGCCGCGGCCAGGCCGCTGATGCCGCAGCCGATGATCGCCACCCTCGACGTCGCCGGCACGGCCTGCCTCGTGCTCCGCGCCTCCTGCTGCGCCGCCGCCGCCGCCATGAGGTACGGTGAGCTAGCGCGAAGTGTGTGGTGCTTGTTTGAGTAGTTGGTGGGGTTGGCGATGAGCGCGGCGTGTCGATCAGCAGCTAGCTAGCTAGTGTGCGTCGCCGGTGATATGGATCGGAGGCTGCTGAGGGATCGGAGAGCTATTGCAGTTGCTAGGGCTCTGTAAGCTATGGCGCGCTGTGTGAGAGGGGCGGGGCATGGAGCCCCGGTATTTATAGGCGCTGCTGCCACGCTAGCGAGCTGGGCCTGAGGGCTTCAGCTGTTCAGCAGCATGTGAGCTTCCATTACGTATCATAGAAAACGGAGGGAAACACTGCGAGAGAAAAATCGCATAGAAAAAGTGAAGAGGAGAAAACATACAGGTGGGGCATGAATGCACACCACCAAGTCACCAACAACAATAAGCAGTAGGCATCACCCGGGGGTGTGTACTACACTGGCGATTTAGGCAGCCCATACATGCACAGACTCGATCTGTAAAAGACAGGAATCAATCAACAATCCTGTCAATTTCATCCTAATTAAACTTTGGTTTATTTGTTGATTGATCTGTACATGGTTAACAGAAAATAGTCTTAAAATCCAAAGCATGAACTGTTAATGTCGTTTTCAACTGGGTCGGAGCAGCTAGCAGACCCAGTCATATATTTTATTTTTACTGTCTTCTGTTGAGCAATGTGGTGGATTCATGAATCTGACACGGGAACGATGACCTCGTCCTTGTTCAAGGCAGGGGCTCTTCCTGATCTCGAGAGAACTTGAACGTAGCTTGGACCGGAGAAAAATAGAGGAGGCAGTAGCTATAGCTAGTAACAGTACATGCTTGGGCATTTTTGGCTGCAAGCCTATGGCTATATCTTGTCTGTCCCCTCGTGAAATTAGGGTTGAAAACCGACCCGTTCCGTTTTCTATTTTTGTCTGTCTGTTTCTGTATTTGTGGGATACCGTTTCCGTATTTACGGAAGTAGAAATGAGGTTTTTTCGTCCGTTTCCGAGAAATCCCGTTTTTACATGAAATTGACCCGTATTTATTCCGTTTTTCATCCCGTTTTTAATCTACATAAGATATGTCTAAAAATTGATATGTTCAAAAATACAATACTAGTATACTAGTGAATATTGGACTAATAACTTCGTACGTGTATATTATTTTGTGACTTTGTTAATGTATACTCGAGAATATTTGATCGCGTTATTCTTTCCGGCTCAACGTCCGTATTGGTTGTTTCCGTACTTCCAAGTAACCCGATCCTGTTTCCGTACCCGTATTTTCCGAACCCGATCCCGTTTCCGCCAAAAAAAATATAGAAACGGAAGTAGAAATGAATTTTTTTCATCCGTTTCCGTCCGTTTTCATCGCTACGTGAAATAGACCGTCATGCTTCCATGCTTCGTTCTTGTCCTCTTGTCGATCCGGCCGCCATGGCCGGTCGCATCCAGGGTTTTGAATTTCGTTTGTCAAAAAATTTCGGACATGGCCGAAATCACCTAATTTCGCGGAATTTCGGCCGAAATTCATTTTTAGACTATTTTTAAAAATACTTTTAAATATATTTAAATTATTATTTCCAAAATTTTTAAATTTCGGAGGGGGTGAAATCACCGAATTTCGTGAAATTTCGCCGAAATTTTGAACACTGGTCGCATCACTCCATCGATCACTGGCCAGCAGCTGATGCATGATGACTATTCTTCTTTCCTTGTCACCGCGCGCGGTATGGAAGCAACAAACCAAATGTTGACAAAGGCCTGAGAAACATTCCCATTGTGTTGGCTGCACTTTTCCATACATCCTATAATCCGTTTGAAAGTTACATTTTACCCTAAGTTTATAGGAAAGCATACCAACATCTGTAACAGCAAAAATAGTTTCATTAAATTCACCATGATGAATATATGTCTTGACAGTAAATTAGTTCAGTGTTGCAAATGCTAACATATTTTTTCTACAAATCTGATACCTTATTATGGTACTCCTTAAACAGTTTGCTCCTTACGGTGTCGTCAGCCATGGTTACTTCCAAAAAAAAAATTTGTGCTGAAAAACTAGCTTATTCCTTTTTTAGCACAAATAATGATTATGTGGTCCAATTATTTGAACCTTTTTGCATTGCTATCATATTTTGGGATTCGTCCAAAAGACAATATCATTGGCGCGATGATGAATCTGCGGGTGACCGTAAGTTTCCAAACTTTACGGTCACCCCGGGTCCGTCCGCGTCCCTTCACTCCTCTTGCTTTTTCCCCCACCAGCGCCTCCTAGATATTTCTCGTCTCGCTTCTCCGTCTCTCTCGCTCTCCACCATATTCCCCTCCTCTCTCTCCGACCTCGGGGTCATCGACTCGGCGGAGCAGCCCGGCCGCCGGCGGCCTCCCTCTCTCCTCTCCACAATCGCAGCGCTTCCACGCCTACTCCTCCCTGCCGTCCTCCTCCCCCTCCCCTTTTTTCTCTGCTCCAGTGGCCGGCGGCGGGGGAGGAGAGGCGGGTGGGGCCCCTCTGTTCCATGGCCGGCGGCGGGGAGGGGGAGGCATAGCGGGCGTCTCTCTGCTCCATGGCCGGCGGCGGGGAGGGGAGGCGCGGCGGTCCGGCGGCAAGGAGGGGAGGGGAGGCGTGGTGTGGCGGCGGCAGGGACGGGAGGCGCGGCGCCGGGCCAGCGGCGTGGAGGGGTGGCGGCGGGGTGGGGAGGAGGCGCCGCCGCCCGCCGCCGTGCAGATCCAGTTTTTTTTTTTGCAAAAATTTTTCAACAATTTTTTTTTGAATTCCTTTTGATTTTTTCGGATGAAATATTTTTTTAATGATACAAAAAAAATTTCTTGAATTTTTTCTGCTCTCAAATTTTTTTTCTTGAAATTTTTTTCTGCTCTCCTTTTTTTTGCTTGAAATTTTTTTTGGTCTCCAAAATTTTTCGTCAAAAAATTTCTCTCTCCAAAATTTCTCTTATAAAAAATTTCTAAAATCGGAAAACGACAAAAAAAATACTAAAAATGGAAAAAAAAACACGGTCGGGAGATCGACCGTAGGGAGCGGCTCCCTACGGTCAACCGTAAATTAGCGAGACCCTATCATTGGCTCTTTCACACTTTTTCAGACAAGGAAATCAATCCCTGTCATGCATGCATCTCCCATCCCAAATTTACAATTTCTGTACGTACGACATGGAGTTATATTAACGCCCATAATTGTGTTTTTATCATTGGTGCATTATTTCCGGTCCATCTACGTATGTACAGTGTGTATGTACGCGCACTTATGAACTCGAGAAACCAAGACTAGCTATAGGTCTGACCTTGAACATGCACCGTTTCCAGCTAGCGGCCAGTCGTATAACTAACAGCACAAAAATTATTAAGTAGGTTGATCATCAGCAACAGGTATCAAATGAATATTATTTCATCTGAACTTCCGTTAAAGACCCCCATTTTAATTAAGAGATCTTTTTTTCCTTAGGTTTGACCTCCGCGTAGACCATACAGTATAACCTACTAATGAGTAGTATATCTAATCTCTCTTCTTCCGTAGACATGCTGCTGCATCGACCACAGTAGCGTACTATGCTACTCTCTCCGTTCCAAATTATAAGTCATCCCAAGAATTTTGGAGAGTCAAAATTTTTCAAGTTTAACCGAATTTATACAACAAGATAATAATATTTACAATATCAATTAAGTATCATTAGATTCTTTGTTAGTTATATTTTCATAGTATACATATTTGATGTCATAAATCTTTGTGTTTCTCTCTATAATTTTGGTCAAACTTTGAGATAGTTTGACTCTCCAAAATTCTTGGAATGACTTATAATTTAGAACGGAGGGAGTAGTATCTTGGGCCACATGCATGGCTGACACCAATAAACATCCTCCACATGGCCCGGTTCCATTGGTTGCACACACATGTGCAGCTTGCACTGCAGAGAGGTTAGGTTCAGGGATTAGTATAAATAAATAATAATCGAGTTTATTTATGGCATACACGATTTGGACACTGTTGTCCTCCGGGTTCCGTACATTTTCCACGAAGGTTGATCTACTTTTCGTGCCCTTTTCCCGAGAAATGAGTCGTTTAGATGTGCGGGGAGAAATGGGTTAATTTGTTTCATTGACAGTCCTTGGACCATTAGCTAGGAAATGAACAGCCTAAACTCCCGAAAATTCAGAGTATTATTCTAAGGAGATCTAGCTTGTTGAAATTCAAATTGTCCATTGAATTTCAACAGACTAGCGTGCAAACATTGATTTTGATGTAATAAAATCGTGCATGTGTGTGTGTGTGTGTGTGTGTGTGTGTGTGTGTGTGTGTGTGTGTGTGTGTATTATATATATATATATATATATATATATATATATATATATATATATATATATATATGCACTCTACATGCTACCTGCATACACTCTTTGACTGCTGATATAAGCAAATTAATTATTGGTGGGCTCGCACTAGTTTAATCTCGGTGAATTACCATTGAACTTAGCGCGAATTTCTCTTACATTTCTTCTAAGCATACATCATCCTTCTTTTTTTGAGAAAGGCGTATGTGCATCATTCTTCAGAGTAAATGTTCAGAGCTTTCTACATTGAATTCTCCATGCATAAGCATACTCGTCACTCGTCAAAATTCTTTCAACTGACATACCTAAAGAGTATACACAGATCGACCGAAAATAAAGCCTAGAACATATGCATGCATATCCATGCACAATAATATTTTATCTAGCTTAGCTTGTGATTTTTCAACTTGTTGGAACATTGAACAATGACATGCATGCATGAATTTGGTAGAAAACTTTGAACGAAGTCCTACGGACCATACTGGACCCTTGGACCATAGAAAGGGAACACGAAAGACAGACATGTATGCATGCTAGGACGTGGATCAAGTAAAAGTACTTGCAGCTGACTCTACTACATGTGTACCCTGTACTCGTATTTTCCCCGACATTTCCCGGCAGTTTTGCTTTTGTCAAATAATACTACCCTGTACACGAAAGAGATGTGATGATCAAATAATCACACAATTGATGAATAGCACGCCAATGCAACGAACTTCAAAGCTCAAGCATAATCAGCTAATAAGAAAGACAGTGCATTTAAATGTTTTATTTGCCAACCCAAGCGGACCTTCTGCAGAAGCTACAACCTATACATGCATGATTATTGGTCTTTCATAACAGAATAATAAGCTGCTTACCATTTTGGCAATAAACTATACACTACATGGTTTCGAGAGTTTGAGGCGGTCAACTGGTCAAGTAGCATCTGTGGTTGCCTGTGGTTGGTACTTGGCATGTAGCCTAGCTAGCTTGACCAAATAAAGATTCAGCAGTCTAGTCTCCACTTGTGGCAATGCAATGCCCATCGGCCGATCGACCGATAGAGTGCAGTGGTTTCATTCTGCACAACGAACATTATTGTTATGGTATCTGCAATGCAGTCCGCTTGTATAGTTTCATAGGCCGTGTGTGCTCCATGATTGTTGCTTGCGTATCCGTGGTACACATATATATAATACGTGTAAACTTGCATTGCCATGTGGTGTTGACTTGGTGTAGACGACTTTGGAGACTGGTCAGAGCATGCCATGTTATGCTCAGTTGGTCATAATATACATGTGGCAGTATTTCATTTGACATGGCTTGCAACTTCGTACTTAGTACCATCATGGCATCTCTGATTAAAGAAAAAAGGGAATTAATTAATTAAGATGCATGGCCGCATAGTAAGATCAGTTCTACTAGCTAGTCTTCTTGAGGAAGAAAGATATTGTTGGGCTATCTGAAAGCGGAGAATACGTAATCAAGGCCCATAACCTTACCAATTTAGGCCCATGTACCATGTGCAGAAGTATCAGTACATTTATATGTTCAGACTTCAGAAGTGCACGTGCAGGGGCGGATGCACACCCCGGGCCATGGCCCGGGGTTCGGCCCAATTTTTTATCATTTTGCAGTAGCTTCTATCTCTGGACTTGGATCAATTGCTGAAGAAGGGCTTGGATCAATTGCTGAAGAAGAATAAATATATTACTTCGCGATGACGCTTTTTGTATGTTATCTATCTTTCTGTTTATATTTTCATGTATCTTTTGAACTATGAGTTTGTGGACGTCTATACTTAAAACTCGGCCCGGAGTTCGACTCAATCCTGGTTCCGCACTGTGCACGTGTACTGTGTGTCTACACTTACTCCGTACGTACATTAGCTTGTACTAGCACATACATAGATCACTCTAAGGCCAAGAAATGACGAGATCAAGTAAGGAAAAGGACAGACAACTCCATGTCCTTGCAGCTGAGCTGCGAAACTTCCCCTTCGTTCAGAGATCTTCATGCGGCCGGTGACGACCATTCCACATTCTATCCATCTCCGTTCCTTTCTTTTCGCCAAAGACAAGCAAGACATGAAAATAGTCGGTGGATTTGCATTACATTGGGAGTTCAGATTCGCATGACGACGCCCGTCAATTCAAAGATCAGAATCTTCTTGTCCCTCTCATTTCTCGTCGTCTTCTCCAGCCGCATGTCAGCATGATGCACGCACCGACGCGATGTTTTGTACTTTTGTAGCCGCAGGCATCCAGGCTTCGAGGCACGCGCACGGCAATTGCTCGGCGGCGACCGGCCGGCCGGGCGGCGGTTGTCCGGCCGGCGGTCGCCGCAGATTTTGGGGCGGTGGATATGTTGCATGCATGATGGCACGCGTCAACAGCATGGATGGTATTTCTAGTACACCGCTGGGTCCGCGGATTGACCGGCTTTGATTTGTTTGGGTGCGACGAGGACCGACTGATGCGTCCAGCTGTCCTTGGTTGCTGACGTCACTTGCCAGCGAAGATTTCTAGGATCGTCGGCCATGTGACCGTCGTGTTGCTTCTTTAAGTTCATTGCGTGTTCTTTTTTCCTTTTTAAATTGGAGCTTCCTTGCGCTTTGCGGCGCGGTTCCAAATCTCTTTCGGTCTTTCGACCTGATGACTTTTTTTTTTGAGGGATTTCGACCTGATTGGGCTCCCGTGCAACCGAGCCCGGCCTCCGCCGGCCTGTGGGACCGCCGCGCTCGCTCCCCGAAGCCCAGCGGCCTTCGGCCCGACAGGCAAGGACGCAGAGGCCCATAAATACCCAGGCCATCTGGCCGGCGGCGGCTCATGGGCCCCAAAGAATTGGCTCGCCTACCCCACCCAGTTTAGAGGGAACCACACGACCTTTGCTTGCAGGGAGACTGTCACGACCAGGATTAACCAAACCGGTGGGAACCGATCTGATTTGACCGGTTACCGATCAAATCGGTTCGGCCTAGTTTCGGTTTGAGCCGGTATCAAATCGGTCCAAATTCAAAATTTAAATTTGAATTTAAAAATTGAAAAATTTCAAAAAAATCCTAAAAAACACTTCAAGGTGCGACGAATCTAATGGTGTCAAATTTTCTCAAAAATTCGTCCATTTAGTATAGTTTGCGGGCATATGAAGTTAAATCAAAAAAGAAAAAGAAAAAAATGGGCCGGCCCATTAAGACCCACCGCATATGGCAACCGGTAAACCGGCCAAACCGGGAAACCACTTTTAAACCGTCGGATTTTTTGGTTAAAACACCAGTAACCGGTCAGACCGGACCGGTGAACCGGTCAAACCGGTCAGTATACCTGTCGGAACCGGTTACACATGTGCTTTTGAATTTGGATTTGAATTCAACCGGTTTCCACCGGTTTTCGGTCAAACCGGTCCGGTAAACCGCTACCGGATGTCGGTGGTTTGACCAGATCGTCGGTTTTGTAAACCCTGGTCACGACCCACAAGCTCTGTTACGCGGATACTTCTAGTAGGCGGCGTATCCGTATGCTACACGTTTCGGATACGGATATGCCTCGGATATGTTTCCAGACGTATCCTGAAAATGCAGATACGTTTTGTGTTGGATACGTGTATCCGATATGTTTGGGCCAGATGGGATACGGCCCAAACCATCAGTCGGCCCCAATTAGCCCACCCAGGTCTGATTTTACACCCCCGCCTCCGTGAGACCGTGACCTAACAGCCGCCGTCGTAATCCTCGACTCCTCGTGGAGTCGTGCTCCCGTTCCTCCCTCCCGCCCGACCTCTTGTTGCCCTCTGGATCTGGTGGCCACCGGCCACCGGCGAGCTCCTTCCCCAGCAAAAATCGGTCGCCGGCGAGGCTCTCCCTTCAAAACAAGTAAGTTCTTGACCGCCCATACGTCTCCGCCCGCCGTCAAGCCTTGCTCTCGATTCATGGGCATGGCGGCTTCGCCAGCTTGTGCTCCGGGCCTCATCTCCGGCCCCACGCTCCCTCCCCAGCCCGTCGCCTTCCGCTGCTGCTGGGCCGTGAAGCCTTCGTCCTCGCCGTGCACCTCTAGGCGCCCGCGGGGCAGGCGGGTACTCGTGCTTGCAGCCGCCTCCGCCCGTGCCTCCCCCGCGGCCGCCGCTCGGGGCCTCGACACCGACGACTTCCGCCACCCGCTCGACAAGCAGGCAAGTCTTCTCTTCCTGTCCGTATATACTGTTCGATTGCGCGATGGCTGTAACTTTCCGTCCTCTGAGAAATTCTCTGGCCTACTGGTGCCGTGCCACTATGTTGCTGAAATGCTGAATATTTGTGGTATTTATATATAATTATTAATTATCCTAGCCGTATCCCCATATTAGTGTTTTTGGGAAAAGTGTGTATCCGCGTATCCGATACGTATCATATCCGATACCCGTACCGGTATCCGTGTAACATAGCCCACAAGCCACGACGATAGGAGACGCAGGTCAGGTAGATTTGCTTGCTTGTCCCTGAATTTTATCCAAGTGTGTGCCACATGTTGTGACGTTGTGTTGTCTCACTCTGGCTACCTGCCTCGACGTGGATATATATAATTTGCTGACTGTTTTATGTTTTCCTGCTTCTAATAATAAACATAACAAGCCTACCATGCCTCCCATCTTAAACGTATTTCATAAATTACCATCGCCATTTCACCAACTGATCACTGCAGGCCAAACGTGCATCAATCGATGCAGAATGCAAAGATCCAACCATTCGTGACGAACACTGTATTTGAATGAAGATCGAGACATCAATGCGACATTCCACACGCAACATCGGGAAATGTCAAAAGAATTACAGTAATTCATAAATTAAAATCAGCAACCCGGCCGACTATTTACACCTCTCCCATCTTCGGTTCTTCGCCAACCTACGTTCATGTTGTACTGTACAGCTACAATAACTTAAACCTCCTTCTTCACCACCATTTTTCTCGTGTCCTACCTTCCTTCCAGCGCTGATGCCGCGGTTTCAACTGTTCCAAGCAAGCACTTGTAGACCTTCTGCTTCAGCTGCTCAATGGTTTCGACCAAACCATCCGCCTCGTCCTGCAACTGATCGAGCCAGTTGCTTGTTTCCTTGAGCTGCGACAGCCGAGCCGCGATCCTCCCATCCGCACCCTTGGATTGTCCCCGCACGCGTTCCCGGGTGTTCTTGGTTTGATCCTCCAACTTGAATCCTGACTCAAGAGCATCTTCCAATAAGCTCAGGAACCAAGACTGCGATTCCTTTTTCAGAGCAACCCATGACCTGCAGATCTCCTTGAAGCCATCCTCTCGGGCCCATTCCACCTTTTCACCTGCCTGAGCATCGTCGGAATTCTTTGCTGTGTTGCATGGAGCAGCTTTGTTATGAGATGCAGAAACTTTCCTTGACGGCTTTTCCTTCTCTGCTCGAGATTCTTTGCCAGGCTCTGGGGAGTAAGCTTTCCAGACAGCACTCTGCTGAACGATAAGCCGGTTGAGCTGAAAAAACTTGGTGATCGCAGCATGTGGATCCACTTCAGAAGATTCCCTTATCTCAGCGAAAATTCTGTAAAAGCAGCCACAAGATTAGATTTGTCCGTCAAGTTCATGAGCCAATGGAAAGCATGTAGGCCCCTCAAAGAAAAAAGTTACGTAAAAGAAAAGAGTAAAGCATGCGCTTCACAGAAGGAATAAAGATTGCTGCATTAATATTTTTGTACTACTATGCATTTATTCTGTTCAGAGTATTCTAGTTTCATCAGATTTCATTGAATTGCAGTGGAAAAGTGCTTCAGACATAGCACACAAATATCTAAACTAAGCATATATATAACGAAGCCTTCAAAACCATGAAAGCCTTAAGGATCATTTTAAGAATCTACACGGCTGAGGTTACAATATACTACTGGAAATAGGTCTCTTGTGCTAAATAACACAGTACAAGGTGAACCTGCGATGTATTGAATTCATCAATATGGAATGTCTTTCCCAACTTATGCAACAAAACTTACTATTATAGTCAATAAAAGAGATACACAGTCATCAATAATAAATATGTGAGTTATGCACCTACTCACCCAAGGCCTTTTACAAGATATGCCGCTGCTGCAGCCTCCCTTTGAGCCTCAGCTGCTACTATAAGAGCAATATTCTTCCTCCTGACAACAGCCTATGCACACAAAATAAAGAATATCTAAATGGTGTAAGACAGTTTAGTAAAGTTTGACATATAACCAGGTGTCTTTCTGCAAAAACAATGCATGATTCAAAATAATCGTTTCCGATACACAAGGGCGCAAACTATACATAATAGAAAACAATTTTTAAGTCATGAAAACCTCACACTCTACATGCATAAAATTACCAAACGACACAAAGCATACCTTTCCAGACTTGATTAGGCTTGTCGGGAGGGAGTCCCAGGAGATAGTTTCAGTAACTCTTCGTTTAACACTAGATACAGAAGGGATTGGACCAGAATTTCCATTCTGCTTTGCTGACAAACTGAGCTTTGGTGGTGAAGCGCTAGCTGGCATTGGTGAACTCCTATAAAGCTTTGGCGGTGATCTTCTTTCAGCTGCAGATTCCTTTTTCCTCTCCTTTGGCATTTGCTTCTTCACTACAGCAGCACCATTTGGACTAGGTGAAGTGCCACTATTCTTGCGTGTGTCTTTGTTAATTTCTTGCTTTGTGGGTACCAACTTAGCCTGACTAGGAGATGTAGTATTTGGCCGTTCCTATAAGTAACCATCAGCCATTGACTTTTTACCCTTTTTCAGAAGATAAAAGGAGAATTGTTTACTTCAAATTTGTTAAATGCAAAATTTACATGAGTTCACATATCATTAATGCTTGTTTTTTTATCTCTCGAGCGAAATCATTAATGTTTGTAGGATTCTTCAAAACCAAGATATGAGGGTCATAATGTTGTTAACATCAACTAGCTTCAAGTAAAGCTAAGAGCTTAAGCATACCTGAGGTTTTGCCTCTTGTCTGACTTTTGGGGCAACAGACTTTTGATTTGATTCACATATGCTACTTCCTCCATTACTTTTGTCACTATCAATGCTGGAGTTCAGATTGGTAATTTTGCCATTGTTGCTTGATACCCCAAGCATGTAACGGGAAGCAACAACCGACTTCTGCTCTTTAATAACTACCTTCCTCTGAAAATTTTCTTTTTCACTTTCAGACAGATCAGCTGAATTGGAAGTCTTTCTTTGATGATCCAGTGCTTCCATAACCCCAGAGGGAGTTGACATTTGCATCAGATCCTTTGGGTTTCCAATGCAAGGGTTCCTTCCAGGAACTGGTCGGACCCCAACAAGAACTGGAACAGGAATACTTGACTGAACCTTCTCAACATATATAAACTGTCCAAGTTGTAGTTTGTTTGACAAGATGAGTTCGTTGTCTTCCTTAGACAAAGAAACATATGTCGAGTGCGACGAATCTGAAACTTTGATGAAGAAACCATGATCTGGCCAAAGCTCCAAACCAGTAATTGCAGGGACTATGCTAATAACTTGGAGAAGAATGGACCGGTATTCTCCACATACTTTCACATCGGAGTTAATATTTTTGAGAACCTTTAATAGTATCCCTGGAGTAAGAGACGCCATAATCTTCAAGCCAGCTAATTCTTTTTCTCTGAAAAAAAAATGTAATGTAAGTTAAATGTATACACATTATTCTCCACACAGCTGACTATTCTCTATCGGCCATATGAGAGATTAAGAGATACATTAGGTAAATGGCTTCCTGATGGTGTCTGGATATAAATAAATAATTGATGTTTAAGCTCCATCAAAGTAAAATATTACTTAATAAACGAGCCTGGCAGTTTGAAAGAACAAAAGGACAAAAACGGATTAGCAATATGGACATGCAATTAGTAAAACTATGAAGTCGTACCACCCAAAAGTCCAGATTTGGCCAGATGTCAAGATGATTGAAAAATAAGCAAACAGCAACAAAACAGACAAAAAGAACAACGCCAAAAAATGTCCTTTCACACAGCAAGCAAAATTTGTTGACAATTTAAGCTTACCAAATAATGAAGGAATAAAATAATTTTCTGCTCACAAGAGGAAAGTATTTTACTGAATAAGCACAAGCACTGGGAAAAGGTAAAAGGACTGTATCTATGTTTCTTAGCTTTACAGCAAAGATTAGTGGTGTAGACCCCCCCTCAACAAAAAGATAACCCAATCATTCTTGCAGACCTCTATCTCCATGGCCATGAACAGGGACACGCAAGAACCACCAACTTTCCCAATTCCTTCATGTCTCTGCCCCCAAACAAAGGGATTGTGAAGAAGTGACAACCTTCCCAAATCCTGCTGTAGTACACCATTCTTTGGGTTTCTTGACTTAGAATTCAGGAAATGAGAAATCCAACGACCCAAGAAACAGGCGTTGTTGGAAGGGACAAGAATTAAGTAAACTATTCTTAAACTTCTATGTCAGAATAATGTCAACTAGTGAGCAAAGCAACTCTTCTAATTTTGATATACTAAACTAAAAATAGAATGCACAGGAACTTGTGATTAATGTCGATCATAAGCGTAACATAACCCACCCACGGGAGACATATACCGGGTTAGTAAAACTGCATAAAACTAGTATAGCTCGCCTTTTCATCAATCTGAATTGAAGGTCACCACTCAACAAGATGGTGGGAAAGGACGCAAATAATAAAAATCCGAGCTAAGTTACAGTCTTACACCTGTCACATGTAGGTTCACACCGAGGTTATTGAGAAGCTACGGGGAGAAGAAGCTAAAATTAAGGACGCTGAGTTAGCCAGAGAAACCATCAAAATTGTTTGAACAAACTTACATAAGAAGCAAAGGCCCTTGTTCAGGGGCAAGGACCAGGACGACGCCTAGAGCAAGAAGAAAGGGCCTTAATTCCTCGAACAGCAACCGACACTCCAATCAAGCTAGAGAACTGCTCCCACCGCCACCGGACGAGAAGCTCCGCGTCGAACCAACACCACAACCGCGGCAGGCAGCATCGCAGACCCGAAAACAGCAAGCGCGTTTTTTCTTCTCCTTTTCAGTGGCTGCGGCGTTTCGCCGAACAGGTGGTGGGGAAGCAAAGCAAGGCAAGGAACGGGGCCAGAGGAGGGAGGGAGGCGCGGTACCTTTCGAGGCGCGCGAAGACGACGCGGAGGAGACGACGACGTGGAGGAGGAGGAGTTCGCGAGGAGCGGAGCCCAAGCAGCGGTTGGTCTCCCTCTCCCCGAGGCGGGCGGCGGCATAATAAGCAGCCGAGGTAGCGGGCGCGGGGCGCCCAACCGCCGCTAACTGCCCCTGACACGGCGGGCCCCGCCCGCGGCCGAACCCAACCCAACCAGACACCCGGGACGCGACGACGAGCTGGAGCTGGGGAGAGTGGGTCGCGGCGGCAGCGACGCCCGACGGCACGATGCGGGGGCCGGGGCGTGGTCCGCGTCGCGTCGCGGCCGATGGGCGGTCGGCCTGCCTTTGGCTGCTCCGGCCGCCGGTGTCCGCGCGCGCTCGTGCGGTCGTGTACTCGTGCGCGCACGCGTCCATCGTCGGCGCACGTAGGATTATCCGCCTGGCCTGGCCCCCGCGCGTGTTCGGCAGGCTGACCGTTGACCACGCCGGCTGGCCGGGCAGCCGGCAAAGTTCCTCCCCGCATGTTGGCAACGTGCCGAGTGGTAACTTTTTCGCTGTGCTGTCGATCATCTGGGCTGCTGGGTCCCGTTTCGGCTGGGGAGGGGGGCAAAAAGGGCGAAGATTCCCGTGCTGGATTGCTGATCTGGTCCAGCGCTCCCGCTTTGCAGCCTGTTCGGTTCGCTGGATTACCCGCCAGTGTTGGCTTATTTCCCCTATAGCCACAGTATTTTGTGAGAAAAAAAATGCTCTGTAGTTATAGTGCATTAAATTGGGAGACACCACCAGCCCCACCGGCCAACCGCTGGCTGGAGCCAGCGAACCAAACAGGGCGTTGGGGTTTAGTGGAGGCCACGCGCGAGGTCAGTCAGGATCATATTGGGTTTTTAATGGAAGTGGTGGCGTGCAAGCTGTTCCAATTCATTAACAGCATTTCTGAAACGAACTTCTTCGCAAACTGTTCTTGATTACAAGTCCTAATCCTACAGCCTATGTTACACGGATACCGGTACGGGTATCGGATATGATACGTATCGGATACGCGGATACGCACTTTCCCCAAAAACACCAATACGGGGATACAGCTAGGATAATTAATAATTATATATAAATACCACAGATATTCAGCATTTCAGCAACATAGTGGCACGGCACCAGTAGGCCAGAGAATTTCTCATAGGACGGAAAGTTACAACCATCGCGCAATCGAACAGTATATACGGACAGGAAGAGAAGACTTGCCTGCTTGTCGAGCGGGTGGCGGAAGTCGTCGGTGTCGAGGCCCCGAGTGGCGGCCGCGGGGGAGGCACGGGCGGAGGTGGCTGCAAGCACGAGTACCCGCCTGCCCTGCGGGCTCCTGGAGGTGGACGGCGAGGACGAAGGCTTCGCGGCCCAGCAGCAGTGGAAGGCGACGGGCTGGGGAGGGAGCGTGGGGCCGGAGATGAGGCCCGGAGCACAAGCCGGCGAAGCCGCCATGCCCATGAATCGAGAGCAAGGCTTGACGGCGGGCGGAGACGTATGGGCGGCCAAGAACTTACTTGTTTTGAAGGGAGAGCCTCGCCGGCGACCGATTTTTGCTGGGGAAGGAGCTCGCCGGTGGTCACCAGATCCAGAGGGCAACAAGAGGTCGGGCAGGAGGGAGGAACGGGAGCACGAGGAGTCGAGGATTGCGGCGGCGGCTGTTAGGTCACGGTCTCACGGAGGCGGGGGTGTAAAATCAGACCTGGGTGGGCTAATTGGGCCGACGGATGGTTTGGGCCGTATCCCATCTGGCCCAAACGTATCAGATACACGTATCCAACACAAAATGTATCTACATTTTCTGAATACGTCTGGAAACATATCCGAGGCGTATCCGTATCCGAAACGTGTCGGATACGGATACGCCGCCTACTAAAAGTATCCGCGTAACGGAGCCTACAGCAACTAAGTGATCCTCTCCAACAATATCAGCAGGCATCAATGGACGAGGACGACGGCAGATTTGTTGCTCGTGCGTAGCGTCCTTGGCTAGGAGAAGTATCGGCACGGGTCACTCCCCTGGGGGCGGGGGGAGCACGTCAAGGTCAGTGGCGTCTTTGCCCAGTGCCAATACTTGAGACAACGTGATGTACTGGTTCAGGATTATGCTCAAGGAACCGGGTGGGTGTCTCACTAGGATCCGATCGATCCCCAACCCTTGACGTCTGACCGCACGAAATGGAGTGGCCCGCGGCCTGAACCGGCAAGTGACGAAATGTCAACTTCGACCGAAAACCACTCGTCACTTCCTATTTCCTTTGTTTCTTCAGAAAAAAAAAACTTCCTATTTCCTTCTGAACAAACACATACTACACTAGGGCTGCAAAGTAATATATCTTAGCTGCACTTTCAACCATCTTTAGTTCAAAATTTTGTACTATTTCACCAAAGTGGGATTCTATTTTGGAAAAGTAGTTCAAAATTTTGTACTATTTCCCCAAAGTGGGATTCTATTTTGGAAAAATAGTACAAAATTTTAAACTAAAGGAGGTTGGAGGTGCACCTAAGAGTCACCTCTTTGCACCCTAATACTACATCATAAAATGTCTCTCACAACCCATAATGAACATGACATGGATTGACCTCTATTTTTTTTTGTTTGGTTTGATCTTACATTATGTGACGAAACCGCCAAATTAAATCTTTAATTAAGCGTAATGGCCGTCATTTGAACACATCGGGCGCATTAGCTTAACGGCTTAATTTGGCGATCCTTTCTCAACCCACGGCCCGATCGAAACAACACCGGAAGTCCAACACGAAGGCGGGCGCAGATGGTACCAGCATAACAATTACTTGAAAATACACAAAGATGCCAAACCGATGAACAAGAGTTTTACAAGCCGAGTTCAAAGACACCATGAATTACATAATTTACATCAAATACATAATGTACAAGCTTTAAGATGGAAACACCAGTTCCAAAGAAAAGAACCTACAACTATCCTAATTCACTGGCTCAGGTTCAACACAACCGGTCAGACCGGTTCCCAACACCGGTCAGACCGGTGCCCCCACCGGCCTATACTAAACACCGGTCAGACCGGTCCCAGACCGGTCCCACAAAAACTGAGGGGTTGCAACTCTGTCCTAGAGTGTGCAACCCGCCACTTCCCTATTCTAAGGGTCTCGCTCCTCGACTTACCACCCCTTTGCATACCGGCGGATGAACTTGACACAACAGGGGCAGAAGTCGATGTTCGGGTGTCCTGAAATAAAAATTGTGGCAACAAACCCTGAGTATACTAATACTCAGCAAGGCTTACCCGTCCAGTGGGTATAACTTAGCCCACATATTAGACATGTACGGCATTTGGCTGGTGGTTTGTTTTGCAGAAATAGCAACTAGAGGTGTATTCTTACTTTCAATGTTTTAGCCTCATATTTTATATAGATAGATTCTCACTAATGTTTGCCTATCTACACACGCATATTGGAGCATCCAATTAAGATTCAGAATAGTATCCATTTTTATATCTCTAATATCCTAACTCATTTGCTACGAGGTGACAAAGAGATCAAGGCCCTCATATCCGCGAGACATGGCGAATCGATCCGATTTAACCTTGCAAGGTGAACCTAACCAACATGGCACGTATAGGATCCGTCGGACCACACGTACCAACCATTCCCCTCCCCACCTCGAACTACAGGACCGCCCCACCATCATATGGTCAGCCGAGCTCAACGTGAGACCACCAAAAGTAAATATGCATCCACATTTCTCCGCGACTACTCGACTACCCCAGGAGGTGAGTTGAAGTCCTGTACTTTCGAAGCAAACCAGTACTAAGCTTACCGGTTTCGACTACCTCCTACTCCCGGCATGCGGTTAGTACAATTCAATCCCCGATCAGCACTGCCACAACGCCCGGTCCTTAATCGACACGGACGGGGCTAAGACACCCAGGAACCCTGTCCTACTGCCAAACCTAATACCATCATCTCCGCCCGGTCTCACATCTCCATAACCATTTAAATCCATTTCTCAAATACTGAAGTATAAAGATAATAATGTATCTCGCGAGTAACCGGTAATTACTCGTCTTCAAAAGTTTCCTGTGTCTCGCGACTGACACGAAGTCACCCGACTTCTACCGGACTTATTTAGCCTGGCACCGCTATCGACCTAGACATACTAGTAAAAACTCAAGGAAACCTAGGGATTCATGCAGCTAGGGTTCCAATCAATTCCTAATATGTAATGCACAAGTAATCGATAAAACATATACATAGTGAATCATAATTTAAAATAATAGGATATGCACCGGGACTTGCCTTGTGTTTGCTGCTCAACACTGGGGTGAGTTGGGCCTTGGGCCGACTCCCCACGGTCCTCCTGCTGCGGGGCTTGCCCCTGTGGCCCCTGTGGCTCCGCAACCACCTCGTACACGACCTCCTCCGCCGCGGCCGCTACACGTGTGCATATGCATATGATATGAGAGAATGCATGAGTGATTTATAAAAATTACCAGAAACCAATAACCAAATCTCCTTCTATCTACTTTCACCAACAAACCCTGACGCAACCCTCTTAGCCCTGCTAGCACCGGTCAGACCGGTATACCCAACCGGTCAGACCGGTCTGGCCCGTGTGCATCTTGAGACAAAAAATCCGGAGTATCCGGACGTATACTCGGAGTATCCAGACCACCAAGTCCGGAGAATCCGGACCTAAACCCGGAATGTCTAAACCACCACGAACTCGGAGTATCCGGACAAATGGCCGGACTGTCTGGGCCCCTACCGGTCAGACCGGTATACCCAACCGGTCAGATCGGTCCAACCCAGACCAGAACCTAAAAATCTTGGCGCGGCGAAAATCGCCCACCAACTCCGAATACCTTCTAGGATCTAGTTCAGGAGTTCATGTGGCTGCTTTTGACCAGAGGAAACCACCTAAAACCTTCTAGAATAAGAGATCGACCCAAACTCCTAAATTACCTTGAATGAGTCCTTTTCCCCCACAAGGACTTGATTCCACAGCATAAATTCTATCTAGGCTCTAGCTTAGATTACAAGCGAAGGTTCATGACCAAAGGGAACCACCTAAAACCCCCTAGAACAAGAGATCAATCCCAACTCCTATATTATTTACCTTGGGTCCTTGCACCAAGAGCTTGAATCCAAGCCAACCAGGGAGGAAGCATGCGGAGAAGATGATTCGCCACCAAATTGAAGCTCCCTTGGGCCTTGGATCAATGGAGGATGGATGGATTTGGGTCCTAGGGTTTGGGGTGAGAATGAGAGGGGAGAGCTCGAGCAGGCGTGCTTAGCTCGCTGAGGGAGAAGTGAGTTGGTGGGGAGAGAGAGATTTAAATGCTATGGGGCCCAAAACGGTTGAAACCAGTTCAACCAGTCAGACCGGTTGCTCAGACCGGTCCGACCGGTCCGGCCCAGGCTGACAGAAGAAGTTTCGGTTTTGTGCTTTGCCGTGTGAGTTTGAAACTAATGACCTTAATTAACTTAATTACCGAGGATAAAGACTTGGGTGTTACACATTACCATGGTGCACAGTGCTGGTGATGGTTGCTCCATCCTGATGACTGACGCGGCCCGTGTACTGAACATCAACAACCACACTGACGCGAACCTAGCTTCCACTGAACTCCATCATCTGCTCCCCAAAAAACACCATGCTAATGCAAAGGCACTATATCCGTGGGGCAGGAGTATAAAGATTTATTTTGGTTCCCGTCACGTAGTGCTCAGCATCAGTACCATTTTAGTAGACAAAACTACTCAAATGTAATCATCATTGGAACGGTTCAACCATCCAGGTTGCTCACGGGGTCCACCTCTGCAAGTGCAAGGGAACAGCATGACCACGTCAATTCGCTTAAAAGACACCATCAGAAGAAGCAGCTCGACGGTCATGTCAAACTGGATCTCTCATCTTATTGCCTAGAGCATTTCCCTCTCGGTTTCATCCTTTTCTTCTCCCCTGCTGATTTGCCTGTATCGTTGTCCGGCGTCCGGAGCCCATGTAATGTCAACGTGGACATTCCATCTGATTCATAATTGTATACGTTTCTGCAAGCATATTTTATTCGTGGCGTGGTCTGGCCAGCATTGCTGGAAAATCTCAAATGAAATGCAACCACCAACATGATTCACCGGAATGTCCAAATTGCTGGAGATTGCTATGACATTGTAGCTGCCAAACTTGACGATCCTCCCTCAGAAGTTAGTCGAGTAATGACAACACCATCCAAAAGTTTAGGATTCTGGAAACGGTGACAAGAAACCAATATATAACATCAAATAATCTATCATACCAATATTAAATGCTCACAAATAAAGTATAAAAAAAGCTACATGGTTTCAAATGGTCATTTCTGCAGTGGAAGTGATTTGAGTAGTTCTTTACTCTTAATCACAAACATACAAATGAAAGCATGCTCATAACTCAAAATATCAATGGAACTCTCTTTCCTTATAACGTCAGACAAACTTCCGATTGCAAAAACATACTGATACCAAGGTCCAAGTAATTCTTATATAAAGAAAAGGGTCCAACTAACAGTGTCTAAGTTTCTAGCAAACTACCTGTATTCTACATTTCTGATGCTATACAAACATACATTATAATTTAGACTACAATTGAAGTAACGAAGCATATTTTTCATTACAACTCGAAGCACTAGCAGTTCAGAACTTAAGAGGCTAAAGGAAATTAGATAGCTGTTAATTTCTGACTCAAATCACGTAGGAGTTAGTTTCCTCTACTCATTTCATTCCAGAATTTTTTCTGTAAGGTTTGAAACAGCAGCAGACAATATATTAGGCATCGGAAAATGTTCCTCATTGCTCTGGCTGATCCTCAAGATAATCTTGTCCGCTACAACCTTCATCTTCCGTAACTTGAGGCGCAGGGCTGCAGAAAAATAGAATGTGAAAATGTATAAGCAAACATTAAAAGCATCTTTATGGAGGGAATGGCACAC
This sequence comes from Panicum virgatum, assembly GCF_016808335.1. Classification (NCBI taxonomy): domain Eukaryota; kingdom Viridiplantae; phylum Streptophyta; class Magnoliopsida; order Poales; family Poaceae; genus Panicum; species Panicum virgatum. Next base: position 76,889,947 of record NC_053153.1, read on the forward strand.
TTGTGCTACAGTAATTGGTATAAGAGTCATTTTCACCATCCTTCCTAAAAAAAGGCCATCGACACAAAATAAACAGTGAATTAAGGCCCATAAGTGTTCTAGGGAAAGTAACCAGCATTAATCTCATTTTTCAACTATCCTATTAATCTCATTTTTCAACTGTCCTATCAAAAGCTCCGAGCTTAGGTCAACTGACACATAATTGACAAACACATTTTGTTTGCTCCATGTCATAGTGCCACTCATTGTGATGCTTGCTCAGTTCTACAGAATGTGCCTGGAGAGAGAGAGAGAGAGTTGTGACATACCATTAGTCTCAACAACCACAGTGGGGGGCCCATGATCTTCTCGATTCTCTCTGTCCCAAATTTCATTCACCATTATGGCCATACACTTGTACACCTTTTGTAGTGTTCGGTTCAAATGATTCTCTTCAAGATATCGAGCTGGATATCTAAGGTGCTGAATAGAGCAAAAAGAAAAGCAAATCAAGAACAAAACAAAAACCTAACCAGATTTATAAAATGCAAGATCAAGAAAACAAAATTTAAAAACCAGATGTGCTACCTGATTTGTGATTCTAATGGTATTAGACGTCCGTGAAACTCCCCATATCGGAACTGTCACAGGGGAGTCAGGAAGAGGTGGGGGGTGTCCCAACATCTCGGTCAAAGCATTTTCAATAGCATTTGGCAACAGTATCGGCTTGCCACCAGCCCTTACAACCTGGTCACAACATGCACGACATCCAAGGTTTCCATCTCTCTCCACTCTCGCTTGCTTTATAATATCTGAAAAAAAAACACAATCACATTAAACATGTCCTAAATAAATAGTTGCATCAAAATAAACCTTTGATAGTTAAGTTACTCGTATGACAAATCTTAACACTGCAAACAAATCGACCTACCATTGATGTGTTCGTTTATCTCGACATCAGTTTTAGCAACTCCTTCAGCTGCTCTAGCAGAATCATCAAGCGTCAAAACGTGCTGATAATAATATACTTCATTAGCCATCCAAATAATGCTTTGATACGAATCACGCAAACGGAGGTTTAAACAGCGTTCAACTCCCCATCCAATCACCGGAGGTTCCACAAGCTGCAAGCTCAGAAATCATCAGATATACAATCACAAATGAAAAAAAAAATTGAAGCAACCTTTAAAACTTTTAATAATTTTGACAATTTTCACATATCACATACTAAATCAAATGGAAATTACTAATGTAAACTGAAATTAAAACTAGACGTTGGGCTATATTCTGGCTAAAATAACCTAAAGCGCAAAACATATGCAGTGCAAGACACAACGTAAACAGTACTCAAAGAAGGTGAACTTTTAATTTACGAGCAAGTGCGATTTCATCCTCATAAGCCTAATTAATGAGCAATTCAATGAAAATAAGTCAAGCAATTAGCACGATTGCTATATTTTATGTATTCAACAGGTTAAGTAACAAAGGTTAAGTAACAACATAGGTATAAGAGGGCACACCGTGGGGTTAATCTGGTAGCAATTCCGCTTCTTCCTCATTGTCTTCGGTGGAGGCTCTGGGTACTCCTCATGGTTTTTGAGGCGATACTCCTCAGGGTCATGATAGGAGCGCCAATGGTCAAAGCTCATCCTTCATAAGAAGAAATATTAAGAAAATTGGTGATGCACCGAGGTGCTCAGCTTCTAAGTTCTAAGAATATGAGAAACTGCAATATTAAACTTGATGCACACAGACCAGGGCAGGATACACAGCTCATCACGTTAAGAACAAAAAAAAAGATTCCTATGCTCAAGATTTGCACATAAGTAAACTGATTGTTACTAGTAAGTGTGCCCGTGCTAATGCGAAGACTAACATCTTATCCATGCACATCAAATGAGTATAAAAGCATGACAACAATGACAAGCTAACATGGCAGGGAATTTGATTATATTCTCCAACAAAAGCCTTTACAGAAACATGCTGCATAATTTTGAAAATTGATATCTCTATGAAAAACAATGACCAATAGCGATTAAATCCATTTATGTAACATAAGTTACTCAATTGTATACCTGTTCAGTAACAGGGATGTAGATGTAATCTTGAGCTGGGGTTATGTTTACAACTTAATCCACAATTGTTGCTCCCTGAAAAAGACAAATTACATGATATTGATATTGTTCCATGGTAACATGAAAAGAAACAAATGCAATCAGTGTTTCTTTGTTTTACAAAATGCTGCAAATCAATCTAGATAACATGGTGAGATGCATAATAGAGAAGTAAACAATGTGTTGGATTTGACTCAGAAAACACACAAACAGGAAGAGCTTTTGTCCACTGCAGCAGGGGCTATTTGAAGCTTAGATTGTCATTTTGCAATTGATGCAAAGATGCAGACTTGTATGCATGCTGGAAATAAATAATTAATTGGCATGACTATTTCTTACATTGAATAGATTCATAATAGCTGTTTCAAAGATCAAATTGTAAAACTATAATTTATGTTGCCCACAAACTGTGTGAATTCAGGCAGCCATTAAAATACTCAATGTCTTTATTCTCTTTGCTTATTCATCAACCTTACATGGCCTCCTTAGGATCTCACCTGAGGATCCCCCATCCATCATTTGATTGCCGGTGCATGAAGCACATGGCTTATGGTCAAAGAAATTTAAATAATCAAACTGCTATTTGTTTAATAATTGTAAAAAAGACCATTCAAGAATTTAGCATGTGCATGTATGCTCAGATTCTGTTACAAACTCCAATCGAAACAAGGCCCAAGTGAATAACCAAACCCTGTATGGAAAATTGTCTATTTCTTCCTAATTCATACGTACTCCACCAGAACGGGCCGTGCATACAACTTTTTTTTCTCCATCCCTACATGCTACCATATTGATCGCAACCGACACAAAAATTTGGCTTATTGTGGCACCTGTATAACCCCAAACATGACCACGGTTGCATACTGTCCAAAAGCAGTAGCTCGAGGAGTACACCATGATCAGGGCAGGGTTAGCCTGACTCAGGGACACGAGGAATACTTTATCTTAAACAAGATTCAAGTCCCCGACCTAGCTGTCTAGTGGTACGATATTTTTACATTCCTGTTGTTTCCTCTGCAGTTTTCAGAAAGAAAATGGCCATGTTATAATCCACATTCAGACTTCTTAAACTAGAGCTCACTTTAAGCCTCGATTACTGTAGGAGCTCTGCTAGTCATTGACAGACAAACAGACGCAACATCTGCAAGATAACTTTCTGAATTCCTAGCTAATATATAAATTTCTATAAAACTCATATTCTCTGGATGTTTGGCGCTAAAGAACTATAGCCCTATTACTAGTGTAATCCATCAAAGGAGGCTCTCGTATTGGCAACTATCTATAGTTTAGGGGTCACTGACCAAGTTAAGCAACAGAGATCCATACGACGCAGACCAACCAATCGCTAACGAACGGACCAATCGGAGATCAGATAGGAGGAAGGGGATCGATGAGCCTCGCAGAGCTCAGACGGATCTGGGGCGCGTACCTTTCCTGGCCGGCGGTATCCCAGATCTGGGCCTTGACGACCTTGTACTCGACGTGGATGCTGCGGGTGACGAACTCGACCTCGATGGTGGACGACGACGGCGAAGAGGTGGAGACGGAGGACACGCGGCTCGCCAGATCCAGCGAAGGCAAAGGCGGAGAGGAGGGGCGGCGCCGTTGCGTGGAGGCGCGAGGCGGACTGGAGGGGCGGCACCGTTGCGTGGAGGCGCGAGACGGAGTGGAGAGGCGGCGCCGTCGTGTGGAGGTGCGACGGGAGGGGAGCGACGGCGCCGTCGTGTGGAGGGAGAGGGGTTATTGATGCGCTCTCGCAGGCCTCGCAGGCTTCTGCTTTAGGCCTTTAGCCCAGCAGGGTTGGCAGCCGCATCCCATTTCAACCCACTTCCAAAACGCGGACAACTGCAGAGGCCTGTTTACACATTTTTGCAGGACGGACCTAGTAGGTTGGCAGACCCATCTGCGCCTCCCTGCATCTTGAGGGGCTCTTTGATTTTAAAGGCTAAACTTTAGTCTATGTTACATTAAAAAAATCTTAATATTTAGAAGTATTAAATAAAGGTATTAAGGTGAAACATGGCATTATCATCCTTGATTGCAGATGAATCAATTTCTGTTCCCTTGGCAAACTGAATATTTCCAAGATGAAGTACACCTGCTACAAGGCTGAATATAGCTTCCTGTAAAGTAAATGAATTATGATGGTTTTTGGTAATCATTAAAGTAACATTATAGGAGCTTCAGAATAACAAGAGACACACCTGCTCTTCCTCATAATTCCATCCACCTCAATACAGCTTGACTGGTTGCGGTAATGGAAGGATCTTGGATTAGACAGCTTATACATCTGAATGTCCTGCAGGTTACAAATATCAAAACGTAAGGAATAAGCCTTCTCAACCATGTTGAGTTACATGCCCAGAATATCAATTATCAAACCACGTAGCAATAGGAAGTCAATCTGAAAACGTACCTCAGATGGTGCATCACAAAGAAAGTAAAATCAATGATAATTTCTTTCCGGGGTATTAATTTGGTAAACACGCGATCTTTCCAGCAAGTAAGTTCTGATAGCAGCTCCTGAGATCCATCCAGTCTTGTCAAATTATTGGATCTCAACAAACTTGCCAAAACGGGAGAAATAGAGATAGAGAAAGACTTGAGTTGTTGTTTCGCGCAGTTTTTGTACCAAAAGCTTCAAGAACTGGATTGGACTGAAATTGTGTACGTTATACCACTATAAGACTGACAACCAACACAAATATTTTTCAATTTAAAAGATACATAAAGAAAGGAGATAATTGAAAAAGTGAAACTATTATGATTGAATTTTTTTCAGTTTCATATCTCAAGACAAACGCGAATGGCTTCAGTTGCACATTGCAAATCACAGGATCAAGGTGGCTCACCATGGCAGGATGAAGTGGCTGGTGCTGATCTCTAGTTCAGTTAAGTAGCATGCGTCTACTGGAAGGCTGGCGGGTCATGCACCACTGTAGGAAGGTTGTTTGAACACAATAACATTTACTGCAGATCCCAGGGTGGGTCAAAGATTGATGTTTGTCGCCTGGACAAATGGAATCCCAAACTTTTCACTCCTCGAGGATTATACTTTGTCATTGCAGATATCTCGTGCATGTTACTCATTGACATATTACTCAAAGTCTCAAACCTCTGACTGCAATTATATATCATAGCAAATCAACTAATCAAAAGTGATGAAGTCAATATCTTGGTTTAATGTACCTGAGCTTGTTGATGGTGCCTCCAGACCCACTACTATGGAACAAAAGAGTCAAAGAGAGATATTGCATTTGGATACATATAACTACCATATTTCATGATAAGATTCTCAGCAACGCTCGATTGCTAGCGTAATGTAATATTCAACAAATTTATTAGTGAACACCTAGCCTCAATTTGCCTCTTCGCTATAACACAAAGCATAGCTGCTGAGTGAGAACATGTTGGAAACACTCACAAATCTTATATTCATTTTCTTTAGAAACGTGTAGTTTTTAAGCGCTGAGTATATTTCTCCACATTCTGGTAATCGTGTATCTGAAATACTGCTATGCTTAGTCAAGGTAGAGAGAGACAGAGACTAACATTTTGCTCAGGGATGAAATTAAAATTTAGTCCTTTCCCATGAACTACTTAGCTCAAAATTCCTCCAAAATGGATAAGATGTATAAGTATATGAACATTTACATATGATAAGATGTATAAGTATATGAACATTTACAGGTGTTGTAAGATATAAATTCCTGCCGCGAGGTTTTTGTTGGGTACCATGATTAAGGGCACTCTAGTCATAGGACCAAAATCGCCCTAAAAACGCAAACACATAGTAGGCAAACAGGGCCCACGAAGGCCTACAGCCTCCTTCCAATCTGGAAGAAAAGAAAGGACTCAAAGAAGCCCAATACGCGGCCCACGTACACAGTGCGGCCAATCCGCTCCCCTCGAACCCGCGGGGCGATCTCCGCCTCGCTCGAGGGTAGCAAGCCTACCCTGGGGGGATCATCTCCGCCCCGCTCGAGGGTAGCGAGCCTACCCTCGAGAGAGCAGATCAACTCCGCCTCGCTTGAGGCCACCCCTCGACAGGAAAGACAAACGGCCCTTCCGCTCGCCCGCCCGCCGTACGGAGGCATTAAATGCCAACCACTCCTCCACAGCGCCTGGGTCAGACGGCGTCAGGCCGCCATTCCTCACAGTGGTTGTGACAGGAGTCCCGTCCGCCAACTCCGGTCACTGCTCCGCCATTCCGAACGCTGTAGCGACACTGTGGAAACCTGCGACGCAGTGCGAGACGTGAACGGCACTGCTCCAGCTACTGTGCTGCCAACTCCCCATACCTCCTTCAAGCTTTCCCCTCCGCGGAGCCCTCAAACGGCATGGGCACGACCCTCGGAAGCGGCTCTGGCCTTGACCAGGACAAGACCTTGGCCTGCAGGACCCTCGGAACGTCGCCACACCACGCCTGGAGGACGGCACCTCCTACAGCAACTACCACGCCGTCCGCTGGAGCTACAAGAACACTGGCGCAATCTCCGCAAGGCCAAGGACGATGCCCTGGACGACTGCCACGCCAGGCGCCATACCCACAGTGTACTTTCCACAGTGCTCGACCACTGCACCCCCGCGATTCAGGGAGAAGACGACGACTTCCACGATCCCCTGTGCATGTACGCCGCCCCTCCTTGTGTCTATAAAAGGAGGAGGCAGGCTTTCCCTTAGGGGGCCAGGTCCATCCGGTAGAACACAACACCCAGCACTACTCACAGAGCACATACGCTCTCCTAAGCCCCGATATTGGCACTCGTCTCAATCAACTCCTCCTCTAGCAGAGACTTGGGAGCTTCCCTCCCTCTCTCGCCTCGCTTGTACCCCCTACTACAGGAACCCCCGGTGCAAGACAGTACACTGCTCTCGCACACCCCTTTGCTGGACGTACGGCCCCACGGCCGGAACCAGGATAAACCCGTGCGTTATTGTGTTGCCTCTTGCATCAACATCTGGGACGAGGAACACGCAGCAGCATCACTAGTTAGGTCCGGACCGCCGGGTCAGGGCACCGACAGTTGGCGCGCCAGGTAGGGGTACGCTGCGTGACATTTCTCTTTTGTTCCCATTTGATCTCCAAGAATGGCGAGTAGATCCAACCCATTTCCCATGGGCGCCTCGGATCCGCTCCCAGCGGGATACGTGATTTGGTTCGGGAGTCTTGAGTTCAGGGCAACCAGCAATGGTTACCTCATGGAGCTCCTCTCGCCCAGACGCAACCCCGACGCTCCGACGTCACCAGCCCGGCGCAATAGGCGCTAGGGTCAGCACTCACGACAAGCGCGCATGGAGCGGCGTAGGGCGGCACGCCTCACCTCCCCCACGTGGGATGATGTTGCCATGTCACAGCTCAGCGTCGCGGCCGATGGGGCCACCGCTTCGTCATCACGTGCCCCGGCGTCATCTGGGCCGGCACCATCGTCGATTGCAGCCCTAGTGCCTCCCGGGGGGGCGACTGCGCCGTCGCCCTTTCCCTTCGGGATGCGCAACGCTGCCACGTATTGTTGGCGCTCCTTGAGTACCTGTTTTATCCCTTGTTTATCCTTGATAATGGCATGAATTCAATATCAAAATCACTAACCGTCCTAACCCCGGCCTAATTATTGGTCATTTTCATATTTGCACATATATTTTGGAGGAACTTCATTTTTGCAGGTTTTTGGCCTATTTTGGAGCATGAAATGATGAGGCCCGTGATCGAGCGCTAACACGGAGAAAGACGAAGGCCAAAGCCCAAAGGAAGGACCAAAGCCCATGTTGATTCGAAGCCCATTCATGCACATCCACCTTCCAAGAGAGCCCAAGGACCAAAGCACGAAGCCATAAAACTCTGGGGACTTAAACAGAATATGCTGGAGCTTGGACGACAAACACCCCTATCTAAATCGCGGAGATAATGATGTCTAAAGCCCACATGTAAAGGTGAAGAAAGTCAAAATGTCGAGAAAAGCCACATGGAGGAAGATGGGCTTGAGATTTGGAGGTTTACCCATGAGATCAACTCAGCCCGAGAGATATTCGCGCAAACAGCATGATCTTTCGGTGCGGATTCAGAGACTTAAACGGCCTCTAATGGAAAAAGGTTGAATACCAAAGTTGTGGGTCTCGATGAGAGCTTCGATTTGGACATATGGAAGGCCCGATTCGGGTCAAGGAGGTAGGAGATATGGCCCCCGAAATACCTGCTGCGCAGACAAGTCCGAAATCAGACAGATTTTCTTCCGAGGCTGTTTTGGGGATCTTATCTTCGTTTACAAGGAAAGAAATGAATACCAAAGTTGGAGATAATTTCGTGGCACACAATCTGGATACCGAATTTGCAATATTTAGAGTCCGGACATAGGAGATATGGCGTCGGCAAGAAAGGGCTGCGAAACAGGAAAATCTGGACGATGCTGATTTTATGGAAACCAAGTTTGATTCTCTCCCAAGGAAGATCTCGTGCAAGGCAAGGTGGAACACGCCCCAAGGCTCCCCAAGGGCATAAATACAACCCCCTAGGCGCCCAAGGGAGGGGATCCAATCCACCCAGAACTCGACGAAAACCTAGGGCTAAGACCGGAGGGAGACGACGGCCGCCGCAAGTCCTCGAGGGTACCTAGGAGATGGCTTAGGCCACCCCTAGCCGCCATGGCCTCCCTGCGAGGTTGTGCCATGGTGGGGTTCGAGAGTCATCCCCAACATTCGTCGGGGTATGTACACACACGATGGTGATATCAATCTACTCTTTATTCTAGTTGTCTCGACTTTGGTCTACTTCAATGCATGCTTTCTTTCTCATATGTAATGCATCCATATGTTCATAGTAAGATTAGATCTATTCGTGGTAATTAGTCTACATCTTGCGGATACGTTGAGGTAGCATGTTTTAGCTAGTGGTTGATTACCCTGGTGTGGTGACAGCATGGCGGAGGGAAAAGTTCTAGCGACGACATGATGTAGAATAGGATCGATGGCGAGTACCATGGGAGTCTGGGGTAATGCTTTGGGAAACATTAGGCGTCGACACGCACCTCGCACTGGCGACCTTTGGAAAGTAGGCCGCTTGCGAGCTGCCTTTCTGAGAGATGATTTCGTGTACCTTTAGTTGAGATGCAATCTATGCTTTGATCACCTTTTTTTTACTAGAACCGTACTTAGAGACGACAGACCCTAGCTCCTTGGTTGTGTTATCTCATCTACGGTTGTGGGTGTGATGAACACTTATGCTTCATTCATATCTATCAAGTGTTCAATTTATATGCAATCTTCGCTTCATGTTTACGATAGGTTTGATAGATTAGATGGTAAACCCTAGTCGGTTCGCTTCCGATCCACGGATGATAAACCTTGGGGAGTACTCTAAGGGAAAAGCTACCACAATCCGTGCGCTTGCCGTACGTAAATTGGCGCTTTAAGAAGCGTCAACAAGCTTTTCTGGCGCCGTTGCCGGGGATCGGCAACACGAACCCTAGGGCGATCTATCTAGTTTTTGGACTAACCCTAATTTTATTATTGCATATACCCTTGTTTTCTTGTTTGTGTCCTTGAAAGCAGGTAGAAAAAGTTAGACACCAAACTTGGAATTCGAGAAGTCCATAATCCACTTCGACAAATTTCAAAAATCGGCAACAAGATGATCGAGGAGCCTCGACATGGAACATCGACAACGTCCACATCGACATGACGGCAACAACATCAAGATTCACTCTTTAGTGGTAGGTGCTAACTTTTGTTAGGGGCCCAGCATCCGCTATCGCGTCCCCACTCCCCAAAGCAAAAGATGATAAATAAGGTACGCCGCCGTGTCAATTGATTTTAAAGACTGATGTTTTTGAGAAGAATTGTTTGTTCAAGCAATAGGTATGAAGCATGCCCGTGAAGAAAATCGTGCGATCATCATCATCTATGAAGTGTTACTGTTGTGATGAGTTTTTCATCCAAGATCAGAGAATCACCATGAGCAATTAATAGATTATTTTGAAGCTCCATCAATTCTTCTTTCCAACGGATCAAGAACCATCAGCTTTGGAGATCGGAGGGAAGAGTTATGATAAAATCTTTCAACGCTGCGCGTTCTGAAATCCCTGTGGACAGATTGCAGCGCCGTAATAAAACAAGCATAACTTCTTTATCCGGAGTCCAATCGGGGCGAATAACCACTTGTTGGAAAGATAATTTGATGCACCTTGCAATGGAGTAGAAGTTTGGTACATTCTCTGCACTAGATGAAGGAAAATTCAACAAGGACGGAGGCAGTAGCAACCGACGAAGAAGGTGATGATGATGTCAAAGGATGATTGGAATGCTGTGTACACAAAAGATGATGATTTGAAGTTAACCAAAGATGGAGGCAACAAGATTAGAAGAACCACGACACCACCTATCTTCTCCAGTGGGATGCTCGATATACTTCTAATCGAGTGATGCTATCAAGGAAGGAAACCGTTCGGATCATCAACACGAAGCACATGAGCATCTTCTAATCCCGACACCTTGGGTAAAGCAAGAACAACAGAGAAGACACATTATTGAAGCTGCGATATTTTCTGGTAATCAATGGTGATGACCTTGAAGCCTAGGGACGCACGACACTATGCTCCAAAGACCACATGATCGAGATCATTGACATCTTCGGATGAATTCACAAGAAGATATTATTCTCATTAATGTCCAGCTCGACCTCAGAAGCAAATAGCGGCATATTTTTAGATATTCAAAAGCCCCATGAAGTTCCGGTTCGAACGGATCAAGAATGAAGTCGATCGAAGTTTCCTACAAGAAGTTATGGCCAAAACATCGAAGGTCGTGCACTCTGAAATTTTCTGGACAGCACGCAGCGCTAAAGTAAAACGGTCATAACTCTCTCATTTGGACTCAGTTTAAGATGAATGACCACTCGTTGGAAAGGTAATTTCATAAACATTTCAATAGATCTATATTTTGGTATATGTTCTGTTGAGTATACAGGAGAGATTCCATGAAGAAGAGGCAAGAGCAACGCGATGAGAACAAGATAGAGAAGATGACGATGACAACAATGAAGGGGAGCTTGGGCGATGCTTTCATCAAGCGTACATGATAAAATTCAGAGGCTTGGAGCAGAGGAAGAACCCCAATGACATTGGCAATTGAAGGCACAAGCGGTCGACTTTCGACAAATGAAGATATTGCAAGCAAACCACGATGGATTACAAGAGGCGACATCAAGCTGCATGGACACTTCGGTTTCTCGCATGAAGGACCATGGCTTCGCATCAATTAAAAGGTATGTGAGAAAGTCGAGCTCTATGACTTTAAATGAAGCGCTTTGCGGGAGGCAACCCGATCTTTTATTTTATACAAAAAAAAGAGAGAGTGAAAAAAAAAATAGAGAGAAGGAGCCAAAGAAAAAATAAATGATGAAAAAAAATATATATAAAAGAAAAAAATGAAGTGAGCAGAGAAGGGAGTAAGCATGAGCCAGCAAGATCTATTCAAGTCAAAAAGGCGTCATGTGCAAATGCTTACAAGATGTGGCCTTACACATCAGCAGAAAAACATTCTACCGCCTAAGCTCCACTCATCCTTGCTCTAGCGCACGCTTGCAAAGCCTCGCCATAATCCTCATCCCCTTCTAGCTTTACAAAGTGCCGCTCTAGCAGCCCGAGCTCACACACCTGAGGAGTGCTCCTCTCTTGGTCTGGGCTTTGCTACTCTAGTCTATTTGGCACTCACTCACACACACACACAAAAGGAGACATATTTTGTGCCTCCAATCATCGTTCCAATGGAGCATACTGCCAAGGCCCAGGGTTCCTGCACACTAGCTATGTGTGTGACCCAGTCTTGCTGTCACCTGAGTCAGCATAGTCTATGTGCCCTCCTCTACTTCAGCTCGCATCAAAAATGGAGGAGTCATCGACAACCAAATATGACCATGCCACCACTGCAGCAATATCAAGACATCCACCTTACATGCAGGTGGTAAGTGCACTCAGGTATGTGACCCCGAGTTCACCAATCTCCATTTAAACATAGCTTGATCTTCGAAATTCATGCTTCCTTTGTTTTTGCTTGTATGCTCTGGTTTGGGTGTATCAGCGTTGTGCATCCATAGACTTTTTGAATTAAGCATGGTGCTTAGGTTAAAATAGCCTTCTTTAATCAAATTAGGCATGGTGTCAAGTTTGGTTAATGAACTATTGAGTTAATACTATCACAAACTTTGGATGCCTATCTTTTTGGTGGACTAACCCTTGTAGGAAATTTTCAAGAAAATGATGGGTAAGTCCTCAAGTTCATATTGGAGATAAACAAAGGCGCGGGAGGCATGTTAAAAAAAATTTGCACAACATGCAAGGGAAGCACATATCACCTTTCCAAGGTACACTGTGAGTATATTGTCAAAATGCTCCTTCATGTTTGTGCAAGTTTTATCCCAGCCTTGTTTAAGATATAAATTTGGTGAACAACAATAAAAAGAAATAAAAACCTTTTGATAAAAAGAGGAAATATCTTTCTTGAGAAAAAAATGAAATAAAATAATGGCAAGCAACTAGGGACCCATGCAATTTGAACTTTGGGATATGATTTTAATTAAGCATGGACGTGAACAACAAATAAAAAAATGAATGATGAAATTCTTTCAAAAAATTAGGCATTTCTCGAACATTTGTTGTCCACTAACCTTTTGCAGGGAATGAAAAAAACAACAACTAAGGAGCAGCATGAACACCCTAAGCACCCAAACAGCCCTCCTTGGTCCAAGAAGGAGACAAACGCACAAGGAGCCAAGCAGAACATAATGCAAGATTTGGCTTTATGAATATAGAGCTTAACTCTTGCATCTTTGTTTAGTGATTGGTAAGTTCCATCAGGTAAATATTCCACATACCTTGTGTATCCTCGTTCCTTTCTCCACCCTGCAAAGTTACCCATCATGCCCAGCTTGCCATAATAAAAAAAGGAAAATAAATATTTATATAACAAAAATGATAACAAAAAGAAACTTAGACACTTAAGCAATTCATGCACCTTGCCTCAATAAAAATTTGACTCCCCGGTGATTCAAAACCGGTAGAGTCCATGTTTGTATTATTTTTCTTTTGAATAAAAGTAGGTACAAGAAGAAGTGTGGGGGAGATCTTTCAAAGGCACCACTTGCAAACTCATTTGAGATCTCTCCCCCAACATGTTGCACAACATCGACGGTCTGGCATGCTGAAGAACAGGATAGATGGGATCTAGAGATGGATGGACGAACCTTTGGTTCGACCAAACCAACTCTGATTTTCCTCAGTTCCTTTTTCCTCTTCGAGCGATGGTTGTGCACACATACTCCTCATACTCCCTAAGTCTTTGAGTTTAATTGATTTTAATGCTAATCACAGAAAAATGAACTCAATAAACCCTGCCAATCACCTCATGCACTCCATGCACTTCATGATAAACTTGCAAACTCTTTATTCCTTGACTTTCGCCATGTTCTTGTGAACTAAAAATATGATAGGAAACCCTTGCTATCTAATAGTTGACTTTTGAGATATGGTTGAACGAATGGAACCTAATTCTTCCTTGCAAAGTACTCGGGGTTTCTTTTATAAAATTTAAAAATTCAATAGCATGGCTCCTCGGTTGTTTATGAAATTTCTATCCAAGGCCATATGTTATTCAAAATTGAAAACCTTCTACATATGCAACTTGTTATCTCATTGAGCTTTGTCAAATTATTGTGATCCTTTGTGAGAGACATTCCATACTCCCATGATCAAGATCACATACACTCCACATATATAATGCCAACTTCTAGACTGGAAGTTGCGGAAAGACATTTCACCCATTCATGCATATCATCCACAAATAAAACCATCAACTCCTGCATCTTTTCATAACATTCAATCGCCGAACGTAGTTGTAGGACTTAATTCTAATCAATTCCACAAGTTTTGGTGATTCTTGGTTTGCAGGCACCCATACGCGGAATAAGGGGAAAACAAGCACAAGACGCAACACAAACACACAAAAGACTTCATCCTGCATCACACTCACAAAATGGGCCCATTTGACATAACATACCGACATACAAAGCCCCAGCACCGACATACATAAGATGGAGACCCACCTAGCAGTGTCCAGGACGAAAGGCGGCGCGAGAGGTGGGACCCGGGGGCCGGTCGAACCCCAGGTTCGGCCGAACCAAGACGGGATCACGGCCCCCTCAGCTTTGGCGGGAAGATTGCTCTTATCCTCCCAAGGCGGTTCCTAGTGTTCCCATATCTGATTCCCGCGGGAACCGATCTTTCAATCTATAAAAGGGCCTCCACTCACCCCTCTCAATCCAACATTCATATACACATTCAAGAAGAAGAGTAGTAGTAGGACTTCCACTTGTATCATTAGAGTAGGGAGTGTGCGAGGAGGAGGATCGGAGAAGAGTCGGACTTGTCGGCCTCTCTTCGTCTTGTACCTCGACGGATATGAGTCGCTTGAGTAAGTATCCGGAGTTCATTTTCTGTTAAGTTCTTGATTTAAGTATTCTTAAGTTATTCATTCATTTACGGGTTCATCGTCCGTTCTCGTAACGGATACTCTAGTAGAGGCCCCCTGATAAAGACGGGTAACCCTGTACGCCGCTAGAGTAGTAATCGAAGAATTAGACGTGGTGTCTAGGCCCTATATTACCTTTGTTTGCCTCGTGCTCCACAGTATTGCGGGGTAGACCGCGGGTAGTGACAGCCCCGTCGGTCCGCAACGAAGCTGCTTCATGGTTAGTGCACTTCCCCCTGTCCGGGTACTGCGTAGAGCAACAAGCCGGAGTTCTCTAACAGTACTTGGGTCAGACCGGTGCCCGAAGTAAACGAGTGATAGCCTAAATTTCCCTTACCTTGATCCTTATCTTTAGATAAACCACACTACCCGAAGCTCTCCTACCTCTTATTCTTCGAGGGTACACTAGTTAGAAGATCATTACACCTTCGTTCCTTGTGAAATTACGATACCCTGAATACTCTCCGGGTGAAGTGCTACAATGGTATCTTCTGTGCGCTTGCGGATCTTATCTGTGATCGTTAAGAAATACCAACACCTGGCAGGATGACAAGAAGCAGGACCAGAAGGGAGGCAGAGCCGACACCACCACCACAGCATCCTCAGACCTCATATCAGCATGAGGCAGGTGGTTCATCTTGGCACAAGGCAAGTACAGAGGAGTGGGCACGGCAGGCCCCAGGGCGCCGGTCCACTAGTTCCAGCTCCAGCTCCAGCAGACCTCCGATCTCTGCCGGACGTTTAGCTTCATCCAGAGGTTTCGCCACTCTGACTCAGCAGATGGGCGAGCTGAACGTACGCGCCCACAACATCGAAGAATCGCTGAGGCAACACATCCAGTCAACCCAAGACTGGCAGCGTTTCACCGGCGAGAGGATCCACACCATGGAGCAGCGTCAGCAGCAGATGCAGGAGGAGTGGAGGGCTTAGTACCGTTGGGCTAGGTTCAACCCCAACAAACAGCAGTGAGCCTGAAGCTAGCTTGGGGGGGACCCTCACGAGAGGTAACTTGTATCAAACTCTATCCTTTACCGCTTTCAAAACTATTGCATGAAAACCAAATAAAAATTTGCAAAACTAGAAAATCCATAAAAATTTGCAAAACTAGAAAATTCATAAAAATTTGCATAACTAAAACCAAATAAAAATTTGCAAAAATTAGAAAAACCCAAAAATATTTCCTTGCTTTAATATGTGTAGTAAGCATGGTGTGAGTTTTTCTTATTGAGATGATGAATAGTTGCTTTGTTAATTTCCTTCGTATGCTTAGTTAAAACTTTGTGCTCTACCTAGTTTTGAGTTTGTTGGCTATAAGTTCAAATCTTAAACTTGAAACTCGTGGGTAGCAAAACGCATGATCCGAATCTAAGTTGTTGTGAGCTATGATATGGTTAAATAGAGTTGCTATGATCTTCTTCTATGGGATGCTTGATATCCGAAGTATTTAATCTTGAAAATACAAAAATATAATAAAATTTCTCGATGACTTGAAATTCCTATCCAAAGCCATATGTTGATCTCATTGCAAAACCTTTCACATATGCAACTTGCTATCTCATAGAGCTTTGTCAAATTGTTGTGAACCCTAGTGAGATTCATTTCATACTTCCATGATCAGATCACGTACACGTTCTTACCATATTCTATGCTTCTACACTAGGAGCAAGCACTCCACCTATCCATCCACAAAATAAAAACTCCATATTTTTTTTGTACGAAACCTCCCTCAGAAAATCACATCAGAGATATGGGGCTATACAAAAAGAAAAAGGGAAGAAAATAAAAAGATGCATACCCAAAGAAGATATGCCGCATGCTTCGGCATGTCAAAAAAAAATGAATGAAAGATAGCCTCTAAGACAAAAAAGAGAGATGATTCATACAAAGGAGTTCACACACCATTCACCAAAAATATCCACACACTTGCACATCTTGATCAAGGTTTATGACTTGTTTCTCTTTTGGATCCGGTCTTTGACTTAGCAAAATATGAGAAGCAAGTATGCCTTCAAATCCTCCATACCTATAGCTCCACAAAAATGTCCATTAGAAAATAGGGTGAGAAAGAAAGGCTCAATAAAAAATCTTGGTGAGGAATTATACACATTGAGCGATCCGAGAGATCATCCGAGGAACTTTATAGATTTCTTTTGAAAAACTTTACAATAACTCCGGATTGACGGTTGAACTAAAGGGAAGAAATATAAGCACTATGTGATACCGTTCTGACTCTCAACCGCCAAGGATAAGGTGAAGCTAAAAGCCCCACAGGAGTAAGGTAAGAGGTAAGGACAAAAGGCCAACTTATTCAAAATTAAGGTAAGAAACATTCAGTTGTGCCTAAAGCATAAGTTGAAAATTCAACATTGTAGCAACTCCTGATCAACAACATGAGACAAGTTTTGCTCGAGACGAGCAAAATGCTAGCTTGTGGGTGTTGTTGACGGTCGTTAAGTACAAAATATGCACAAAAAAAGAAAAACCATGCCTCTTACTCACATATTTGTATCCCTAATCTAGCTCCATAGTTATTTTGGAGAATTTATATTTTCAGGAGCACAAGTCCGGAATAAGAAGAAAACACAAAGAATACACAGACGAAGTCACAGAATATCGCGTCCTGCGTAACACAAGCAAAAGAGCCCCAGCACCGACCATCTGACATCAGGACCCACCAGGCAGTGTACCAGAGAAAGGCGGTGGCCAGAGGCGGCGAAGTGGGGCCGGCCGAACCAGTGGTTCGGCCGAACCAGGACATGCACCTATCCAGTGCATTTTGGCGGGACGATTGATTTTATCCTCCTGAAGACGGTTTGGCACGTTTTCATACAAGGAGATGGCGGGAACCGACCTCTCCAAGCTATAAAGGGGTCCTCCCACCACTTTCACAACACACATCACTTGGGGAAGCCTCTCTCTTACTCTCATTGTGATTTGTACTCCTTAGGGTAGTGGAGCTAGGCTAATACTTTATTTCCTTAGCAAATACAGTCGTCTCGGGGTCGGCGAGCAATCCTCGGCCTCTGGTATGGCTCTGTATTCTAACTATCGTTATGCTATTCATAAAGAGTTCGTTCTTGATTATCTCGCTATGTTAGTCAAGATCTGTTCTTCATCATGTTGTATTAGTTGCTTGTTTAGACTAAATGATCTGGGTAAGGATATCAGTTCATTGTGCTTTCGGGCTTGTTTTAGCGTCTTACCTGTCCATCCGAAGGGTGGGGGACCCGGGGGTGCTAGGGTAGTGACCTCATATACGGGCATGGTGCCCGGGTATGAGGGATCCCTCGGATATGATGGTGCTCCACGGTTTGACTGGAGTAGACCGCAAGTGGTGACAGCCCTGTCGGTCCGCCGGGAAGCTTTGGTTAGCATACTCCCCGACGTTGGGGTATCATGTAGAAGTTCATGCAAAGATGAAACGAGACTGGATGTTCTCCAGTGCGGGTCATTCTCCCCGATGTCCCTAATTTCCTGGCACCTGCAGCACTAAGCATGTGACTAACATAACTTCTCTGCTAACATAAATAGTATACTATGATCTTGTTTGTCTATGCTCCCACTAATTTTAGGTGTATTCGTTTATTCTTTATTCATGAGAGTTGGCTGATCTGTGTGTGTCATATTACCCATGATTATCCTTTGTTATCACTTACCTTTGTATAATCAGCAGTTTACACCTTATCTCATATTGTTATGGTTATGTATCTAGTAAACATCTTTACACATCATAGCCATCCCTTGGAAAAATATAAATAATGATACCCTAAATACTTTCGGGTGAAATGCTACAACGGTATATTTGTGCGCTTGCGGATCCTTCTGTAATCGTTAAGATATACCGCACACCGTCCCATGGCGCCATCGCTGTGGGGCGGCCATCCACGACGTTTCTTGGCGGCGTCGCTGGGAACTAACCCCTCCTAGTGGTGGCGTTAAGAAACGCCAACACACGCCGCCGCCGCTGCCATGGCCGCGCACTCCCTCTCGGCGCTGAAGCTGACGGCCGACGCCGCTACAGGAGCTCGCGCCGGGGAGGAGCCACGCCTCCGCCTCCGCCATGGCCGCGTACTCCCCGCCGGCGCGAAGCCGATGGCCGCCGCCGCTACCGAACGGGAAGAAGAGGCAGGGAAGAGAGACGAGGCACGGTGAGGGAGGGGCGAATCGGAGGCAAGAGCGCGATGCGCGAGGCGAGATTGCGAGGAAGACTCATTCAGCAAAGATGCCGCGCGTGGGACCTGGGATGCCGATCGAGATGGCGAATGTAGTATGGAGAAGTTTCTGGATGCTGATTTTAAGGAAATTTATCTATCTTTACCTATTCAACTCCTTTTATAGAATCTCTTGGAGATTCTCTAACATAGCATCCTTATTTTTGGCAGAGAGAGAAAATCTTTATATTTTTATCACTTTTGCGGTTTTTTATCTCTGTGTTTAATTGTTCCGGAGTCAATTTTTTCATAGTCGAAAGATAATCTTGTAGGTTGATTGCTTCTTTTGCTTCGGCCCGGTGTCTTTTAACAGCCTCATGCTTTTCCTTCCTATTCTTTAAATAACAGAACTTGACAGGTGGGCTTCGGATTATTAATAATTTTTTCTATCTTTTTTTCCTCATGTTCTTGTTTGCTGCCGCTATTATCACAATATCCCTCCTTTTAGGGATAAAGCTATCAATGGTGAATTGAGCTTTCGCTATCTTTTTTTAAGAGTTTTTTTGAATTTGAATGGAAGAAAAGTAATGAAACCTGCGATGAACTTTTGCTCGCATGGCATGCCAGGTGGTCGCTCCGGCGTGGATCCGACGAGAGACAAAATAATCGTCGATGCTCCTGCCGCCCTCTTTCTTCTCCACTCTGCGCATCAGGCCGGGAAGCTGGACCCCGTCATCGGCCGCGACGAGGAGATCCGCCACGTGGTGCGCATCCTCTCGCGCCGCACCAAGAACAACCCGGTCTTCATCGGCGAGCCCGGCATGGGGAAGACGGCCATCGTGGAGGGCCTCGGGCAGCGCATCGTCCGCGGCGACATGCCCAGCAACCTCCTCGACGTCCGCCTCATCGCGCTCGACATGGGCGCGCTCGTCACCGGCGCCAAGTACCGCGGCGAGTTCGAGGAGCGGCTCAAAGTCGTGCTCAAGGAGGTCGAGGAGTCCGAGGGGAAGGTCATCCTCTTCATCGACGAGATCCACCTCGTCCTCAGCGCGGGCAGGACAGAGGGGTCCATGGACGCTGCCAACCTGTTCAAGCCGATGCTCGCGAGGGGCCAGCTCCGGTGCATCGGCGCCACCACGCTGGAGGAGTACCGCGACAATCTCGAGAGGAAGAGGATTCAGCTTGAAGTTGAGCTCCATGCGCTCGAGAAGGAGAAGGACAAGGCCAGCAAAGCCCGGCTGGTTGAGGTGCGTATCTGAATTAATGAATCTTCTTTCTTGTCATCTGAATTACTGAATTTTCTTGTAATGTCTCGAGTAAACAATCCTCTTTATGCTCTGTTTGGTAGTACTGATGTTGCTTAATTGTGGCCATTCTTCAGGTCGAGAAGGAATTGGACGATTTGAGGGACAAGCAGCCCCTGACAATGAAGTATAGGAAGGAGAACAAGAGGATCGATGAGATCCGGAAGCTGAAGCATCGCCGCGAGGAGCTCATGTTCAGCCTGCAGGAGGCCGAGCGCCGGATGGACTTGGCCCGTGTGGCCGACCTCAAGTACGGTGCCCTCCACGAGCTCGACGCTGCCATCGCCAAGCTCGAGAGCGAAACAGGGGAGAACCTGATGCCCCATCATCCTCCCGGCAGGGCAGAGCGCCGGAGACCCCAGGACCGGCTGCGGCGGCGCCACCTGCTCCTTCCGCGCCCACCTGGCACCGCCGATCACCCAGGCCGTGTCATGGGGCGCGAAGCCTGAGCCGAGTCATCGTGGATCTTCTACCGGGCGCGCAGAGTGGAGAAGAAAGAGGGTGGCAGGGGCATCCACGGTCATTTTCCCTCTCACGCTGACTCGGATTCACGCTGGAGCGATGATCTGACGCCACGCGAGCAAAAGTGGTAAAAATATAAAAAATTTCTCTCTCCGATGCTAAATTTATAATGCCAAAACCAAAAATGCTATCTTAGGAGGTGACTCTCGTTATAATCATAAAAAGTTAAATTCCCCCAATTGCGTTGACGGGCGGACACATCACCGAGCAGAAAACAAATATTGGCAGAAACACTTTCACTTCGTTTTTTTAGGTAGTAGGAGAATATGAATGCAAACCACCAAGAGTAAGATCTACCAAATTCTTATCAGAAATTGACAAATTGAAACATCAATTTTCAATTTCTTTAAATCTTTTAAAGTAATCAGAGACGGACTCATCTCTACCTTGTCTAACCGATGTCAAGTCTATCAATTTAGCTTCATTATCCCCACTATAAAAGTGATCATAAAATTTTTGTTCTAATTTGTTCCAAGAGCGGACCGAATTTGGAGGTAATAAAAAAACCAAAAAAATGCAATTTCAGTTAAAGATAAAAAAATAAACGAACCCGCAATGAGTTAATGGAACTAGCATCACCAAGTTGAGCAACATATTGGCTAATATGCTCCCAAAATGAGCGATTATCGTCAATCTCGAGGATTTGTCGGCTCAGTCTTCAAAGATTCTAGTAGGGAAGGATTTGCGCTCGTGCGTTCGTAGAGGTGAGTGTGCGTGCATTGTGAGTGTCTGAGTTATTAATTAAAAAACAGTTAACATTCTTTTAGAACATTTTTTGGGATGGACCACGTTAACACACGATCGGTCCGGCAAAATGAGTAGCGCGTGACTCAAGAAAAATTACATACCACTTGCAATAGCAGCGCATGCAGTGAGTGGACGTCGCTTTCACAAGTGACACGAGCAATGAGAAAATGATATCATTTCTTAAAATGATTGTAACTTTCTCATCGAGTATCCATTTTTAAATCTGTTAGTACTATTGTGTTTTTTAAATAAAATCTATGAATCAAGATCCATATTTGATATGTTTTGAAGTTTTTATGCGCCGGTCAAGTTATATTGATTGCAAATAGTAACTTATATACAACTATGCGGCAATTTATGCATAAAACTTATATACAAATTGATAGATGATTTTTTATTGTACAACTTAACAACATACATAGATGCAACTTATCAAACTTATACTATATAGCAACTTATGTTGTAGGTCCATTATTTTTCTAGCGACGACTTTAAATAAATTGTGTATGTATAATATTATAAAAAATATATATATTAATAATAATTTATATAGAGATAATATTGTAACTTATGTACATTCTTCATCGAGTTAAACAACTTGGTAGGTAAAATTAATTTTATAGTAACTTATCTACATACCTTATTTTCTGATTCGCACATAAGTTGCTACACTTATAACATATAAGGAGGTACTGCATATTTAATATAAGTTGCTACTTTATAAAAAATATTTCAAAACATATGCATCATGGGTCAAGTTTTGTAGTTCTTGTCGAGAAATATACAATGGTACAAGCAGATTTGAAATTGGACTAACCCACCCACAAGAAAGTTATCGCATTTTTTCTTCGATACTATAAAAATCGAAAATAATTGAAAATAATTCTCACCTAGATTAAATTTACTATACCTCCCATACTGGTCCCACTGTACAGGCAAAAAAAAAAGTGGGACCATGCTGGACGAAAGGGTGCAGACAGAAAAAAAATTGATCGATAGGAGATGTTTCTGCCGATCGAGAGCGTTTTTTTTCCACCGCAGCATTGCTTACCCGCCGCGCGTACCCACACGTGAATACATCGCACCAATTAGTTACTCCTCTCCTGTAATCCCGTCCCATCCACCGTGCAGCCTTTCCAATCAACCAAACCCTCCCATAGTCCGATCCGCGTCGTCCTCGCTCCTCTCCTGGCTAAATCTTGCGATCCCTGAATCCCTGATAATGCAGGCGGCCACCCACGGGTCCAAGGGGAGGTGGATAGCCGAGACGCATCTCGCCGGCGGCCGTGAGATCCCATCATCCCATAGAGCCATCCTTCACAGGCACGGTCCCGTAAGAAGCTAAGACGGCGGCGACCACAAGAAAACATGGGTCCCAGTGCGTGTCGCCCCCAGTTCATCCTCCTCCCCATCCTGGGTCGTCCACACAGGTAGCATCCTGCTCCGTTCGGCCGTTTCCTCACACGATCCTGCCGCTTGAAGCAAGTTCATCCTCCTTCCTATCTGTCTCTTCGTGCCAGACGACAAAAAGCCCATTGTTTGATGCCTACAAGGTATGTGAAGTTCCCATCTGTATACAGCGAGGGTATAGGATATCCCGAGCCTGATTCCTTAAATATTATAGCCGGATCTCATCATTATAGAGATTGGTCAACCTTCTAAATATTGGGGACGGATCATGCCTAGGCCTAGGAAATTCAAGGTGAGGAGACATCCTTTATTTTACCTTCCTGCATACAGTGATTTGACTGCATCTGCACATTTGCCTGTAAAGATCTTGTGTGCTGAAGAAGATCCAATTGGTAGCACGAATAAATTTCTTTTGGTTGGCATTTTATGCCAAGGATAAATGGTGTTACTTTTGGTTAGCATTCATGTTCTAATATTCAAAATGTTGACATGTCACACTGAATGCTAAATTACTTTGATTGCTTTCTATTTCGATTGTCAGGCTGTCCCTTGTCAAGTCGATTACTGATGGGATCTTGGTTGGCTACGGTGGATGGTGGCCTCTTATTGTGAACTCTGATTAACCAAATGTTGGATCTTGTTGCGCGTGCAAATCCGAAGCTCGTGACTGGAGTTACATATGGAAAACGGAATACCTTGTTGTGAATGATTCCCCTGGTGCTCGATTTTCTCCAATATGTAATCAACTCGTAGTTCCCCAGGCTCTCATTTTTCCTTCAAAAGAACCTGTGGCTCACGCCCCCCCCCCCCACCACCCACCCACCCACACACACACCCCGGTGTCCATCAAAAAGAAAGCAAATGTTGGGTCTAACTGATATCAGCAAATCCTCTATTGGTTCATGGCAGCAAGTTTGATTTGCATATGTTTGCTGGAATTCTGATGTTAAGAGGAAACTGATAAGATGTAGCCTTTCCATACCGATTTGCTGTTATTTTTTCCAGGAATTAATTTAATCTTTTTAAAATACTCCGTGGATGCTCTTGAATTGTGGTGACACTGAATTCTTTGACACTATTGAAAATATTGAAGAATAGATGGTGCGGGTAATCAAGCAGTATTGCTTATATGTTGGAATGATGGTACTTGGCCACTGCCTTGTTCTCTGAATGTTTATGCCTATTTATTAGTATTTGTACATGCTAGCTTCTAAATATCAAAATAATTGCAATGTCAACGTATTTTGTGCAAAGGAAGATGTCAGCAGTGGGAGTGAAGAGAAGAGGAGGTAAATCAATATAATTTGCCAATAATTATACATATACAGTAGTGGTGTCAATTTTTTTAGTTTTCCATTGTAACCTCATGATGGGGAAACTTATTTATTTAGCATTGTTATTTCTATTTATCTCAATGATGTTATTTCTATTTATCTCAATGATGCTGATATAGTATGTTTGCACCAGAAAGAGATTTGGGATTCTGCAATTGCACTGTTCTGTGTTGATTTCAGTGGCGCGTTGGACTTGCAGACATGGGTATAAAATTTTTAGTAACTTGATTTGTTTTTCATGGTGCCAACCATTTGCATGTACGAGTGACTGACTTGATATGTATGCTTCACCTTGAGCCTTAAGCACAGACTGGGGTTTTTGTTCGCATAGTTTGTGGGAATTTTAAAAAGCTAAGTTACACTGGCATCATTGCACAAGATTTTTTTGGTGCCTTTTAACAGAGATACCTTTAGTTATTACTTTCAAGCATTTGAAAATTAAGGGATTGCTTCCCTATATTTTGTTTGAGCCCATTATAATCGTTGGAATTGGGTCACAGTTCACTGTTATCTCAATTCAACCAGGGCACAAAATATGGTTGGGAATTGCATTGACATCTTTATGCCGTACTCATTTAGAACCCATTATATCTGTTTAAAAATGACAGATTAAGCAATGTTTCGTGGGTAGCTAGCAGTATAGTGAATAACCATAAATGTTAAACTTGTGACTTGTATATTATGCCATGCTTCCAAATGAAGTGATGAATAATTAAGGCATCGTAGTTCTCTACTGATTGTGATAATATGTATTTAGAGGATGGGGATCCCTATTGACAAGCTTGACTTTTACACTGACCTCTAGGTGGAGTTCATCCATCTGCTGTAAGTTTTCATGTCCACCTCCTTTAGACTATGACCAAACAACAATGTTGCTAACAGGTGAGTTTGTTAACAGAAGTTTATATCTATCAATTAATCAAGCTAGAAAATTGCATATTTAGACACTAGTAGACAGTCGGTCTGAAAATTATGAAAAATGATCCTCTCACCAATCAATCATTATGAAGAAGTTTATTTTGCTTTTGGCTGAAGTTTTCAGAACTCCAACAGCATCGCGCCTTGTACCGTTGCCTTTTCAGTTAAGAGGAACTTGCAAGCATATGTTGGTCTAGCTTTTAAAACCATGAATACAATGAAGTGCTTCATGTAATGATGATACTTTTTTGACATGTTCACGTGAATGGGGCCACTATACCCCTCAAAAAAACCCGAGGCCACTATAACTCGTTATATTGAAATTTATTTATTACCTAATTATGGCATATGTATGGGTCATTCATTGTTTTCTTCTGCGTATAAGTTCATTGGTTTCTTTTTTCTTCTTCTGTTAGATCGATTGACCTCCTCTCACGCTAAGGGGAGATTGGTGGCAGACCACATTTATCAATGACTATCTAGCTCCAATTCGCTGCTGTACTACCAAATCAAGCGCAGCTGGCAGATAGAAGAAAGTGAGAGGAAATAAAGGAGATGGCAGGAGCCTGTGAGTAAAAGCTGCACGCTCGCAACATCGCAATTTCTGCCCATGAATATCTATCTTGATGGCGAGACGCCCTTCCCACTTTTCTCTCTTTCGCATTGGTTTTCGCGGGCTTCTCACCGATTATTAGAATTGCTCTAACTCTGCATCAACATCAGTGTCAGCTGCCAGTGCAGTCATTGCTTCCTGCATGTCGATATCCCAAAAGCGTTTTTCCTTCAAAAAAGATATCCCAAAAGTGTTTCCCTTCTGTTTTCCTTCTATCTAATCAACTTATTTTAGGTCAGGTAGCTTAAAATATTAAGTCATGTGTACAGATGCTTTAATCAACTGGATATTGAGATGTTAAACTATACAGGAAAGATGTTGAATTTTTTTTTACTATTATGTGTCTTATGAATAGAAAATACATGCTTAATAGCTTCTTAGACCACACACTTTACTAGTCGATCTCAAACAAAGTAAAAATAGGTAGGCGGCCCATTTTCTTTCTCCGAAGGCTGCAGCAGGCTTGGGTAGGGTCGCGCGTTCTGCACGATAACAACGTGTCGTGACATAGATTTTTTCCTTTTGAGATAACACAGTTAACATAAGTGTGCGAATTCTATCGTGGGCCAAGTGAGGAAACACTAATCGGACCAAGTAAAGAACAGAGCGCTTCCCCTCATCCAACGAAATCTTCATGAATCGTAATACAATCAGTCATAGAAAAATGATTGAAAAGTGGGAGCAAAATCAACCGGGTGGTATTTAGAAATCTCGTTTGAGGTTTGGGGACTCAATCGGACCAAATCGAGGGTCAAAATATGGACTCGGACTTTGTTTAGTTCGCGAAATTTTTTAAATTTTGGTATTGTATCACTTTTATTATTATTTGTCAATTAGTGTCAAATTATAGATTAATTAGATTTAAAAGATTTATCTTGTCATTTATTGTTAAATTGTGTAATTAGTTATTTTTTTACTGTGTTTAATGCTTCATGCATATTCCGAAGATTTGATCTGATGAGTCCGGTAGGAAAATTTTTGGACTAAACAACGCCATCTCATTCAATTTAGGGAGATATAAATAAGTTATTTTTCCCTTTCATTCAAAATGAGACAGCAGCGCCGAGATGGGCTTTGATCAGGTCTGGCCCATTTAGCCCAAGTACGCCGTCCACTCGCGCCTAGGGTTGCGGGACTACATATATTGGGGGCTCCCTCCACCTTCCGGCGTCCACCGCTTCAGAAGGCAATAGCCGCCGCGATCTAAGATCCAAAGTTGGGGGTGTTGGGGGAAGTTAGGGTTCCATCGAGAGAGGGATGGAAACGGGTGAGGGGGCGGCGATGCTGTTGCTGGAGGAGAGCGTCCAGCGCATGGAGAAGCTAGCCAAGAGCATGGAGGAGCTCGGCAGGCGCGTGAAGCGCACGGAGAAGCACTCCAGGCGCTTGGCGGAGGAACTTGCCAGGCGCGTGAAGCGCGCGGAGAGGCTCGCCTTGCGCAAGGAGAAGCACGCCAGGCGCTGGGCGGAGGAACTTGCCAGGCGCGTGAAGCGCGCGGAGAGGCTCGCCTTGCGCAAGGAGAAGCACGCCAGGCGCTCGGCGGAGGAACTCGCCAGGCGTGCGAAGAGCATGGAGAGGCTCCCCTTGAACAAGAAGCACGGCAGGCGCTTGGCGGAGAAGCGCGCCAAGATGGAGTTGCCAGCCACGAAGCAGTTCGCTGAGAAGGAGGAGAGCGTCAAGATGGAGTTGCCAGCAACTGTGAAGGAGGAGAGCGTCAAGATGGAGTTGCCAGCAACTGTGGAGTTCGCTGAGATGGAGGAGAACCTCAAAATGTGGCGAGCTATGGGCGAGATGGAGATGGAGATCGTGCGCGAGGAGCTGGAGCTGCAAGCCAGGCGCATGGGCAAGCCCGTGGCGGATGCCGGATCTGAGGAGGGCAAGCCCGTGGCGGATGCCGGATCAAAGCAGGGCAAGCGGAAGAGGACGAGGATGGTTAGGCTCAACCAGGCGCGCGTCGAAAGCGCGGTGCCGTTTCGCCGTCCCCCTTATCCAGTACCTCCCATGCCCGACTGGATGCTTGCCCTTGCTCCGGAGGAGATCCGCAAAGAAGAACTGGAAATGCGTGCCTTCGTTGCTAAGATCCAGGCGATCGACGAGGACTTCTACACGCAGTACCGCCTCAAAGGGTACGTGGAAGTCAAGGTCACCGAAGAGGTCCCCGACGACGAGCCTGGGGTTCAGGAGTGAGTTTACTGTGCCTGGGTGGCTGGGGTACGGTTCAGAAAAGTGCCCCTACTGGTGGCTCTGAATCACTCAGTTACCCTGAGTTTGCGTATTACTAGTATTGTGTCAGTTGATCTAGTATGATGTAATCCGGTTCTGAAATCATCAATAACCTAATGTTATGTTATCATCGATCATTCATACTGCACCTACTTCCGATGACTCGCACTTAATTAGTTTCTGGTGCCAGCACCATTCCTGGTAATCTATGCCTATGTTGAACAGCTTCCTGCTAAGTAGACGTTCTAGTTCTACTATATATTATGTTGAACAGCTTTTCTTTCATGGCTCAACGCCTCCCATCGATACTCGCCTGCAAGTCTCTCATCGCAAGGTGCGCCCCCTCCGCTCCCCTGGTCCCTGATGCCTCTCCTTGTCCCTTTTCGTACTAACAAACCTCTGGTCGCAAAGATTAAAGCTTAATCACCTTCAATTATTAGAATCTCAGTTTAATTTCCCTCTTGCTGGTCATGGCTCCACCAGGTTAATAATGGTTCTGCTCCCAATATCTTTACCTTTAGTACAAGCATCGCCCTGTTAATTTCTGTAGCGAGGCCCCAGTCACTACTCATTATTCGTTGTGCCTGTAATCTGTTACTAGTTCAATAATATCCAACAATAATGCGATGTTCTAAATTAGTAATTTGCATTGGTCCATTTCAGGGATCAGTTGGCCTCATTTGTGATGGGGGAGATGCACAAGGAGGACCAAGTAATCTGGCGAAACACAAGAAAAAAAGGTCTGCCTGTGCAGATGTGGAGGCTATATACAGAAGCAGTTCCCCAGAATGCTCCACTTGCGGTGCGCATTTCTTTTTGTGCCTTTGACACCAGATCATCATAATTCCATATTGCATTTCAATCTTTAATGCATTTCAGCTTTGCTGTGTCCTAATTCTGATCTTTTGCCCATATGCTATCTAGATACCTGCCCTTTTCCAACACACTTTGTGACTATTTTAGTAATACTGAGCTTAATTTGTGTTTTCTGAAGCTGTGTTCTTTGCATTTCCTGTATTTATTTGGGCATTAACAGTCTATAGAAGTTGTGGAGCCTGGAGGGTTCTCACCTTGAGGGGATCGGAAAATGTTCTAGGACAATAGCAAAATGTTGTGTACTAGCCTACTAGGTGAAACAAGGACAAGAGTACAGGAACCAGTTAAAAGCTAGTAGCAATACTGCCATATTGGGCATTGTTGATAGACTGACAGGGCATATAGTATGTCTATCTGAATTTTGTAGGAAAACATGAAAGTTCTCGTCTTGAACGGACGCTTTCTCATTTACAATTATACTGTACCTAGGATTTTCCTAGACTATTGGCCTTGACCTTATAGCCCTTTATATATTATTAATTATGATACATCATTAATTTCTTCTTACTTTGTTTCCAATCTCATTTTACCTCCTAGCTTGCTGAGCACACTGGTGACATTTCTGAACTATCTTATAGTGCCACATGATATAGATGACATTACTGAGATATCAAATTTTGTAAGCAGCAAACAAGTTATAGAATACTGCACAACTTCTAGTGAGAATTTGGCATCAGATAGAAGAACTTGTGTTGTTGAAGTTACCAGCAACGATGTATCACTGTCAGCAGTTTGTTGGACAAAATGAATCTCTCCTTCCATTTCGTCAAACCTCTAGAGCTAACAAGTAGTGGCCCCTCCGCGAGGATTACGGTAGACCTAATCTGTGTGAGAAAGGGTTTCAATTCTTTTATTTTTTTATAGTATATAGATTTAAGAATAGATATATCTAGAAGAAGATGATATAGATATATTACATTTAAACACCCGTAAAATGTGGTAAAGAAAGAGCATCCTAGAGAGATTTTCTTCTTCACTAAACGCAGGAAAGAGGTATTTGATTGGCCAGTGGTATTTTTGGTAGCGAACGTGCAGGCTACCAAAGCAATAATATACCTTTCCATTTTAGAAAACATATCTTTAATTTCTCTCTATATTTACTCTATGCTCGACAAAGGAACAAAATCATGATTATTGATTGATTGCACAGCTAACGTACGTCTTATTATATATATAAGCCAGCATCCGAATTCACAGGCCGGCCACCGCACATCACCAGTTGTGCTCGCCTTTCTTAGATCGCTCCAGACTCCTCATCACACAATCCAACATGAATACGAGGGACGCGGCGTGTGTGGAGGCTTGGCGTCCACGATCATGGTCGTACTCTTGTTCCTCGTTGTTGCATCGCCTCCTGTAGTACAATGTAAGTGCGCACTGATCATCCAAGTCTTTTATCACTGAGTGATGAATTGACTACCTGCCTGTCTGTCACTCTGTCTATATATATGGTATTGTGAAGCAGGTCGTTCTTATGAGAACATGCATATAGTACATGGTATTGTGAAGCAGGTCGTCTGCAGGAGCTTGCCGATGTCGTAACCACAAGGAGACACATGAGCCTCAGGAAAATGGCAAGCAACAATGCTACGACGCACAAGGACGTAGTAGATGAGAGCGAGAGCAAGGTGGTGCTGAAATTTTGTTTGGAGTTTCAATGTCAGTCGCCAAAAGTAAGTGCGTGTTACTGCTGTATCAACCAAAAACCGGAGGAGAATTGTTACGACTCCATGAAG
Source organism: Panicum virgatum (assembly GCF_016808335.1). NCBI lineage: Eukaryota > Viridiplantae > Streptophyta > Magnoliopsida > Poales > Poaceae > Panicum > Panicum virgatum. The sequence continues at coordinate 76,920,387 of NC_053153.1, forward strand.
GAGTGTCAAGCCGCGTGCCCCACCTGCAAGCCCAAATGCCCGCCGTAGATTATAATTTTGTGATCGGAAGTAGAAACCCGGCCGTGCTAGTTTCCAATAACAGATGCGGATGATGAAATCTCTTGTTGATTATATTGGTGGCTCAAGGGAACCAAAGTAGAAGTAGGTATATATACTACTACTAAATATGTTTGCCACATACAGGCCCACGGCTGTTCGGTTTGTGCTCATATCGGCCCTGTTTGGATCTATGGGTTAGAGTTAGATTGGGTTAGATTGGAGCCATCTAACCCAAAAGTAGTCAAACAGGGTGGGTTAGAGTAGGTTAGATGTATCTAACCCACCCCAAAAAACAATCCCCCCAAGGGGTGCTTATTTGGGTTAGAGTTGTGGGGCCCACGTTTTTTTTCCAATCCGGATCTGGCTGTGGCGACCCGTTCCCCTCCCGAGCCAGCAGACCCCCTTCCTTTCGACCCCCTGGCGACCAGGGCGCCTGGCGGCGGATCCGGCGCTGCCGCTCGCCCTCCGCCCTGAGCTTGCCCTCCCCGGCGCTGCTCCCCTCCGAGCTCGAGCTGGTCCCTGCTCCGCTGCGCGGCCCCCCTCCAAGCTTCTCCCTGGCGCGGCCCCCATCCACGCTTCTCCCCGGCGCGGCCCCCTCCAAGCAGTTCCCCGGCGCGGCCCCCCCTCCAAGCTTCTCCCCGGCGCGGCCCCCCCTCCAAGCTTCTCCCCGGCGCGGCCCCCCTCCACGCTTCTCCCCGGCGCGGCCCCCTCCAAGCAGCTCCCCGGCGCGGCCCCCCTCCAAGCTTCTCCCCGGCGCGGCCCCCTCCAAGCAGCTCCCCGGCGCGGCCTCCCTCCGAGCGACTCCTCGGCGCGGCCCCTCTCCGACCGGTTCCCGGCGCGTCTTCCCCGGCCAAGCGTCCCCCGACCAGTGCCAACGCCTGTCCAGGACCCCCCTGTCTCCAAGCTCCACAATGGACGGGGATGGCTTCGACGGGGATGGCTTCGACGGCAACGCCAACGACTGGGCCTCGCAGGACTCCTTCGATGGCGCCAACGCCTGGAGCCAGCAGCCGTCGGCGAGCGGCCCTGGTCACGGTCCCCCTGCCCGCGGCGGCTTCGACCTCAACTCGCAAGCGGCCGCAGCGGAGTTCCCGAGTCTTCGACAGTACGGAGCTTTCCTCCAGGGCGATGACGTCGAGCTCCCCCCTGGCCGCGGCAGGAGCTCCAGACTCCCTCCTTATCGTGCACCCCGTGCCGGAGTAGGAGAAGGATGGACGACTCCGACGGCACCCTCCGCACGGCAGAACCTCTTTGGCGGTAGCTCCTCTGCGGGAGCCGGTCGCGGAGGAGGAAACGGCGGTGGCCTGAGGCAGCGTGCGAACTCGGCTACCGCGGCACCCAACCGCCGTCGTCGAGGCACCCGCGCACCGGCGTCAGGGTCAAGCGGCAGCGGCCTGCGTGGACGGCGTCCCCCTGCACCGAGGAGTGCTGGCCGTGGGCAAGAATTCGGCTCCGACGCTCCCTTCGACAATGCTGACGATGATGATGTGGAGGAGTTAGCGAGCTCCGGCGGTCTCCCGGTGAGCCAAGGCACTCGAGCCCAATGGAATGATTCAAATAATGCTTCCATGTTAGAATTGTGCATTGAGCAACGTAGAGCAGGAAGGTATAATGGTGCATAAATGAATGGTGATGGGTACCGAGCCGTTGTCGATGGATTACTTTCTAGGAGGTGGTTGGTGTATAGCCGCCAACAGGTGAAGAACCAACTAGTGATACTCAAAAACATCCATTCTTTCTGGCGGTACTTGCAAGTGCACACAGGGTTGGGAAGAAATCCAGATGGGACGGTTGATGCGGAGTCTGACTTTTGGAAAACACACACAGAGGTACAATGTTCCCTACATACTTGTGTATTGTTCTATCATATCTTAACTTGTTTCTGATTGATTTTATTGTTCTGTCCTGCAGAAGAAACCATACCTCAAGAAATTGCAGTGGGGTCCTCCAGGAAACTTGGAGTTGATGGAAGAACTGTGGAGAGGGTACACCGTTGATGGAAGCACAGCCTTTGCGCCTGGAGATGATTATGGTGAGGATGAGGGGCAAGATGCATGGCCACAAAAGGAAGAGGAGGAGTTTCAGGCAACACCTAGTCCAATGGGGAGGAGTTCAAGCACCCAGAGGAGCAAGAGGTCATTTGCAAGCACTTCAAGCACTTTGACCAGTCCAGTGAAGAAGAGCAAGAGCCCAATGGTGAAGATTGTGAAGGACATAGCTAATACCTTCAAAGAGTCCGTGACAGTCAACACTAAGCAAATACAGAAACGTGCAAGTGAGAAGGATGCATTCTCTGTCAAGAGGTGTCAGGAGCTAGCATTTGAGTGTGGTGTTGAGGCAACCGCTGAGTCTGTGTTTGCTATGTCCAAGATGTTCGAATCAGAGTACCAAAGGGAGTTCTTCTGTGGGCCATTGTTAACTCCCGACCTTAGGTTGAGTTACTTCAAGAAATGGTGCAGGGACAACAACTTGGAGTAGTTAGGATCTTTTTCTGTGATGTCAAGTGTGTGTGTCTGTGTGATGTGTAAGGTGTTGAACCTATTTCTATGTGCAGGGACAACAACTTGGAGTAGTTAGGATCTATTTCTGTGATGTCATGAACTTTTTATGCTATGTGTTGAACCTATTATCTGTGGGCTGAATTTATTTGCTTGCACTACTTGAAATTGTTATATGTGTGTTAAATGAATTTATTTGCTTGCACTAATTTTATGCTGACAATATGTTACATGTGTTTAAGCAGGAAGAAGACCAAGATGCTGGAGGCGGCAGCAGTGAGGATGAGATCATATCCATGTGCCGCAACAATTTGGTGGAGGCTCAGAAGGTGATCGTGCAATTGGTTCCCATATTGGGTATGTACTCTGATAACTACCTAGTGAAACTACCTAGAAGACCCAGTCGATATCCTGGTTTGGTTTGGGTGATGGATACACTAGCCCAAGATACCCAATGCTACAATATGTTTAGAGTTGAGAGACCTTTGTTTAACAGGCTACATAGTACTTTGGTTGAGTCATATGGGTTGAGGAACACTAGAAAAATGACATCCGTAGAGGCTCTTGCTATGTTTTTATGGATTGTTGGGTCACCACAGTCAGTTAGACAGGGTGACAACCGTTTTGAGAGATCTATGGAGACAGTAAGCAGGACATTCAATAGAGTTTTGACATGCCTCCTTAGGTTAGCACATGACATAATTGTACCCAAAGACCCAACATTTTCAGAAGTGCACCCAAGATTAGAAAATCCAGCGTTCTGGCCACACTTCAACGACTGTATAGGTGCTATAGATGGGACACATGTGAAGCTTGTGTGCCTAAGAGTAAGAGGATTCCATACTTGAACAGGCACAATGAAACCAGTCAGAATGTGCTTGCTGTTTGTGATTTCGACATGAGATTTACCTTTGTGTTGTCGGGATGGCCTGGTTCAGCACATGACATGAGAGTATTCAAAGATGCTGTGACTACTTATGCTCACAAATTTCCACATCCACCATCAGGTTTGTTACTTGAACTGTTCCGCAATTACTTTTATCTAATTGCACATGAGAATATTCATTATACGACTGTCTTTCATAATATGTAGGGAAGTATTATGTGGTTGGTGCGGGATATCCAAATCGGACGGGCTACCTTTCACCATATAGATGTACAAGGTACCATATCGAGCAATGGCATGACGCCCCACCGCCGGAAGGTATGAAAGAAACTTTCAACCATGCACATGCCAAAGTTAGAAATGTGATAGAGCGGTCTTTTGGAGTGTTGAAGATGAAATTTAGAATGCTGTTAAACATGCCAAGCTTTCCAGAGGATAAGCAAGCTAGAATTATTGTTGCTTGTATGGCTCTTCATAATTTTATTCGAGAGAGCAGAATTGCAGATAGAGAATTTGGTGCCTGTGATGCGGATGAAAATTATATGCCAATGCCTAGCTCTTCTGATTCCGATTGGCCAGAAGATGAACCTCTTGTTGAAGATACAAACATGAACGAGTTCCGTGATGAGTTAGCTCATGCTTTGTTTTATGGAGCGTAATTTTTTTTTGCCATAACTGAGGACTTGTATGTTTGAGTGAGACATCTCATTTGTATGGATAATATAATTTTTATCATGTTTTTTTACTTTGTTTGTGGAGATGATTTGTTTGTAACATTTATGAGTGGCAGAAGGCCACACAAGAGATGGCCACAAGAGATCCAGCTAGAAAGAGCATTTAAAGGACCAAATGATTGGAAAAGTGCATTTAAGCCAATTCTAACCCTTTCATCCAAACACCTCTTGGGTTAGAGTTAGTTCAGGATTAGTCTAGAGCTAGAAACTAACTCTAACTTCTAACCAAGTTAGAGTATCCAAACAGGGCCATCGTTGGCACAGTTGCACTTGTGTCATAGCAGCAGTACGTCATCCAAGGCAAGCCAAAGGTTGACCACACCGGCCACCACTACATATTATTTGATAACAGCAACATCATCTAGATATTGCCAACGTACTCTTAAACAGATTAAAAATTGCACATACATAATAAGTTCACACACAGCCCAACTTCCGTTCCAGTGCACGCATCACATTATGGTACTACCGTACCAGCTAGGGACTGTCTTTCTTTCTCCCTTAATAACCGCTAAATAAACAAGCAACACAAACCAAAGCTCGAACGTACCTTACTTAAGCAGCAACAACACTTTTGTGCCTGCGAGACTCGATCGCGTCCTACGATAGATGATCCATCATCATCGTCGCTTATTTATTGGGTCTAGCTAGGCGTCCATGCGCGCCGGGTACCGGTCGATGCAGTCGAGCCACGGGCTGCGCGCCGGGCGGCGCACGCGGCGGACGGCGCGCCACACGGCGCTGTTGCACTTGAAGCCGGACCCGAAGGCGAGCTGCCAGACGCGGTCGCCCCGGCGGACGCGGCCCTTGGCCTCGAGGTAGGCCAGCTCGTACCAGATGCTGCTGCTGGAGGTGTTGCCGAAGCGGTGCAGCGCGGCGCGGGAGGCCTCCAGGTCGGCGTCGCGCAGACCCAGGTTGGCCTGCAGGTGCTCCAGCACGTCGCCGCTCGCCGCGTGCATGCAGAAGTGCTCGAACGCGCGCTTGAAGTCCGGGATGTAGGGCGCCGCGGCGGAGGAGGCCTCCTCCCCCTCCCCCGGCGGCGGAGCGGCGGCCGCCGCCTTGGAGGACGCCGGGAACAGGTGGCGGAACAGCACCCCCGCGAAGAAGAGCAGCTGCTCCGAGAAGGGCAGCACCAGGGGGCCCAGCGTGGTGATGTTGGTCTTGAGCGCGTGCCCGCCCACCTCCAGCAGGTCGCGGCTGATGGACAGGCCCTTGATCCGCTGCTCGTCCTCCTCCTGGTACACCGACCGGAAGGCGCGGTCGTCGGCGCCCTTGTGCGTGCGCACCACGTGCTCCAGCTGGTACTTGGCGCGGTGGAAGTCGCGCCGCCGGTTCGACAGCAGCACGGCGGCGCAGCCGGCGCGGAAGAAGGCGTTCGGGATGAGCATCGACCGCCGCTTCCCCGGGTACCACGTGAAGGAGACGGCCTCCGTGCTCACCACCACGGCCAGCCCGGCGCCGCTGGCCTGCAGCATGTCGCGGGCCAGGTCGACGGCGATGACGCCGGCGCTGCAGCCCATGCCGCCGAGGTTGTAGCTCAGGATGTTGCCGCGCATCTTGTAGTGGTTGACGATCATGGCCGACAGCGACGGCGTCGGGTTGAAGAGGCTGCAGTTCACCACCAGCACGCCCACGTCCTTGGGGCGGACGCGGCACTTGTCGAAGAGCTCGTCAAGCGCCGCGAACATGGCCGTGGAGGCCTCCGCGCGGCCCTCCTTCATGGTGGCGCAGTTGGCGTTGGGCTCGAACACGCAGCGCGGCATGTACGACTCGTCGCCGATGCCGGACTTGGCCAGCAGGCGCGACTGGAACGCCAGGCTCTCCTCGTCGAACTTGCCCGACTTGCGCGCCAGGTCGATGAACTCCGCCTTGGACACCTGCATGCGTTCGTGTTCATTACTGCTGGAGTATGTTATTAGCAGCTGCTAATCCATTCTGTCGACAGTTGAGGAACACGCTGCAGGATCGAATAGCGTACAGCTAGACGTATCCGACCCAACCATGCGTGTACGGCTGATTGTTATTGCGCGTCGCCCGCAACGACCCAACCGTACACAAAACTACAAACTTCTTGTTTAGTTGCAAAGTTCAAAATTCAAAAAAAAATTCGACACCTACATGTCTAAACGAAAGTTCAAAATTCAAAGTTTAGATGCTAATGTACGTGCATTCATGAATGCTACTCTCTGAAAGTTTCTTGCGGCATTTATGGGCCTGCGATTGGTGGCAGCAGCTGGCCGAGACAGTGACCATATTAAAGGACCGGCACAGCTACGGTACTTGTTGTAAATCGTGCGCGCACCGATCTTAAAGCACATGGCCACATGGGTGTGTTGTGTACCATGGCTCGTATACCATACGGCTCCATGTTAGCTGTAATTGGCCTTGCTATATATCCTCCTTTCCAAGTACGTTATCCCTTTAACCTTGTTAGCGCAAAATTATGAGCCATGACTACCTCTAGTTCTTGATCGATTTATCACATACGCATCCCGCAATTGAGTTCCCTTTTTCATTTACGAAAGATGCGTGCGCTAATCTTACAGCAGCAGACCAACGATGCCATGAATGACCAAGTAGTATATATAGGGATACGAAGATGCAACAATAACCCAGCTAATCAGATTAAGCATTTGTTTTTGGCCGGAGTAGTTACGTTCATGAATCTCACTTAATTTGTAACCTACAATTATACCCGTTTGAGTCTAATAAAGTTCGAAGTGACATGATTATTTTCCTTGCATCATCGCTTCCCTGTTAGTATTATGCATGCCAACTCTACTTAGCCGCAAACAACACCCTAACTCGAGACGTTAGCCTGCTGATCCATTTTTTCTTAGTAGATCAGATCAGATCTGATGTGGTATGCATCATGTCTTTCTTGTGTATGCGTGTGTAACATGACAATGAAATGTGTAGTGCATGCAAATTAAACAGGCAAGCAAATCATGTCAAAGAAGAAACAGCTAGCTTCAGGCTTGAAAAGCATGCATGTTTCCTTTTTATTAGTACTAATGGTAGAGGCGAGTAGCTAATAATCTGTGCGGCACCTAGAATAATACGGATGGACAGTTGTGCTTGCATTATATTGCAGGCAAATGAATTAAATCACGCTGCCGGAGTATATAGGACGGGATTATAGATGCGCTTACTACCTTGAGCGCGTCGGCGGGCTTGTAGCAGGCGAAGTCGATGAGGTAGACGGGCCTGGGCCTGGACATGATGTAGACGGAGATGGTGAAGGCGAGGACGGCGAGGAAGGCGAGCACGGTGGCGAGGTCGTAGGTGGCCTCCCCCCACACCTTGGCCCACAGCTCGTCGCGGCTGAGGCTGCCCAGCTCCGCGCCGCACACCAGCACGATGACGGGGATGGTGGCCAGGTACACGCCGTGGCTGATCAGGTAGTGGTACCCGAGGCGCACGTACTTGAGGTTCACCGACTGCAGGAAGTCCGGCAGCCGGCGCCGCACGCGCACCGAGAAGGTCGGCGACCCGGCGTCCGGGCCCGACGGCTCCACGCCGCGGTTCACGATCTCCGTCGACAGCAGCGCCTGCTCCCGCGCCATGGCGCCCTCGCCCTCTCTGCCCTTGCTGCGCACTTGGATGCGGAGCTAGCTGCTGGTCGCAGTGGCAGGAGCAGTGGCGAGTTGAGCAGGTATTATAAGGCTGAGTAGGCGGGCGAGTTGCTGCACATGTCAGCAAAAAGTTTTGTTGGCGGAGAGAGAAGGGAAGAAAGAGAAGGTGGCGAGCGAATATTGAGACGCCGGCGTAAGCGGGCGCATACGTGCTTCCCGATCTGCTATTGGCTGCGTGTTGCTGCGGACCCCGCCAATACAAGCTGCACGTTATTGCTGAGTTGGAGCACAAGTCGCCGGTTAGCAGGCGTATCTATAATCCTTGCTAGTATTGATATAGTAGTACTACTAGCACAGCATAGATCTGGGCATGGGTCACCCGACCCGAACAACCCGACCCAACCCGCCCGAAAAAAACCCGACCCGACCCGACCCGAGCTACGTGGCGGGTGGGCGCGGGCCGTATTTTTTGACCCGCAACAATCAACGGGCCGGGCACGGGCCGTGATTTTTGACCCAAAACCCGACCCAACCCGAAAAACCCAACCCAAAGGCCAAAAAACCCGACCCAACCCGAAAAAAACCCGACCCGACACGCCCGCGCAGGGTGCACGGGCCAACCCGACCCGACCCGGTGATAGGTACGGGTCGGGCGCGGGCCGTCCTATGCGACCCGTGACCCGGCCTTGACCCGACCCGAACCCGACCCGACCCGACATTTGCCCAGGTCTAGCACAGCAGGAGGAGCAGCCGGGTAGGGGAGGAGATGGCGGGTGGGTGGGTGGGTGCGTGGCAGTTAATGCCATTAGAGGAGGCTGGGCAGGGACGGGCGGAGAAGGGGAGATCACTTCGTCGATCAGCCTCCCTTGTGTTGCGGCATGCTTGTGTTGCGGCATGGTGTTATGAGGCTGCCATGTGGGTCCAGCCTGCTGACGAACTACCCAGCGGCACAGGACTTTTTTTGCATGCTCACTGGGTTTTAGGCTGCGTTTAGTTAAAAAAAAATTACGTAGTATCTGTCACGTCAAATTTTTACAGTTGAAAAAATAATTAATTACATAGTCTAACTGATTCCTACTAAATGAATCTAATGATACTAATTAATCTATGATTGGACATTAATTGTCAAATAACAACGAAATATGCTACAGTAGCCAAACCCAAATTTTTTCACCAACTAAACACCCCCTTAGTACCAGCATGAAAAGCACTGGGTGTGCAATTGCATGCATAACATGAGGACTTGGGATTTAAGCCTTGGACATCTTCACTCCATCATCAAAGTTAAGCTAGGTGGTTTGACACATTCATATACAGTACAAATATGATGAGAGAGATACAGCGCTTTGGCTGTAAAAGTTGCAGGTTCCTGTACTTGTAGCGTGTGACCACTGACCACACGCCATGTTTGTTACTTGTGGGAAGAAGATACGCATGCTTTATCCGCATGACATGAGCAGGCGTGCCTGGCTTTCCTTTGAGGGCCTGGAAGTCTGGAACGGACTAGAGCTGTCCGGATTCTCTTAAGAACAATGACGCGCATCCTCATTAGTCATTCCAGACACCCAAAAAAAGAAGTTGGAAGCGAAACGTATGGCTGCACTGAATCGTCATGAACTCTTGATCAGACTAGCATTAGCAGCTGAAAGTGCCCTAGCAACTGCACAGAAGTCGGGTCCATTGACACTCGACGCCGTGAGGTATCGCTGCACTGAAAATGCCCTAGCAGCTGCGAGCTGAAGCGCACGTCTGCGTGGTCGTACTCGTACGTGGAGATAATGTCGGGAGGGGGTGGCGGATCGCGGATGGGCCGGTGCCCGGTGGGTGGTGGAGCCCTTGGCCCTTGGGATCGGCGGCATCCATGCCCATGCCATGCCATGCCGCCTCTCGCGGTCTCGCCTAGCGCCGGCACCTAACCTCGCCGGGGCGAAATGAATTGGGCCTGTCTGGCCGGTTGCTGCTGTGCAGTGCAGTGCAGTGCAGTGCAGCGGCGGTGCTCGGCCATAGCTGGAGGCTGGAGCTCATTCCCCGAGCTGAGAAGACGGCGAGCTCGATCTCATCTCACGGACGGCTCTTAATTAGGTGGTGGTGGTGGTGGTGATGGTGTGGCTCCGCCAAACTGCTTGGGGGACTCGATCGTTCGTGGCATTGAAACCGGACGGTACCATCCCATCTGCCTCAATATTTTTGACAGGTATACATCGCACAAGTATACCCCGAGAATTCAGGAACGCGTCAATAATAATGCCATGCGTCTCTGCTTCTTACAACAAAATTACTGTCAAGTGTCAATAATAAATCATTTCGGATTGTGCACACTGTTTCACAAAATTGCCGACAAGGAAACAGGGAACACCGTGCTCGGCTCGGCTTCATTGGCTCTGAAGAAGACAACTCAGCAAGCCAGAACACGAAGATCTTATGGTCTCAAAAAAAACGAAGACCTCAGAGATTGACAGGCAAAGAGTGACAGCGGCAAGAGCTGTTGCCCATTCATGCCAAAAGCGACGGCTTGATGACCCCAGTCCGCGAGGGTTAACCACCATGCTAGTGACATTTTATCCTTACATCGATGCGAGCAGTTGGTTGGGGGTTCGGCTCGCTACATCACTCGGGAGCTTGCTTTCCCATTGGAGACCTACTCAGATCTGACACACACAAAAAAAATCAGTCACGATCAGGACTTCAGGAGGATAACAATGACTTAATGACAGCAGCAAATGAGACGGTTGAGAAAGTTGAATGTTTCCGTTTGCCCGGTCAAACGCGTGTGTATTCCTTTTTCATGTATCATGTACAGTGATGGGGACAAAGATTAATGTGCATAGTGGATGCCAGCAACAACTTCCAGCCCCCTAAATTGACACGGCGGTTCACACAGTACCTCTTAATGGTACTGCTGCAACAGTTTCAGCTGGAGAGGTGTTCCGATTTCATGATGGCCTGATGGATTTATGGTCCAGACATCCAGGATGGCACACCTTTCTGCACATCAAAAACATCTTTTAGCAAATGCAGGCAAGCAACTAATTCAGAATTCAAATGGCTTGGAAACAAGAATTTTGTTTGATGGGGGGTAAAGAGGATACTCCATTCCATGGCGTCTCCAGTTCCTGTGGAAAAGATGGTCGGCTCTCCGAGCAGTGCCAAGCCATAACGAACCCAGAAATCTGAACGACTGGGGAATATCTTGAGTGTGCCAGTAAGAATGCGATTTTGTCAATCTGATGAACTCCTAACAGCACCGCCATTGTTAGGCTCGGTTCACCATTTCGTTTTTACTGTTCCGAATTTCGTTTTTTTTACCAAAGTTTGACTTTCATATTTTTGAATTTGAAACTAAAATCACCCACTTTCCGGACCGAAATTCGCTTCCCGGTGAGTAGCGAAAACGGGAAAAAGTACCGAAATTTCGGTCTTTCCGACCGAAACGGCGAACCCTGCGTCAAGAATCAGGACTCGTTGCCGTGTGGAGCCTTAAATAAGGAACATGGCGCCCATCCAAATAAGCATCAAGAGGATGGCCGGACGCCGACGGACGGGAGATCTGTAGAGCAGGAACTACATTCATGGTGGCAACGACCCAGGAGGAAAGTAAATGGGGGCGTCTTGCTCCCATGTGGTTGCATTAAGCCGCGCCTCTGATCGCCATGTGAGCATGTTTGCAGAAGAGATGGTGGATCTTTTCTCCATGCGCCGTGTTTGGTTCTTCCCCTGAGAATTTTCTCATAAAAAGACGAATGCATGCATGAAGTACTAAACGAAATTTATTTGCGAACGATAAAGTGACGAAAAATTTTCATGACATTTTTCTCAGGGACAACCAAACACGGCCATGGACAGGCCAGTGAACGATGAAGTGAAATATCTCCTGTTAAAAGACAAAAAGATAAGCACAAAGAAGGAATTTCACATAAGAACATTGCAAATTATTGGTACAAATAAACAGAATGCACATGCTACACCACTTTGTTGTTTTGAAGCTAACATGACATGCATAAATAATACCAGCAATTTCGGCTAAAAACAATAATACCAGCAGTTTAAAATGCCTGAAACAAGGGATTTTTTTCACCTGGAGGCTAGAGGCTGGTTTTCTTTTCTATTTGCTGCACCATAGCACAAAAAAAACAGGTTAATCAGCTCATACTTCACCACACAAAACGGTTAGTTTGCTAGTTTCAGGAAGCACCAAGAGATGTCTAGTACAGTAGGACAGCATCTAATACTGCTTTAAAGCCAGTCACAGAATTTGCTGGGCAATGTAAGGGATGGCACATTATCAGGGGGACGACAGAAAGAAAGATGCCAGATTGCCACTTGCCAGTTAATATCATAACTCCACATACTCATTACTTTTGCTAAATTGGTGAAAATATACACCAGCCAGGAGAAAAGAAATTCAGTTATATGTAATATGAACCCCTTTCTTAATCCAAAAAAAGGAGGATGCACTGTGTGCATGTTTGCAAACTTCAGTGGCACTTGAATCAACCAGAGAAGGAGAGTGTAACCTTCAAAGTACATAGGTTAAAATATAGCCAAATAGACATTCATAACGTGCACAACACAAAGCAAATGAAACTTAAGACTAACAACATCTAGAAAAGCTCTAAAGCAAGACCAGCAAGGAAGCAAATCTAATCACCATATCATCATGAAAGTAGATAGAGCAGATATTAGACATATTAAAGGATAGAGAAAGTGTTGACATATTCCACAAATATTTTACTACATCACCAGTTGCACACTTATTAGTCATTAGGCAATAAATTATAGGTCAGCGTATCATGCTTTGCACACCAAAGTCAAATTAACAAAAGGAGAGTGCAGAACAACTCCAATTGACAGATTATTGCAATCAATTTGTTCATTCATACTATAAAATTGCTTGTATATAAAGTTATCATTAATCAATGACACCGGGAGGTCTACGTGCATGTCTGAACTTCTACTTCATCACTTCCTGCCTTCTGGAGTGCTGAAAGGAAAGCTAAGACTGTTTAATGAATATATCTTGGACAGAATCATAACTTGAGTACAGCACGTTGCATGTTGTCTCATCCATTATTTTCCCAAAGAAGATATCATAGGCCACTGATCTGGTTTTATGACATGAATGGAACATGGTACAAACAAAATTCAACCCTGTCATATCCTATCATTGCAATTTGTTTGTGCTTTGGATAATATTTGGAAGCCCAAATACGTCAGTACCGAGAAAACAATACCCAATCTGCCTCAATATGTTTAAGCTTGGGCTAGAACCTGGAACTCTGGGAAAACCAGCAGCTAGGGAATAGTCTACAATTATATCCAGAGCCTACTGTCAGAAGCAATTTCTTCTGAGTTTTGTTTTAATGAAACCAAAAACAAAAAACTGTGCTTCTGTGCTACACATGCACACCCAACAATTCAGTCTCTGCAAAATTCATCCGTATCCCCTAAATCCATCTCAGAATCATCTGAAATAGAACAGCTATCTAAGATGTCATCCGAATTTTCACTTTCAATGTGCAGTACAGCATCATCACCACCACCACCTAATAAGTAACCCTCTGAATCAGAAGATGCGTCAAATTTACCAAGATACTTCATCCTCCCTCTATAACCAGTAAGTTGAAGGAGCTTTTCCCTCCACCTCACCAATGGGCACTTCTCTACCAATTCTGTCCCATCATATGCCTCTGTTAAGAACACGCTCAATCTCTTCCCCCTCTCAGAAACATAAAAGATGCCATAATGCTTCAAGAGTAACCTCATCAGCTTCTGCGGCATTACAAACTCATGGCGGAAATGTGTAAGGTGATCGGTCACCAGCCTCTTTTCCAACATGAAGCTCAGTATCTCGTGCATTACTGCAACAGCCCTCTTATCAAACTCTGGAGTGCCTGGAGTCAATCCCTTCACCTCCGCATAAGGGGACAGGTAGGTGATCTTTTGAAACTGCTCGGTATTGCCCGTCTTCACATAGTGATGAGCTTTTCCTCGAAACCTATAGTAACTTGTAAAATTTGGTGGGAATTTCAACGGGAACGGTAGCGAGAGCTCTCCTGGAGGACTGGCATTGGCATCACCAGATGATGCGGCAGCCTTCTTCTCAAGCTCAGTGACTGCCCAGTTTGGGTTCCAAGAGACAAGCTGCAGATACTCACCATCCTCCAACCTGACCACCCTGAACTGCTCGGGGAACATGTGTACCCACCGCGTCCGAAAGTCATGAGGAAGCCCCATGTCGCGACGGAAGTGGGCGATCTTGTCGATTGGCAGCCGCCTGTCCACGGACATCATGAGCATCCTGGTGACATACTGCGCGGCCGTGGGTGAGTGCTCCTCCAGCAGGCGCGCCTCCTCCTCGACGAGCGCCTCTGCCTGCGGCGAGAGCCCCGCCCACATGACGCCGCGGCTGTCGCGACACACCTCGAACAGGTGCGGCGAGCGGCGCACGAAGTGGGCCACCTTGTGCGGCTTGACGAGGCCAAGCTGCGGCCGCAGGATCTCGAGGCGCTTGAGCGGGGTGACGTGCTCCTCCTCCTTCTTGAGCGCCTCGACGACGGTGAGCACCTTGGAGAGCACCTTCCAGCGCTCGATGGCCACCTCGAGCGCGTGCACGCGCTTCTTCTTGCTCCGTTCCTTCACGCTGCGGCCCCGCGTCATGCCCCGCACGAGCGCAAGCTGGTACGGGCACTGGCATTGCCACTGGCCCTGGCCCTGGCCCCGGCAGCGAAGCAGCTCGCTCAGGCGATTGCGCGAACATGTTGCGCGCATGGCGTGTGGGGCGGCCAGGAATTGCACAAGCAGAAGAGATCGAGCAGCTGCAGTAATAACTCTATTTTAAGAAGTAGGAAGCTTGGAGGAGGACGCCGAGGACACGGAGCTAGTTGCGCCGCTGAAGGGCGGCGAGAAGAGGAACACGGCACAGAAGGCGGCGGCGGCGGCGGCGGTAGAGCTGGAGAGGCCGACGGGTGACAAGGCCACAAGGGATGCAGAAGAGCTGAAAAGGGAGGCAAGGGCCGCGCGCGTGTTTTGATGTGGTCAGAAACAAGTATCGCAGCCCATTTCTCGATTAGGCTTGTTGGGCTCTCTTCATTTGGGCCTAATCTTAAGCCCACAGCTAACTGTAGAAGAGAAGAGAGACCGCGAAGGCCTAAAAGGAGGAGGTCTCGTAGGTCTTCGGCCCACCAATCAAGTTTGCCCTCTACGTCTCCGATGAAGGCGGTTTTTGTACTCCTTGTATTACTAGGCTACTAGCGACTAGCGACTAGCGTCTAGGACGAGTGCAAATACTAAATGCGGAGTATTTCCTATGAACCAGCGGATTTGCGGCGGAGCCCGCCCCGCTTGCATCCTATGGCCACCGCCGCAAAGGTCGCAACTGCCACTACTGGGGAACTGTACATCGGTACCAGCACTTTAGTGCCGGTCAGATAAGAGCCGGTACTAACGTGCGTGTACAGTACACGACGAGCACATTAGTGCCGGCTAGATTCTAGAACCGGCACTAACGTGTCACCCCCAACGGTCAACAACTCACAGGCAACGGTCAAAAGCTAAGTTAGTGCCGGTTGGGGAGTCCAGCCGGCACTAACTGGGGAGTCCAGCAGGCGACGTTTAGTGCCGGCTGGAACCTTTAGCCGGCACTAAGTTGACTCGTATATACCTCTTCTCTTCTTCCTCAGCCCGACCCATCCATCTGACCGAGCTTCTCCTCTCTCCCACGACGTGTTAGAGAGGAGGTGCCGCCCATTTTTCTCAAAATTTGTGAGGATTTCACCCATCTAAGTGCACCAAAGGTTAGCAGCTTCTTCCACTCTTTTTTTACGGTGTTTATTCTTTTGTTTAATGCTTTCTAGATAAAGAAAATAGTGATTTTAAGGTTCAGGAAAAATAAGCATAATTTTCTGATTTGTTCATTAATTTGAGCAAAGTATAATTGATTTGTTGTTTTTTAGAGAAAGTTTACTAGATAGTTTGACTATGACACATTTAGAGTAATTTTTTTTGAATTATTTCACGGGGACATGTGTATATATTATTATATAAAATTTTAAAGATTTTAAGGATGAGGGAAAATAAGCATGATTTATCAATTTGTTCATTAATTTGAGCAAGGTAGAATTATTTGTTGTTTTTTAGAGAAGGTTTACTATATAGTTTGACTATCACACATTTAGAATGATTTTTTCGAATTATTTCATGGTGACATGTGTATATGTTATTGTGCCAATTTATTTTGCTATTTACTTTAGGTTTACTAGATAGGCGGCATATGACACATTTACAAATTTTTTTCGAATTATTTCATAGTAACTTGTTTTTAGGGATAATGAGCATGATTTTTTTAATTTGTACATAAGTTTCACAAGAAATAAGTTCCGCCGATAATTTGCATATTCTAATTTCTTTGGATAATTTGTGTTGGATGTTGAGACATTTATTTGTGTACGTTCTTTTAGCAACAATTATGCCAATTTGAGATATGTAGAATTGATTTTTGTTTTTATACGGTAATTAATTACATATGGACCGGCAATGGATGCACGGCAGCCGGAGCACCTCGGCATGGATTTAGGGTTTAGATTCTTTTCTCAAGGCGGCAATGGCAAATAGGTCGCCAAAGGGTTTAATGTGTTGTCCATGCAGTGTTTGCGAAAATAAAAAGGAATTCCGAAAAAGAGATACTTTATGGAATCACCAGGCCTTAAATGGATTCATGAGTAACTATATCCTTTGGACCAAGCACGACGAAGTTGGAGTTATGATGGAAGATAATGAAGAAGATGCCGATGATGATAACAACCTTCCGGATTGGGCATGGGTTCATGAAGCAGGTGGCTTTCAAGATGAACCAATGGACGAGGGTGAAGCAAATGTTGCACAAGAGGAGCCACATGATGAGCTAGGTCAGGCGTTGTTTGATGCACAGAAAGACAGTGAGACTGTGAAGGAGGCATTAAAGTTCGAGAAAATATTGGAGGATCACAAAAGGCCGTTGTTCCCTAGTTGCAAACCGGAGCAGAAGAAGTTGGGTACCACGCTGGAGATGCTGAAATGGAAGGCAACTGATGGTGTCATCGATAAGGGATTTGGTGAGCTATTAAAGATTGTAAAGAACATGCTTCTTGAGGGTAATGAACTGCCGTCAACAACATACAAAGCTAAAAATATGGTTTGCCCTCTTGGATTGGACGTGCAGAAGATTCACGCATGTCCTAACGACTGCATCCTGTATCGCGGCGAATATGAGAACTTGGAAGCTTGTCCTGTTTGCAGCGCATTGCGGTATAAGATCAAGCGAGATGATCCAAGTGATGTTGATGGGCAGCCGGTAAAGAAGAGAGTTCTCGCAAAGTTGGTGTGGTACTTCCCTATAATACCACGTCTGAAACACTTTTTTAAAAATAAGGATAATGCTAAGTTGATGCGGTGGCACAAAGAAGACCGTAAGGAGGATCACATGATCAGACACCCAGCAGATGGGTCCCAGTGGAGAAACCTTAACCGAGAGTATCCTCAATTTGACAACGACCCAAGAAATATAAGATTTGCTCTAAGTGCGGATGGAATGAATCCGTACAGTGAGTTTGGCAGCGCTCATAGTACATGGCCCGTGACCCTATGTATGTTCAATCTTCCTCCTTGATTGTGGCTGAAGCATAAGTTCATCATGATGCCGGTGCTTATAGAAGGGCCAAAAGAACCTGGCAACGACATTGATGTGTTCCTGCAATCCTTGATGAATGATCTCTTACTACTCTGGAAAGAAAAAGGTCTACGTGTGTGGGATGAGTATAAACAGGAGTCCTTCCACCTCCGAGCTTTGCTTTTTGTATGCATCAATGATTGGCCTGCACTTGTAAAACATTCAGGACAGTCGAACATGGGATACATGGCCTGCACCCACTGTTATGATGAGACCAATAGCATTTATTTGAAACACTGTAAGAAGTGCGTATACATGGGACATCGCTGATTCCTTCCTACCGATCACCCCCTAAGAACCGAAGGGAAGCATTTCAAAGGAGAGTCCGAAACTCGTCCTAAGCCTCTGTTCCGTAATGGAAAGCGTGTGTTCTCGATGATCAAGGATGTGAAGGTAGTATTTAGAAAGGGTTCCGGTAGCCAACCTGTTCCCAAGGATGACCAGAGACATGTTCCAATGTGGAAAAATAAGTCTATATTGTGGAACCTACCTTATTGGCAAATCTTACAGGTTCGCAACGCAATTGATGTGATGCATCTGTCGAAGAATCTTTGCGTGAACCTACTAGGCTTCGTGGGAGTGCATGGTAAGTCAAAAGACACATTGGAAACAAGGCGCGACATGCAGCAGCTAGTTGGACGACAAGGCTTGCAACCCGAGAAGAGAGACAAAGGACGCCACTATTTAAAACCTGCCAGCTATAATCTGAGCAAAGAAGAGAAGGAAAGTATGTTCGATTGCTTGAACAGTATCAAGATCCCGTCTGGGTACTCCTCAAATATACATGGCAAAATAAATGTGAAAGAGAAGAAAATCTAAAACTTGAAGTCCCATGACTGCCACGTCATGATGACACAATTACTTCCGGTTATACTGAGGGATGTTCTACCGGAAAATGTGAGATTGGCAGTTGTAAAGCTTTATGTGTTCATGAATGAAATTTCGCAGAAAGCAATTAATCCAAATAATCTAATAAAGCTGCAGAAAGACATTGTCGAATGTCTTATCAGCTTCGAGATGCTCTTCCCACCTTCCTTCTTCAACATTATGATACACCTTCTAGTTCATATTGTGACAGAAATAACTATCCTGGGTCCTGTTTTTCTACACAATATGTTCCCTTTCGAGAGGTTCATGACAGTAATGAAGAAGTACGTGCGTAAACATTCTCGCTCAGAAGGATGCATTGCTAAGGGCTATGGAACAGAGGAGGTCATTGAGTTTTGCGTTGACTATCTACCTGATCTCAATCTGATTGGGCTCCCTGTGTCACACCATGAGGGGCGACTAAAGGGAAAAGGCACACTAGGAAAGAAATGTAATGTGAACATCCCTTGTAGTGAGTTCAGCCAAGCGAACTTCACGGTTCTTCAGAATTCATCCAAGGTGGCTCCATATATTGACGAGCACATGAATATTATACAGACTGAAAATCCACAGAAGAATTTTGCTTGGATTACACGCCAACATATAAAAACTTTGGACGGCTGGTTCAGACAAAAATTATTGGGCAACAACACAGTTGATCAAGAACTTCAATGGCTTGCTAGGGGACTATCAATCACCGTCCAGCAATACCAAGGGTACGAAATCAATGGGTATACATTTTACACGAGAGGTCAAGACAAAAAAAGCACCAACCAAAACAGTGGTGTCCATATGTGTATAGTAAATAGTAATAGAGAAAAGAACAACTACTATGGTGTCATAGAGGAGATATGGGAGCTTGAATATGGACCCATAGTTGTTCCTCTATTTCGTTGCGAATGGGTGGCTGGAGAAGGCGTAACGAAGGACCGGTATGGGAAGACCATAGTTGACTTTAAAAAGATTGGATATAAAGATGAACCATTCATTCTAGTTAAGGATGTGACACAAGTGTTCTATGTGAAGGACGTGTCGAGCAAACCGAAGAAGATGTCGGATAAGACGCCTGAAGCAGACAAGGCTGGAAATGAGCCGAAACGGCACATAGTTCTTCCAGGAAAAAGAAAAGTTGTTGGAGTTGAGGATATTTCGGACAATTCGGAAGATTATGACCAGATTGATGACCTTCCTCCATTCTCAATTGACGTTGACCCCAGCATCCTCTTATCCAAAGAGGACACGACTTACTTACGTCGTGATCACGCGCAAGACACTTTCATCAAAAGGAAGATTATCAATGTTGCAGTAGATAATGATAATGAGTAGTAGTTTTATATAAATTATATGTTGTATTTTCTCATTAAGTGATGTAATGTAACACACCGTGTCGTATTTATCTCAATTCTCGATACTATTCATGCAATTAGGACACAATATCATCTTCAGATAATATTATATTTTTGCATGGTATAAATATTATTTACTTTCACTAATTTTGCATTACTAGAAGCGTTGAAACATTAAATTACAAACAAATAATCAAGTAATTTGCGAATTGATCACATCATTGTATAGGCTATTATTGAAAAGTTTTTTTTGAATATTTTCGCATGGATAAAAATGAAATGTTTTCGATTTATTACGAATAACAGAAGCATATATACATATAAATCCTATAAGCTACACATAATTGATAATGGAAGCATATTCGTTCATTTACTTCAATTACTATTATTATTGTGTAGATATAATTAACAATATGCTTAAAAAATTAAGATATCAATTTTTGTTATATTAATCTAATTATTAAGCCTATTACGAATAAATTTACTAATATTAAAAATTTTGTGTAAAAGGGAATTGGCGCGGGCAAATTTTATTTCCCGCCAGGTGGGACAAGTTAGTGCAGGCTGGTAATTCTAGCCGGCACTAAGAATTCACGTTAGTGCCGGCTAGAATTACCAGCCGGCACTAACATTGAAAGATGACGTCACAGAGGGCACGTTAGTGCCGGCTGATAAGGCTAGCCGGCACTAACCGAGCACTGCCCCCAACAAATCTCCGTCCTTCTCTCCCGCACTTCACTAAATTCAGATTGACGTCACCCCGGCCCGCATCCCCTGTTCGCTCGCCCGCGTGCGCCGCCGCCCCCATCCCTGGCCGCGCGTGGATCCCCTGCCCCGGCCCCGCGCGCTGCCCCGGCCTCGTCGTCCTCGGCCGCGCCACCGCGTGCCTCGTCGCCGCCGCCGCCCGGTCTGCGCAGCCCTCGCGTCCCCTGCCGCGCCGGCGCTAGCTCGTCCCCGGCGCCGCCCCGACGCCGCCCTGCCCCGGCCCCGCGCTGCCCCGACCTCGTCGTCCTCGGCCGCGCCACTGCGCGCCTCGTCATCGTCGCCGCCTGGTCTGCGCAGCCCTCGCATCCCCCGTCGCGCCGGCGCAACCTCGTCCCGGGGCCGCCCCAACACCCTGCGCTCCGTCGGAAACGGCGCCGCTCCGCCTACTCCTGCCGGACGTGAGCCCTCCGCGAGGTCGGCTCATCTGCTGCCATCCAGATTGCCCCCACCACCACGCCGGCTCCATCTCCTGCCATTGGGATTCTGCCCCTACGACACAATCCTCTTCGCCCAATCCCAGGTACCAAAAATTTGTGCAATGATCAATTAAGCATACTCTTCTTGTCTCATCTGCAAATCAATTAAGCATAGATATATTAGAGGAAAACTTTGGAACCCAAAATTTGTGCAATGATCTCGTTAAACTTAGTACCAAAATTAACCAGATTAGTATGCTGGAGCTTGGCTATATGAGCTGTACTTCATTTTTAAACTGTGTGAAACCTTGGCACAAGCATAAACAAATGAGCACAAACAAAATATAAGTTAAGCAGCTGTACAGAGCTTACATAAGAATAGATAATATTTTTCCAAGATTTAGTAGAGATGAGAACAATAACAAAAATAGTTGAGATGGAATACCAAAGAAGCAGACTGGAATTGTTTCATCATCAATAGTACTTCTATGATCAACTGAGGGTGTTCATGCAGAGAAGAGCAACGCTGTTGTGATGGCAATGGCAATAAGGAAAGAACACGAAGACCTAATGCCCATGAATTAAGCCGTGCAATCTCAGCATCTGACAGACTCCCAACTGTACGCTTGAGGAAAAAAAATGTACCTGAAACATGATTAATCAGTATCAAACTAACAGGAAATGCTATAGTGCATTTGCCCCATTTGATCAGATCTGGCAACATACAAGAAGCTGCTTTGAATGCAAGTCAGGTAATAGCTTCATAGCACCAATGGCTACAGGAAGAGCATCATTGGAATCTCTTAAGGTTGATAGAAATCTTGAAGTTGCGGCTGGGCCTCCACCATTAAGTGGATCAGTGGTTAGCAGTTTGACAAGTTGGCGGCCTTGCAACTCTCTCCGCAAATCAATTGATAAAGAGGCACTTTCAGCAATAGATAATATTATAGTTATGTTAAGTTGAGAGGCTGCTATTGTTTTCAGACCTCCATTCAAGTTGTAGCTAGTTCATGTTAGCTTACATGTAACTGCTGAAAATTTTTCTTGTTAGAAGCAAAATTTTATAGCTTTGACTGACCTTATGGGTTCATGAACATAGGCAAACCATGCCTATATTTTAGGGGCATTCCATATTCTCTCATGAATAAATATAAGGTTCATCACTGTTTTTTAGCATCACATGACCACATGTTATGAATTGCATTTGTTTTTTCTCTACTTGAACTCCATGTGTGGACTTCTATTCTTATTGCTGATTTATTGCTAGTACTATAAAATATTTTTATTCATCAGTGGACCACACGTATATTTTACTAGTACTATAAAATACTTAATATTTTTTATTATTTTAGGTAGTGGAAATGGATCCTACGGACAACCAAGACGACTTAATGCACGAACTCATTCGTGGTAGTGCTGGGTACGTTGCTGACCCAGAGTTTGATGAGGCCGAAAACGATGGCACCCAATTTTTAAACTTGCATTATCATGGTGATGAGGAGCCAGATACTAATGAGGAGGAAGAAGAAAATCTTGAGGAAGCCGAGGTATAAAAGTTTTGTCAATTTTTAAATTTATATATATACGCTTCGACAACTTGTATTAATTTTTAGATATTATTTCAGGCATCAGGATCGACGAAGCCTAAACGGAAACATGGCTCCAAGAGGAAGATGGTAGGATGTACGACCATCACGGAGATCAACGAAGCAACCGGCGAGCCACTAGCCCCTGATAAAATTAAGACGACATTTGTAAATCAATTGGGATATCTTGTTAGGGAAAGCGTCCCCATAAAGTACAAGTTTTGGAAGAGAAATAAAGTCTCTGGTCGACCTGAAGATATCGTGCCAGATTCAGAGAAAGATTTGTTATGGAAAGATGTATCGTTGCACTTCAACTTTCCCCCAGGCAAAACTGACAAAGTAAAGGGATGGGCATTTAAGAAGATGACAATTCAATTCGGCTCGTTCAAGAAAAAATTGGTGGCAAACTTTGTCAACAAAGGCCTCACACCAAATTTTGATAAAGTCTGGAAGAAGCAACGAGAGTGGTGGAATGAATTTGTGAACTACAAGCACAGTGCTGACAGTGTGGCAGCCTCGATTCAAGGCAAAACGAATGCTAGCAAAAAGACAAACTTTCATACACTTGGGCCTGGAGGTTATAAGGTTGCTATTCCGAAATGGGAAAAAATGGAAAATAATTTAATTACAAAAGGAATCGTACCGCAAACCTTGAGTTGGCCCAAACGAGCAAGGTATTACTTCTATGCCCATGGAGGCACACTAGACCCCGACACTGTAATGTTTGTGACTAGCGACGTACTAAGAGAGGCTGCCCAAAGACTCGACGACGCAATGAGGTGTACGGAAGAAGGAACCTTCCAGCCCAATAGAGAGAAAGACGAGCTAACTTACACTCTTGGGAATGCGGAACACACTGGACGGACCCGAGGCGTGGGCGTAGTTCCATGGAAATATGGCTTTTCCGGATATCTCGAAACCTACCAAAGCCGATGCAGAAGCAAGGCAGTAGTGGCAGAGAAGATCCGTAGCCTAAAAAACCGGATAATGTCACTTGAGGCAACAGTTGTGCAACGCTCGGACCAACCAGTTGCCAATGTGGAAATCAGCCCCCCCTCTCAGCGTCGTAGCAGTGTTGCTTCCACGGAGCACCCTAATTTGGGTGCCGACAGGCCGAGGGACCCCATTGACGACATCACCGTTAGGACCCAATGTGAGCTTCTGATTTTTTATGGGAAAAACCTCAAAGTTTGTGCTGAGGGTTATGCGGAAGTCCAAGAAGAAGGCGGGACAATACATTGCCAGCCGATTCCTGAAGGATTTGCCAGAGTCTTTGTTGACCGAATTACTGAAGAACGCTGGAAAGACATGGACCTCCCGATCCCTATAGGTCCTGAAGAAACAGAACTACACAACATGTCGTACACACATGGATTGCTTGGCCAAAGCGCGACATAAGATTGGTGCAAGCAGCCACAGATTCCGCTCGGTGCTCAAGGCAAAGATCACCAATGCCAGCTGACAGGAATCCTAGTGTTGGTCCACCTTCTCCACCGCCTGCAAGGGACCCCAGCATGGATCCGCCATCACCAGCCGCACAAAGCGAGCCCAGTCCGGCATCACCAGCCACACAACAGAATCAGAGTCAGCGGCAGAGGGCATACACGGTACCTTCGGTCCAGCCTTCTCATAAGCGGCAAAGAAAGAAGAAAGTGAAGGCTCCAGAAGAGGAAGAGGCAGAAGAATCATTTCAAACCTTCTTGCTTAAGCACAAGCTACAGAGGGAGGCTGCGAACAAGAAGCCAGAAATAGATCCGGTTGTAAAGGCACAGTTCATTAAACAATTCATTAAAGATCCCACCAAGGAGAAAGAAAGGGAATCGGATTATGATCGGCAGATCAGAAAGTGCTACAGCAACCCCAAGAATCGGCAGATTAATGCAAAGACCGTTCCCCAGCTCGGAGAGCAGTCCAAACAATCGATCCCTCCGTTGATAGTGCCGCATGAAGAATGTCCCAATGAATCAAGAGATCTGTTGACCATGGCTGGGATGATATTGCAAACTGATCTAATAAGGGCTCAATTGCTTGGGGAGGCCCTACAGAATGCCCGCGGCAAGAAAAAGTTTGTACTTGGTGAACCTTTGATATGGCCAGAGTTGCTAAGTTTCCTTCCAACGAGAATGGCCGAGTTACACAAATGGTATGCCGTGCAATCTAAAGCTAAAGGATTAGAGATGTTCCCAGCTCGGATTAAAGATGAGCATTTCTGGCGGGGGGCAGATGATGTATATGTCGAGTTTGTAGCACTTTACGATTTATACCATCAAGATGCCCTTCACAAGTGCCTCATGAGTGTGTGGTGCATGTAAGTATTTTCTCTCGTTTCATTATTTTAGCCTTGTGTGTTGACTGATCCCCGCTTTTGTTGTTTCCCGTAGGTCAAAAATTCAAATTTGCCGAAAGAAGAACTTCCATAACGTCGGCTTCTTGGACCCCGATGTTATACACGAGGAATCGGTAGCGCACAAGCCTGAAGAGGTAGTCGATGTTATATATAGGGGATTGTGTAAGAATAGCATGTGTCCCTTCATTCTCTTGCCATACAATCATCAGTGAGTCGTCCTTCGTTAGCCTCTTTTTCAATCCCTTCATATTAATAATACTAATTAATAACTATTATAATCAACATTAATTGGTTATATGTATGTATATGCACAGCTTCCATTGGATATTGGTTTGTATTATGATTGAGGAGCTCAAGGTCTGTGTGTTTGACTCGTTAAGGCAAGATAAATCAAAGTACCAAGACCTCATCGACCTGATAAATATTGCATGGAGTCGCTACCTCCGCAAACACATAGGCTTGAAAGGTGAAATCGAGCCTCTTCGTTGGCTGACTGAATTTTCGGTATGAATATATTCTCGCTACTAGTGTCATTTGTAATAAACATCAGGAAAATTCTATATCGTAACCCATATTTTCCCATAGTGTTTGAGATAGGAGCAAGAAAATAACTTATGTGGATACTACGTATGTGAGTGGATCGACATGTATGCAAGTGAAAAAGGGCAAATGACACCGGAGACGTTTAATGTACGTGAGCACAATCATATCTGCTCATTATTTTAATTTCATTATTTTTCATTCTCATATTTTTATTTGAAAATGTGACAGCGTTTGAGGATGAAAGAAGAACTCATTGAAATGGCTCGGGTCAGGGCAATTCAAGAAGCTATGTGCGGATTCCTGCTCGATGAAGTTATAAATCCTAAGGGCGAATTTCATGGCGATCTCCGTACAAACGTCGCCAAAGAAGATCCGACGACGAGAAAGCTGATACCTTACTATAGTTGTTGCTTAATAATTTATAATATCTCAAGTACTTTTGAACTCCTAAGTGTTCCATATATAAACTCTATATGTATATACATATATTATATATATAATATTATATTAGTGTGATGCGATCCTAATATTAGTGTGCAATAAGTTAATAATACGGTCCTAATATTAGTAAGCAATATGGTACTAATACGGTCCTAATATTAGTCTGCAATACGATCCTAATACGATACACATACACATAGCAATATGTATAAAAACAAAAAGAAAAAAAAGAGAAAAACATTTAGTGCCAGCTAGTAATATCAGCCGGCACTAGAGTGACTGAGACCGCTCGTGGCCACGCACATTAGTGCCGGTCAGAGTAGCCGGCGCTAACGTGTTGTCACGTTCGTGCCGGCCATTTAATACCGGTCACAGAAACTAGCTCTAACACGTCCTATGATTGACAGTAATAAGTCTTTCTCCTGTGCCAAGTGCCCAAGTCCGCCCGCTACCAGTCTCTGATATGATCGCTCGAGTCGCCGAGCATGCCGAGGACACGCATGCCACCCGCGACCGCTCACTACCGCGTGCGCGTAGGAACCAGGCTGCTGAGTGCCAACTCCAAACAATCTCCTGCTTGATGCGGAGGCTGCCAAACCAAACGAAAACGAGCATGATCCCTGGTGTGGACGTGTGGTGTCTGGAGGAAGACACGGTCCAACGGGGACGGCAACCGCGTGAACCCTCGATGTCCGTCGCGCCGGCACGTGGTGAGTGCCCACACGCTTCGGCGGGGCCTCGTCTCGTCAGGGGAAAAAATAGACTTATTGGAGACGCAACGCGGGTAGCTCGCTTCGCTTGCGTGTAAGGATAAGGGTTAAGATTTATTCTGCATGTTGAATAAATTACACCTGCTGAATAATTTTTTTGCTTTTGTTCACGCTTCGCGCAAAAAAATCGATTCGGAATTAACTAGCTTTCCGCGACCGGCTATTTAAACTGGTTCAATTCCCACTCAGATTTCACACTTCAGTCTCGTACCAAAGAATACTGTGCCGCGTTGCTACAGTAGCACATCGCTACAGTGACCCGGAAAGTGGTCCGGCCCATTTGTCTCATGGGCCGTTCTATTACAATCACCCACCCTTTAGGATTCGACGTTATCGAACCAGCTTATCCATACGAGACAAAGATTAGGATCTCCTCTTTTGGCCACGACTGTATGTTCTAGTGCCAACCAACACATGTACACGTATGTGCGTCCTGTGCTAATGGTGCATCCCGATACCCGTGCACTGACCCGCACACGCCCATGTACATGTTGGGCCTGTGACCCACACCTACCCGTGAAACCGCGAGAGTTGACTCTAATACCACTGTAACAACCCGGTTCGGAATAACGGCTAAGATCCACTCTGCATGTTAAGTAAACTACACCTGCTAAATAATTCTGTTATGCTTTCGTCCTCGCTTTACGCAAAAAGATCGATCCGGAGATCCGGAGTTGCCTAACTTCCCGCAACAGGCTATTTAAACAAATTTCAGTCGGGGACTAAATGAAAATGCTGTGCCGCGTCGCTACTGTAGCGCGTCGCTACAGTAACACTGTGCTACAGTGTTCCCGGAAAGTGGTCCGGCCCATCTGGCCCATGGGCCGTTCTGTTACATTGCGCAAATTGACTTGCTCCGAACACCGAACCCCGCCTGCCCTGTTTTCAAACGCCTTTTGACTTCGTACGTGGATCCCATTCCTTTGGACTCGCGCGGCGTACGTGTCAACACGCACGTGCCGGAGCAGCCATAGCTTAGCAGGTTGAGACGGCAGGAGGTAAGTTGCGTGGAGGAATTTATTTAGGAGCGGGTTAACCCGCGCGATGGGTTGCGCTCTAGAAGAGCGTGTAACCCACCGTCGTGCCCTTCTTCGGCTCCAGCAGCCTCAGCCACCGCCCACCACCACCCCACATGCTAACCGTTCTCATTCCTCACCCCCGTCGCTCACCAGCGATCTCCCACCGTCTAGCAATCCTGAATTCTAATTAGGTGAAAGTCAAAAGCAAATTACCCATAAAAATTTCAAAAGCAAATTATATTTAAGTAAAACCGCTGCGCCACTTTGACTCGGCTTGCGTTTCACGTCGCGCCTTTTGCCGATGATGTCTGGCTATGCAGACAGATTAAAACCTGTCATCATTGAAGGGCGTCAGCTCGTCTGACCTTTAAAACCTGCTCGAATTTCTGCCTGGCCGTGGCCGGCAAGCCCCAATCCTGGCCTGCTGCCGTGTCGTGCAGCCGTGCAGTGCGACACCTCCCCCACTAGTGACTTTAAGAAAAAAAAACAAATCCTTCTGGTTTTACTGTGACTTTTGATTAGCGTGACGGTCACGACGGAATTCCCCCGTCTTGAGCCGAGATCCCTCTTTAATGATGGCCCGGATAAACACCGAGATATTTCCGCACCCAGCACAGCAGCATGCCGCCCGCTAGGTTGCTGTCCGAAAACGTGACGGAATCGGCCGCGCATCGCATCCTGTCCTCGTCCCGTACACCCAGGTTAGTGCCGGCGAGCCCTGGCCGTTCCGTCCCGAGGGCAGCGTGCTGGCCGCGTCGCGGGGGGCAGCCGGGCCCCGGCGGGGCACGGCGCCGGTGTCGGAAAGGCACGGCCGCGTGCGCCACAGGAAAGCACCAGGAGGAGGAGGCCAAGGCAGGAGCGGAGATACTTTGCGGGGAAGCCGATGGGCGGGGGAAAGCGACGTGACGGGCTGGGCTCGATTTGAACAGTAGCGGGGGCGTGCAAGTTGCATCCAGCGACAGCGGTTGGGAGGGGAGGGATTGAAGGGAAGGTTCCCGTCGCCTGGCTCGCTCGGCATGTGAATTCCGCGGTGCCCCACTTGGCCGGCCGGCGATAGACTAATGCCAGCGACGGCATAGTATAATCCACGCGAGGGGGGTGTGGTGGTGGACGTGGTGGTGGCGTGGTGCCCGCTCCAAAAGATAATGGCGCGTACGCGGTTTTGGGGGCACGTTTTCGTGGTGCCCGTTTGGACCACTTTTGAAATTTTCTCCAGCAATAAACTACTACTGATTTGAGGCTGTGGTTGGATGGAGTTTCGTGTGGGATTTTCCTCTTCCTGTTTCATGCTTCACTCTTGTTTCTTGAGCTCATAGTTTTTTTTAGGAAAAAAAGAAGTAGGGCCCGATTTCTACAGGGGAAAAAATACAGATTGGAAGGCACAAATTGACGAATTGTTCAATCTCCATCTTTCTATCGAATGTTACAAGAGCAAAGCACTCTTGTTAAAGAAGAGGTAAAAAAAGAATACATCTCTACAATTCTCCGTCTCTGTAAGAGCATGAGCAAATGCTCCGGCTCCGTTCGATCAAATCCAGTCCGATTCCAACCCCAGGAACCCGCCCAATTAAATCACTACTAGTGCTAACCAATCCCCCAGCATGTGCAACCCGGCGAGCTCCGAATCACAGCGCGATGGCGAGGCGGTCGGCGTCCGCGCTCCCGAGCCCGAGCCAGGCAGCCGGCTTCTTCTTCTCGGCCTCCTCCGCCGGGGACGGGCGGGTGTAGGGCGCGCGCTCGACGAGGCGGTCCTTGCGCTTGGCGAGGAACCGCTGCAGCGACGCCTTCCTGGCGATGGGCATGTCGTCGCGCGGGGCCGGGGCCGGGGCCGCCGCCCGCTCGGTGCCGGCGGCCAGGCGCATGACCTCGGCCGCCTTCTCCGCCGGGAAGTCCTCGAACACGACCACCCGCCCGCCGTAGAAGATGGTGAGCGGCGCCGCAGTGGACGCGGACGCGGGCCCGGCCGCCTCCTCCCCCCTAGCGGCGGCGGTTGGCTCCTGCTCGGCGCCGACGTCCGCGCCGGGCATGAGGCTCAGCGTCGTCGCCGGTGCGCGCGGGCCCGGGGCAGGGGCGGCCGCCATCATCTGCTCCGCCTTCACGTACTGGCTGAGCACGCCGCAGGCCAGCGCGAACCTCCGGCTCTTGCCCTCCGCTGCAGCCATGGCCATGTTAATCGAACTTGCTTCTCCTCTTCCTCTCCTTGTCCTGGCTTCTCTTCGCTTCCTCTTCCTCTTCTCTCGGATGCGCCTGCCGCTTGTGCTGCTTGCTCGATGGTGCTGTGTGGAGTTGACGTGGGGCGCGGGGAGCCTTGTTTTATAGGAGTCGGGGGGCAACGGGCTTGATGGATGGAGGGGAGGAGACGTGAGGCGCGGTGGTGGTGCTGGGCACGAAGAACACGTGATTCTTGTGGGCTGGGGCGGAGCCGGAGCAGGTGTGGTGGGACGGTCGCTGGGAGCTGGCGGGATGGAGACGTGCGGAAGGGGAATTGCCTACTGGTGTATGGTTGGCCCGCTGGGGGAAGAGGTGCGGCGGTGCGGCCCCTTTTGGTCTTGTCGACCATCTCTCTCGGCTAGCTGCCTCCAGTTGGTAGCTTCACGCGGAGCAAAATAAGAAAAAACGTGGTTGGAAGTTTGGTACTTATCTCTTGTTTACTTATCATCGGCAATCTCGTACGAGTCCGTTGATTAGACTGTTTTAGATTAGATTGGATCAGTATGATATACTAATAAATAAATTAAATATTTAGTACTATGACAAAATAAATTATTTTAAATAATTGTTCTTTAAACATGTGACACGTGCATCTCCACTAGTACTTGGAAAAACGAAAAGATATCCGACTCGTGTGAATTCCGCATCAATTTCAACTGCAAAATATTCCAATCTTACAACAAGAAGGATAGATCCGATCCGCGAAAGTATGGCTGGGTGCTTTTCACTTACAGATGGATGTACTCGAGCAGAGCAGCCAAGGGATGCTCGCAGCTCGCTCAACAGGTGCTCTCTTCTCTGGTGTGCTTGGGCTGCTGCAGAAATGGAAGGCGTAATCGGGCGTGTTTGGATCCAAGAGTTAGAGTTATTTTTAATTTAAAATAGTTTAAAATAGTCCAAAATTCTCAAATATGAGGACTAATTCTTGGTTATTTGCAAATAGCCTACTTTAAAAAACTATCCCATCCAAATGATAATTATTTGGACTATTTCAGGTGGAGCCCACCATAGCAAAAGAGGTAATAGAGCTCCAATGATTAGAAAAAGATGCTTTAAAGGCTAAATATCTCTTAGATCCAAACATGTCAAGAGCTATTTTATTGAAGGACTATTTGCTTGAACTAATTAGCTATAACTCAAATAGTTCTAGCCCTTGATCCAAACACGACCATATCGTTGGTTACTACTAGCGTGCTGCTAATGGGGTAGTAGTGTTGGGTCACGCTACGGTTCCAGTAAGGAGTTGAGCCCGTGACCCACCGTGCCAACCAATGCCCACGGCATTTTCGACGTGCGCTCTAGTCATTGGATTTGGATCACGAGGTTGGTCATGGTTGGCACTCTGCTCGCTGGCTCACTCCAGCGGTGGCGTGAGTCCCGTTTCTTCCGGTATCTTCTTTTCTCCCCTCCTCTTGCACCACCACCGTTCTGCCTTTTATCATTCTTGTCCTCACGCTCTGAATAATCATCCATCTGCCCGACTGCCCGTTGAGAAGGAGAGGATCTATTATCTAATTATTTGGCCAACAAACGGAGCCTCCACGTTCGCTCTTAACGTCTATAAATTTTCACGTTAATCGGAGAAAAATAAAAATTACACACCATTGCCATTATAATAAAATTAACCTAAAATACCCCTATACCTAATTAAAAATTACCCACCAATGTCATTATGAAATTAAATGTAAAATACCATTTAGCTATGTTTAGTTACAAACATATTCTATTAATGAAAACTAACGCTAACAACCATCAATCAAAATAAAACAAAAATAAGAATATATTTATACATAATATTATTAAAACTCAACAATCAAATTGTTATTATAGATAGACCATATTTGAATTGTTTTAACCAATAATAAGATATAATTTACAATAATGAATATGTTGTATATATATAGTAAAAAAATAGTATAATCTTTAAGTAAGGATATAACGACATATAAATTTTTTAATTTTCAATACTAGCCGCGCAAATGTGCGGGCTATACGCCTAGCTATGGAATAACCGGAGGCAGGCCTGCAACGCACCTGCGTGCTACAGTACAATCACCAAATAAACACATTCGCATGCTACTCCGTCCGTCCGTATATCATCACAGCAGAAATCGCGCTGAAAAGGAACGGAAACCGTACGGCCTCCGCACCTTTTGGGCGGCCGCCCTGCAAATGCGTGCACGCCCCCCGCTCATGGTTCACGAGAAAGA
The DNA here is from genome assembly GCF_016808335.1 of Panicum virgatum. Classification (NCBI taxonomy): domain Eukaryota; kingdom Viridiplantae; phylum Streptophyta; class Magnoliopsida; order Poales; family Poaceae; genus Panicum; species Panicum virgatum. The sequence goes on from NC_053153.1 coordinate 76,952,364, forward strand.
TCTCCGGCCGGGGTCGTCACGCCCATACCACCCCAACCATTATTCCCCCTCCCACTCTCTAGAAAACGATTTTTCCGGCACGCGGCGGCGTATGGTGGGATCACGAGGCGAGATCGATTAGATTAGGCCAAATATATATATATATATATATATATATATATATATACGGCTAGCTAGTCCTGTGGTGGTGGACCATATAATAGCAGGGTCATGTGCGGGAACGGAGCACGTTTTGTGGGCGACGGGGAGCGGGGACAGCGACGTGAACGCACCCCGTCCACCTGTCGCGCGCTCGCTCGGAGGGGGAGCCAGGCAGCCACGGTGGAACAACAAGTAACCACCCCCTGGCCCCTGGGAGCGGACGGAAGGGAGGAAGATGCCGCGCGGGGTCCGCACCGTGCGCCAGAAATTCAATTCGGTCACATGCGCGGCAACGTGCTGGGATAAAGATGGATGGCATCGGGGAGGGTCGGATGGATGGATAAACAATCGGGCCACCTGTTAAACGGAGAACAACAATAAATGGAAGAATCAAAAGCACAACAGAGGAATAGGCAGGCTTCGCTTTCTTTCTTGCACAGGATGATATACGACTTGACGAGCGGGCCGGGGTGGATCAGCTGGTTCAGCTGGTTCTTAATTCAGATCGTGCGAGCGAGTCGTTTGTGATTGAAATCTCTCTGTCTTTGCTAAAATTTTCTTTCGTAGAAAAATATAATGATTCAGCCGCAGCCGCCTGCTACTCCTCCAGTGTTGTTGACATTTCCGCGATGATTCTTGGTGCTGCGGTGCGAGAATTTAAATATTCAAAGTAAACGGGAGCTGGAGTCATATATGTTTGCCAGTCGTATATAATGTTAATTTTAGGAACAGAGTAGTACGGAGTACATCTGTAACCAAAAAAAAATCATCTCAGAACTATTTGCGCCGTGGAGGAAGCAGTACTCCCACCATTTATCTCGCTTAGCAAGACGTCCCTCTCCTTATCGCTCCATCGGTACTCCACCGTTGACGCCACCACTTCCCACTTCCAAAGCCCCTCGTTTTGGATGTGTCCATGCTTCAACAACGCAACATTCTTGAGCGCCTTGCATGCATTCGTGAGGAACCTCACAAAGTGAACTTGCGCCCCTGTCCCCTGAAAGCCAAGGATCACCACCTCCCTTAGCACATGGTGCTTGAAGCACGAAGGCGGCTCAGGGATTGCTGGACCGAACATCGTTTCCCAGGAGTTGTGATCGGCAACATGAACATTTAGGGTGTCGAGGTGAGGTGCGGCCTCCAAGAGACGGCATGTCCACGCCATGTCCCAAGAACGAGGCATGTCAACAAGGACCAGCCGCCTCAGACTACCCAACGGCATGCGAAGGTCTGGCACGATCCACATCTCTGGGCCCGTGAACCGCACCACAAATGTCTCCAAATTTGAGAAACGGCTCGAGAAGTTGAGACGGGAGCACTCATTTCGTGGGCCGAAAAAGGCAGCGTACCCCGGACCTGGTCCTACGTTGGGATCGTCGTAGAAGCTGAGGTTCAAGTGGCTGAGGCGTGGCAGAGAGCCGATCATAAACTCCACTGGAGCACCCGACCAAGCTAACCTCTGAAGCTTGGGTAGAGAACCAAGCGTGACCACGTTGAATCTACAAGCGTCGATGACAAGCTCTGTGATCCGTGAGTTAGGCGCGTCGATGGATACCTTCCCCCGGAATAGGCAAGACTTAAGGTGCAGCACCTCTAGCATGGGGCACGCCCGGATGACGCGCTGATAGAGGCGCGACGACTTGGGCAAGCCTTCCAAGACAAGCACGGCGAGCGAGCTGAATGCCGGCGGTGCGCGCAAACGGCTGCTGCCGTCGCGGGCGGCGAGCGGCACGTAGTTGATCAGGCGTAGTCTCTTGAGGCTGCCGAAGGACTTGGATTCCTCCAAGAATTGGTGGGGAAATCTGTAGGGAACAATGCTATTGCATGGGGTCGGCTTGACGACGAGGATCTCCAGGTCTTGGATTCCCCAGTCACTAATGGCCTTGCCGATTAGGCGACTGAACGGGCCAGAGTTGTGCGTGGGGAACAGCTCCAGAATTACAGTTTGGGCTCTCCGGCTGGTGTCCGCGTCCAAGAAGCTGCTCACGGAGCTGGCCAAGGATCGCATGGCCTGGCGCTCGTACCGGCCGATGAACTCGTCCAGCTTTCTGACCAGGGAAGCGCGCTTCCCGCGGTCCAGGGCGTCGAGGCGGCGCCTGATGTGCGCGTGGTAACGCTCCGGGAGGACATCGCTGACCCTGAACTCGAGCACGGGGAGCTCGCGCGGGATGCGCGCCCAGCGTTTGGAGAGCGCGGCGGTGGCGAGCGCCGCGCGGGTGTCGAGGCGGCGGATGATGAGGTGGAGCACGTCGTCGGGGAGCGCGCTGAGGCGGTCCTCGCCGCCCGCGGCGCAGAGGCGGATGTGCGCCTCGCGGCGCGCGACCCAGTGGTCGTACGCGGACAGCGTTGCGTCGGCCATTGGCCATATCACGATCCGTCGGTCCAACTGATGCCGTTCGACCAGTGGAGGGTGGCAAACGGGTGTAAACATATATATAGTACATGCAACCGGCCAACCGTACGTCGATGAAGAAGAGAACCAGTTAGAGTCAGAGTCGGGGGCGGTCGGGGTTCGAGTCGGAGTTCCTTCGTTCGGAAGCGGCAGATTTGTCACACCTGGTTTACGAAGAAAATCGAATGCATTTTCATATGTGCGACAGGATCAATTTACACATATACGATAGACAATAAAGCGGATATCATAACAATGTCATAACGAAAGAGAGTATTAAAGACTATTACATAATCAAATGTCTTAAACTTAAGCGAATAAATAGCGTCTCAGAGTAACAGCGGAATCCTCTAGCACAGGCAGTCGACTAGGAGACATACGCCTAGAAATCTTCGAAGTCTTCTGGGTACTCCGGGCAGTCGTTATGTTGGTCTGAACAATATTATGCAAAGGTGAGTACACTTATGGTTGGTACTCAACAAGTGGCAAGAAAACAGCTATATATTACATGCAAGGCTGAAACAAGGAATAACTGACATGGTTTAACTGCGATAAGCACTTTTAATTAATCAAGTTTTATTAAGCAAACATTATCTACATGTAAGTTTATACCATTAATCCCCAGAATAAGCATATAAAGTAACCATAAAAAATCATAAGTAATCATCTCCAACATAAATAAAGCATCAATTTAGATCATCTTCAAGTTCAATTATCATGTGAGGGTCCAAGCCGTTCTTTACCGTGAGCACGGCTAACCGGTTAGTTTTAACTCTGCAGAGGTTGTACACTTTCACCACAATTCGCGTAAAAGTCCCGAAGAACTTTGAACCCAACCACGCATGTGTTGATCAGACACAATACCACACTTTCGAGGTATGGTTGCATAGGGACGCTATGAGGCCTTTCCAAAGAATCCCTATATGTAAGTGTTGGTCCCAACAATTGCAGTCCCTCAGAAGACGCCGCTTCCTTCACCTGCTCCACGACACAAGCCCAAACACCACCAAACTAGCCACCCCAACACCACATATAGTTCATCTAGTTACTTAGCCAAGACCAGAGCCATGTAGTATTGTGGTTGTACGGTTTTCTTGGGTGGTTCTCCTTGTTCCAATTAATCGTATGATCTTGCTTAACAACGTTAACCATAGAACATGAAGTAACATGTGTAGCATTTGTTTCAAGTATCACTAACCATGATCTATGTATAAGCAACTAGCAATACTACACATCTTAATTAAAGTACCCGGGTTGATCAAGGTATGGATAAAACAATCTAGGTAAAATCCTTACTTGGGTTCCCATCATATTATAGACACATGCATGCAATGAAGTAAATGTGAATAACTTGTGATTTATTTGGGGACAAAGTATGATCAAGGGGCCACTTGACTTCCTCGAAACGCTACTGCTGATCGGCGTCTTCAAAGTCTTGCTTTTGTTTACCCTCAAACGGCGTGTCGTCTACGCATCACACGAGCACATACAAACAAACACATACAACAAATGAGAAACAGTACACCAAACAATATAAACAGTACAAAAGAGGGTATAAAACTATTCTACACGTTGCAAAGATCACGTGAGCGCAAGAATTGTTGAAAACGGATTTAAAACGGTGAAGTTATGGTCTAAACAAGGCTCTAGGGATTTATTTGCGAAAAACAGAAAGAGACCGAGGGCGTAAACATAATTTTGTATAAAAACTCAGGGGCTAGGGTGTAAAAAAGAACTCCTAGGATGGCGGGTTAGATTTTAGAAGATTCCAGGGGTGAAAACATAAATAACAGGGCTATTTTGGAAATACTTTCCTACAGGCTTGAACCGCGGGTTGATTTATAGAAACTTGACGTGCTCTTTTGCAAAAAGGCCAAGGTTGACCGGTATCAGGAAGTTTGACTCGGGGCTGGATTAGATCTGGGCGGTAAGATCTAGATCTGACGACTGAGAAGGGTTGGGGCGGTGCGGGCGGCGGCGCTAACGCCGACGACGGGTTTTGCGGCGGCGGGGCTCACCGGCGTGGGCCAAATTGGCCATCCGGGCTTGGTTTGACTCGGGTTTTGGGACGGGGCGAGAGAGCGCGAAGCGGCGAACGCGCGAGCGGGATCTGCGCGATGCGCAGAGGCGGCGGAAAGCAATCGCGGCGGCGAGGGGCGGCGAGCTAGCTCCGACGAGCTAATGCGCTGGCGAGAAAGCGAGAAAGAGAGGGGGAGGGAGTCGGCGAGCTTCCTCTCACCACAGCGAAGCTCCAGCGGTGGTCGAGCTCGACGGAACGGCGGTGAATCGACGACGCGGCGGCGGCGGGTCACGAGCTGGGCGTGCGGCGACGCAAGCTAGGGTTTGCGCGGGCTAAGGCGCCAGCTGCGGGTTTGGCGAGGTCAAGGGGGCGCAGGGGTGGTGGTTTTATAGGGGCCAAGGGCACCTGGGCGTGCGGGCCCGGGAAGGAGCGGCGAAGTCGGCGTCGGGTCGGACTCTTCCCTGAGCTCGAGTCCGGCTCGGGTGGGAGATGGAAGGCGGACCTGACAGGCGGGGCCCGCGTGCCAGAGAGAGAGTGAGGGGGCGCGCGGGACGGGCTAGGCCGGGAGAGGAGAAATGGGCCGGCGGAGCGCTTTGGGCTGCGAAAAGAAAGAGCAGGCCGGCTGCAGAAAAGAAAAACTGGGCTGCGGGCTGGGCTGAAAAGAAGGAAGGGAGAAGAAAATGTTTTCCATTTTCTAAACTGATTCAAACACTTTGAAATTAAATTTGAATTCAAAGAATTCAAACTCAATCTGAACAGCAGACAAATAAAAGATGCAAAACGGCATGAATGCTCACAACCTATTTTCCTTATATTTATTTGAAGGCTAAATAAATTATTTAGTTCCCGATAAATGCTCTAAAATGCAAGATAAAGCAAATAAAACTTTATCGGCCTATAACAAAATTAATTAAATTTATTTGGGTTTCTGATTCCAATTTTAGGGTGTTACAAGATTCCACAGAACCATCCTTGGAGTCGATCGCGTCGCTAGTCACCTAAAGCACAGTGACGGGTGTTGCGCTGGGAGCGGCTGAGTGGGAGGTGGTGCCAGTCGAATGGGAACAAAGTGGAGTCGGGGTGACTCGATAGTCGACGAAAGACGGCGAGGCCGCCGACGGATAGTGGAGGGCGGACGGATGCACATCGAGATCGAAGGGTACCAACCATCTGGCCTACTGTAGCAGGTTGGCATACTACGGCGGCTGAATATATCAAGTGCTAGTTCAGCTGGCTCTGGTTCTTAATTAATTCAGTTCGTGCGAGCGGGTTGTTTGTGATTGAAATCGCCATGTTTTTGTTAAAAATTTTCTTTTCTAAAAAAAATATAATGATTCGGCCGCAGCCGCCTGCTACTCCTCCGGTGTTGTTGACATTTCCGCGATGATTCTTGGTGCTGCGGTGCGAGAATTTAAATATTCAAAGTAAACGGGAGCTGGAGTCATGTTTGCCCGCCCGTCACAAAGGCATGCTTTATTTTTAAAATAAAGAAAAACTCCGTCTTTGAGCATTCAGGGAGTAAATGTCTGCAGCCAAATAAAACACAACCAGCGGCACACAAACTGCTCATCAGCTTAAACTCAAGTGAAAGGCATGCTTCATGGTACCAGGCCAGGAGCCCAAGAATGAGTCGGCCACGTGCGCCTTTCTCCCCGCGCTTGCTTCCGTGTCGGTTTTTGGTTGCTGAGCACTGAAGAAGAATTAAATTAACAGCGAGAAAGAATTGAATTAGCAGCGAGGACGCCAATTGAAGTTCAAGACGTTTATCGGCTAGCTGTTAATGGAAATTGGGTAGAGTCTCGCTCTGATCTGAGGAAAAAAAAAGGCACAGGTGGTGAAGGACAGCCGGTTGAATGGCACGCGGTGCTAATAACAAAGTAACAATGGGGGGAGGAGGCACAACGAACGCTCTTATTAGAACCGGAGACAGGAGGAGGCGCAATGGCGCATGGTCGCTACTGAAGTTTGAAGGTGAGAGCTCGCTGATGGTCAGAGGCATGATGAAGAATTCTACGATTGTTGGGTCTTATTTCAGCAGTCCGGTGATGTCGACCCAAGGGAGCCTAGTTTTTTGCTGACTGATCGATGAGTTGTTCCATTTCAATGCTAGGTTAATCTCGTTGACTATACGGAAATTATTCCAAATGTCATGGCTATATACTTGCACGAGTAATCAAGGAAGGAACGATCAACAAGTAAGGCACAGAGTTGTTCTGATAGGTGGAATCCAAGACGCAATGCATACTGAATAAGTTATACTGTACGAGTTCATGTTCAACCAAAGACACATGGGCTATACTGATTCTTGATGAGCTAGCTAGGCAGCTGGCGTATTTGCTTTGATCTATGGGTCAACTCTCCAAACACGCATGATGCACACCTGGCAAGTGGAATTGTATTCGGGCCTTGTTTAGATTAATTTTGCATTTTGTATTTTTGCAAGGGAATCTTTAACATTTAAAGTATTAAATATAGACTATCACAAAACTAATTATAGATCCGTCTGTAAACTACGAGACGAATCTAATGAGCATAATTAATCTATCATTAGAGCATATTTACTGTAGCATTAATGTAGCAATTTAGTGTTTAACCACGTCCTTATTAAGCTCATTAGATTCGTCTAGCGATTTACAGTCCATTTGTGTAATGCGATTTATTTTTCGACAACATTTAGTACACCATGCAAGTGATTTACAAAAAAATTACATTTTGCGTTGGGGGATCTAAACAGGGCCTCAGCTTTCATCTATCACTATCAAGGTCGATCTGCCGCCGGGCCGCCAGGCAGACGCGGAGAGGAGAACAAGCAAGAGAGAAGGCCGATAGAACTTGCTCGCCGTCCTCTCCTCTAGTTCTAGCCTTCTAGGTTCTAGCCAATCATCCTTCCATTCCAATTCCGAGTTTTGACCACGTACACGCGAAACGTGCCGCGACGCCGACCGATGCGTTCATAGCTAGCTAACGCGCCGTGTTCCCAAGTTTTGTCGGGGGCGTGCTGCTTTGAAACGGTAAACATAGTAGACGTCGTCGTCCCAAAGTCTCGCTGAAGGCGACGCGTAACGACTGCACTACACACCCATGCACGCACGTTTCTTCTTTCTTTCTTCCTCCGTGTTCGTTCCCGCGGCTTCTTCCTACTCCGGCCGGTTCGTGGCTCTTACCGCGGCCACCGCACATGGCACTTTTTAGCTTTTTGTTGTAAACTAAATCTCCATGAGGCATGTAGTTTAAGACGTATGAACTCGTCATTAACAATGGCGGCCAGCGGTGCTGCGGCCAGGGTTTTGAATTTTGTTTGTCAAAAAATTTCGGACATGGCCGAAATCACCGAATTTCGCGAAATTTCGGCCGAAATTCATTTTTAAACTATTTTTAAATACTTTTAAATATATTTAAATTATTATTTCCGAAATTGGGTGAAATCACCGAATTTCGCGAAATTTCGCCAAAATTTTGAACACTGGCTGCGGCTCATCAGTTGTTTCTTTATATTTTGTCTGACTAATTGTTCAAAATTTGTTCATACCAAGACTCAACTTTTAAGGTCTCATCTGAACATAGATGTCAGATGAGAGATAAACTTTCTTTGGGCATTATTTCCCCCCCAAAGATTTGGATACAGCATCTCATCAGGAACGCGCATGGTGTGGTATATATGTTAATTTTACGGCCAACCCAGCCAATCCACAGATTGAATACTTTGTCTACCTTATGCAAAATATATGGCACTGAGAACTGAAACAATGCAATAAATATACAACATAATTATCCTGTTATTCGAATTTACAAACTATATACGTACTCCCTGAAGATGAATATCAGCATGGAAATAAAGAATTCTTTTTTCTCCAAAGAATTCTCAAACAGTCATAAAAAGGCAAGCTAATTAACCAATCACAATTAGCTAGCTAGCTAATTCCCCTGAAGCAACCAGCAGTAACCGGTGTAAAAGTCAAGGGGTAAACCAAGTTGGGTAAACCAAGTTTCATGATCCAAAGATGTTTTTACGGAAAAATAGTAGGCAGTAATATGTAGTAGTAGTAGTAGTGGTAGTTTCCCCCCGTGGTCTCTAGGCGCGTGCGTGCTCTCCATCAGGTTCTTCTCAGCTCAAGCTGAGCGCGGAGTTGACGCTGCTGAGCCACGGAGCCCCTGCTTCGTCTTTCAGTGCAGGCTTGATGGACTCTCTTGCCGCTGCCGGGTACGGATCTCCCGCGGTGAGCCTGTTCTTCCTCTTCTCCAGGAACCTCTTGAGCGACGCCTTCCTGGCGATGGGCATGTCTGAAGAAACGTGCACACAACAAACGCTGTCAGCTCGCTGTAGAAAACACTGAGCTCTTTTGTTTTAATTTGTCTCGGCTGGTGCAGGTGCGAACATGCACACCGAACACGCTGGGCAGTGTACGCGTTCCTACCTGTGAGGCTGGGCTGTGCCAGAGCCGCCGCCGCCGCGTTGCCGGAGCCGGCGAGCTGCATGAGCTCCTCGGCCTTCTCGGCGGGGAAGTCGTCGAACACCACCATCTTGCCGCCGTAGAAGATGGTGAGCGGCGCCCTCTCATCAGCAGGCTCCTTCCTCTTCCTAATAAGGGGGCAGTGGAAGGGTCAGGCCGGCTTTCAGCGTTAAAAAACTTTGGACATGATCGATAGCTGCAAAATAAACACACCTCTGCCGCTCGTCTTTCAGCGTGCCAGCCTGCTGCGGGAAGAGCTCCAGCACGGCCTTCCTCTCCTCCGTCCCCTCCTCCGCCGCGTCGGCTCCCGGCACGAGGCCCATGGCCACGGCCGGCGCGAGGCGCAAGGCGCCGTTCCCGCCCTGCTCCTTCATGTACTGCCTCAGCAGGCCGCACGTCACCGCGAACCTGCTGCCGCCGCCAGCCTTGGTGCCGGGCTGCTGCTGCTCGGCGGCGGCCATGTCCTTCACCTCACCGGCTTGATGATGATCGAGGAAAGAAGGCGCACGAAGCGAACCAGCTCACATCAACCTCTGACAGCTGACCCCGATCGAGGTCGTCGTCGGCCGCCTCTTCCCTCGGACGAGGAAGTTGGTTGCTTCCCGGAAACGAGACGGGAGCTGCGTCTAGACGGGATGCGGTGGCAGGCAGGAGGCATGAGCTAGGGAGGATGTTTGCCTGCTCCTGGTGTTTTATAGCTGCACGGCCGCTGGAGAGAGGGGTTTGACACTTGACTTGGGGCAGGTAGACGGGCCTCCTAGATTTCGTGCCTTGGCCGGGGATCAAAAGGCAGCACGTGAAAGGCGAGCGGGCGACGCGACTCGACGCGGGGTTAGGGTACAGTATAGCCGCGGTGGTGGTTCTGGCTGCCCGCCGGCCACCGCCGCCTGGCTTCCTCCTCTTCGTTTCCGGTTCGGTATCCAGCCTATCAGCAGGGCGCGCGGGGGAGTGGGCGAGTGGCGCGTTAAATTCGGCTCGTGGGCGGTGGCGCGTGGCGTGGACCGAGCCCTGCCCTGCCGTGCCGGGGGACGGGACGAACGAAGGAGCGCGTGGGGGTCATTCGGGCGTGGAAGAGCGCGGCGCCGCGCCGGGGCAGCGCTCGCTAGTCCGCGTCCGCTCCTGCTCCTAGTCGTGGTCGCGGCACGGACCGATTTGTGGTTGTGCAGCTACGGACCATGCGTGCGTGCATGTGTTCAATTCACGCGAATCTAAAATTAGGTGGGCGCTGGGAATAGCAAAGTCTCTCTCTATATATATATAGCTGTGGCTACGTACTCATGGAAGCGTTTTTTTTCCTAGCAATCTTCTTTCTTCGTGGACATTTTCACTCCGTTCGGCAGCCAGCTCCAGCCCAACAGTATTTTTCTTTCACACCACTCCAGCTCCAGCCAGTCTAACAGTATTTTTCTCTCACACTATTCCAGCTCCAGCCTCCAACTCCAGCCTGGCAAACGCAGTTTTTTTCTGACAACCTAACATCTACTAGCAAGGAGGATCCAGCCCGATACACTATGCAGAAAAAAGTACAGTAGCGTGCGCGTGTACGAAGTGCCAACTATAGTCTATAGGCTGTGCAGCACTGGTGCCTGCCATGATCGATTTGGTTAGGAAGCGACATTGTTTGTCTCACTGTGGGAAACAGTCCAGTTTGTTATGTGAGTTTGCCATGTGTCTGGACTTTTGCCGTGTGTAAATTTTCGAGCACACGGCAAACTTATTTTTTCCTGTGTGTCAAATCAAAAACACTCGGTAAAATATTTACCGTGTGCCTAGATCTGAGACACACGGCAAACAACTCCCCCCACCCCCACTTACCCACAATTATTAATCCACACCGCCTCCTCCCTCAGATCGATACGCCACCTCCCTCCCTCCCTCCCTTCCCCCTCCTCCCTCAGATCCGCCGCCCCTACTCTCCTGCTTGCTCGCCGTCTCCCTCCCATGCCTCCCCTCCCTCCTCCGCTCGCCCCTCACCGGTAGTGAGGAGCAGCGGCGGGGCGAGGAGCGGCGGCGGCTTACCGGGACCGCCCGCAGGGCGCCGCGTGAACTTCGGCTCGAGCTCAGGCAGCGGTGGCGGACGGCGCGGCGCGAGCTCCGGCAACGGCCGAGGTCCGGCAGCGGCGGCCCCTGCTCCTCCTCCTCCGGCGCGGCGTGGCGGCCCCTGCTCCTCCTCCAAATCCGGCGTGCAGCCCCCTCCCTCTCCTTCCCCGGATCCGGCGCGCGGCCCTGGACCCTCCTTTCCCGGCGGGTGGCCGCACCATCAACCGTTAGGTGTGACGGCGAGGCCGGATCCGGCCACCTCCTCCTTCCGTGCTCGACGTCGACGGTGGAGGGGGAGATGGCTCCAGCGGCTGCGGCGGCGGCGGCTTACAGTGGTGGCGGCGGCGTGCGTCGGCCGGCAGGGAGCAGTGGCGGGGGTGCGGCCGGCGGTGGGGCAGTGGCCGGGCCAATTTTTTTATTTACTGTTCATTTATTTTGCCGTGTGTCGGAAACTATGCCGTGTGCCATGAGCACTTTACCGGCCGAAGTATGCCTTGTGCACGTTGCCGAGTGTTGCACACGGCAAAGCTTTTGCCGTGTGCAATATGAGCTTTGCCGTGTGCCTGGGGCACACGGCAAACTACTCGATTCCGGTAGTGTCCGATCGATCGGTGTATTATTGAGCGCGACAGGTGGCCAGAAGTTTCTTGTCCACGGCACATTTTTGCGATGCTGATCGTACAATAATCGTACTTGCTGCAAAGTTTGGACCTCTCCGTCTCTCTTTACAAAAGCTAATCCGTCTTTGCTTCCGACGTCGCCGGTTAGAAACCCCATTTTTCTTGCTGCTATCGACATGCATGGAACGGGCCAGTGCCATGCCTGATACGTGCAAAGGTGCGTGGTGGGCCAAGGATAGTAGTACCACTACTACTTTTGCCGAAGAAAACCGCACGCTGCTAGGTGGACGTACGTGTGGGAAGTTGCCAATCAACAACCACCACCGGCAATCAGGGAGCAGCGGCGGTACTGACGACTGACGCTGACCTGTGGGTCCACCGTCCACGCGCCATGTCACGGGCCACAGCACACGGCATCGAGCTACGATGAACTAGGAGCGAAAGTTTCGCGGACGACGACGCTGATGTCCAGTCCCCGCTTTCCCGTTGACGTCCAGTCCCCGCTGCTCCTCGCTTTTTCGACCGGTGGTTGGACAGCAAATCAAACACGCACTCTGATTGATCTTGATCGCCCCCGTGCACGCGCTTGCACTGTACTAGTACTAGTGTATTGCAACACAACAACTCGATCAGCTAGATTAATTAGCCAGGCTCAAATAATATTAGTAACGAAGCCGCTCGCATGCGTCCGTCCATGGTCCATCCATTTGTTACCATCAGTTAGACAAACAAAGCGAAACCGTCTCGATCGACGCTAAACAAAGCACGCTGCCACCCACTTGGCCATTCGCCGGGGCCGTTCGCTTGTCGTCAGCTCTGCCTCCCGCGTCGATCGATCACCTGCTCCGATTCTCTGCACTGGTGCACGCGGGGATCGGGATCGCCCCGCGGCGTCGACGCGGCCGGGGAGGGCACGGCGCTCGTGTGTCCTCGGCGAGCCCGCCCCGCGCCCGGCGGCGAGCTAGCGGTTGCGTGTCGCCGTCGCCCGGCCTCGGCGCGCTCCGAGTGCGGCAACGCGGAGGCAGCGTGCGCTCCCGCGTATCTTCCGGCCGGCTCGGGTAGGGGGACGGGTGCACGAACGTCCGCGCGCCAGGGGGCATGCGGCGGCTACTTGCGACGCGCTTCCTCCTTGTGGTCCGTGCCAGAAACCGAACCCTGCCCTCGCGTGCCGGAAGCATCCGGATCGGAACGGATCGTTGCTCGGCGCGGGGCGGTTAGGCCGCGTTCGGCTCCGGTCTAGGCCCCCCTCGGGCTCCCGGAATAGGGCGTGGGGAGCGCACGTTCTGGCAAAACGGATTCGCGCACCACACGCGCATCATGCGCGAGATGAGCAGGTCGCGCGATGTTGACAAGACACCGGTCGGTCTCTGCACGGCGCCGATCGTCCTTCCCACAGGGAACGACGATCGAGTTGAAGGGCGCGCTTTCCACTTGGTGCCAGCCGTTCGGCTGCCGGTACGGCATCGGCATCCCGAATTGACAGGTACCCGTGGGCGTAGGGGTGCAAATGAGTGACTTTTAGGTATACCTCCAACTTTTTTTGGTTCAAAATTTTATACTAATTTTTTAAATTGAAATATAATTTCAAAAAATTAATACAAAATTTTGAACTAAAGAGAATTGGAGGGGCACCTAAAGATTATCAATTGGCACCCCTACGCGGGCGCAAACGCGAGTCTAGGACTAGGGCGATCGAACCGTCTCGCTCGTCCGGCCACGGCGGAAGAAACGGGTACGAGGTCTCCGCTCGCACTCGCAGCTCGCGCGTGCTTCTTTCCATGAACGAGAGGGCAGTTGCCCGGCAACCGTAAAGGACCTTTTCAAACGCACCGTTTCCCTCCCCTGATCTCATCTCCCCCCTCCACTTGCGGCGGCCACGTTTTCCCTCATGGGCAGGGCGGCAGGGCAGGGCCCCTCGCTCTCCTGGATCGCCGAGGCCTTGCGAGCTTCTCGTTCCCGCCCCTGCTCCCGCTGCTCCATATAAAACCGGCCCCGCGCAACCACCACGGCCGTTCATCCATGAGACACGGCTCCTGCGTGCAGCGAAGCCCAGGGACATCGTCGTCGACCATCGACCGCGCCGGAGCCAGCCTTCCCCTCGACCGCCGCGACGGCCCCGCCGATCGCCCCGCCGCCGTGAACCGATCGCCAATGGCGGCCGTCCCGGCGGACAGCATGACGCGGCGCTTCGCCGTCGCGTGCGGCGTGCTCAGCCAGTACGTCAGGGCCGGCGGCGCGCCCGCGATGACGGCGTCGCCCTTGTTCCTGGCGCCGTCAGCCGCCGCCGCCGCCCAGCAGGAGGGCGCCAACAGCGCGGCGCAGCAGCTGACCATCTTCTACGGCGGGAGGGTGGTGGTGCTCGACGCCTGCCCGCCCGAGAAGGCGGCCGAGCTGATCCGCCTCGCCGCGGCCGCGCAGGGCGCGCCGGCACCGGAGGCGCCGCCGCCGCTCGTGGACATGCCCATCGCCAGGAAGGCCTCGCTGCGGCGCTTTCTCGCCAAGCGCAAGGACCGGTCCTCCTCCACCAGCTCCGCGCCCTACGACCGCCGCCACCTGCAGGACGAGGAGGAGCCGGAGCCGGAGCAGCAGCCGGCCGCGAAGAAGGGCAAGGTGGCGCCGACGCGTGAGGAGGCTGCTGCTGCCTCTTCCTCTTCTTCCTGGCTCGCGCTGGGCAGCCTGGATGCCATGCACGGGCTCTGATCGCCGGCACGCCGTCAGTTGGATGGGAAGAAGCTCGCTCGGCCCGCTCGGGGCCCCCTCCGCCTGGTTTCGTTGTAGCAATTTAATTAATTAATTATACTTCTTATATATTACGGTTGTGCTAATACAACTGTGCTAGCTAGCTATAGCCTATAGTATCGACCAAATCAAGCCAGCTATATATACCATGGCATGCGTGCTCCGAGCAGTAAGAGCAACGCCACTATTCATTCGTACCGTCGTAAGTTGGAGGTGTGTGTATCGTCTAATCTAATCAACCAGATGTGTGTATGGACCTGAACATGCTAAGATGTTCAGCAAGTACTAGCGCGAACCTACCGTCATTGTTCGTGCTCTATTACTTAGCTTATTAATTGTGTGTTCTTCGTTTTGTGCGTGTGTGCGTGCGCCGTTATTACATTATTTTTTAGAGATCAAATCTATATATCATGTGCTATGATTATATAATAACATATGGATTTGATTGAAGGAAATCTTTGTGTTGTGCACTACTTCCTCCGTTCTAAATTATACTCCGTTTAACTTTTTTTTTTACCATAAATTCCAAATTATGTGCCAAACAGTAGTACTGTAGTAGGGATCGACAAGAGAGGGATGGAACTGAAACTGAAAGGAAAGCTTCGGACCTGTACCGATATTTTCCTAATGTTTTTGCTGATCCGATGATGGCGGATCAAACGTACGTTATACATAATCGAAATAATCGTCGGCGTAAATTTTTATGCATGAAATGACATTTAATTTTGTTTTAGAGAAAGGCTCGCTCTATGGTATCACATGGCAATAGTTGGGATCCAACTTTCTTGTGGTCGCCATACAATCGTCAGCCTTCAACTCCCAGCTACCGTTAGTACGTACATTAGTCCCACAGATCGAGTGCAAGTGTAACGTGTGTTATGTGTATACATTGTCACCACATGAAACTGTCCCTTTTTCTGGCACAATGAAAATGAAACAATCCTTTTTTAATAATAAATAAATAAACCATCCTTTTTATTTAACGGGAAAAGAAAAGGGCGTACTACGATGCAATGCCGGGCCGTTTGTACGTACGTTGTTGTCGGACGCTAATTCCCCGTCGCCAACTTGACGAGACGAGACACGAGAGCCAGATCTCCCAAATCAAGCGGGACAGGACGTGTAACCAACTGGTACGCCGCACGGAGCTCATTGCAACGTGTTAAACGTGCGTGCATCCCTCTTCGAGTTCCCGTGGGCGCCTGCTGATCGATCCACTTGGATCGTACGTACGTGGTGGCATGGGATTGCTGATTGAGTCAAGGTCTAGCTAGCTAGCTTATTAGCCCCGCGCACGTCGCCCACTCCAATTCCGTTGCGCCTAATGGTTTGGCGTCGCGATGGCGCGCGCGCGCAACGCGTGACGGCGCAGCAGGGAGCGAGCTAGCTAGCCGGGCCAGCGACTCGCACGTACGGGCGCGATCGAGTCGAGCCGCGTCTCCGGCCACGGCGCGTCGCGTCCATCTATATCGTAGCCTCACGCGGGGGTGGGGTGGTGGGGGGCTAGCCGGCCACCGGCCAGGCGCACACGCCAGCCACGCGCTCTCGACCGGGCGTGTTGGCAGCGGGAGCCAAAAGTGATTCGTGTGCAGCCGCCCGCGCGGCGCGTTCCGCGTGACCGGGCCGGGCGCGACGCGGCACGGGCATTGGCTGCCGGGAACCAATCGGAGCGCCGGCCGGCGCGCACCCACGCGAACGTGACGCGAGTAAAGGATCGATGGATGCAAGGGAGAACCGTCGTGGCCTGCTGTGTGCCTCCTCGGAGGAGAAAGGAAAGCGTGTGCTCCCTAATGCGCGTGGGTTAGTTGCCAGGCGAGCTTCGTGTGAGTCCCCTGGAGGCTGGAGTGAACAAGGCCAGGAACGCGCACGCAGCCAGCAGCCGGGTGATGAGTTGGGTGGCACGAGCCGCCCGGCTACTCCGATCAAGACCGGGCTGCTTGTGTCAGCAAAAGAGTACGCGATCATCGGTCAGGTCATGTTCCGACAATAAAATTTCTAGTTCAGCTAAAATAAATATGCATGTTCAAAAAAAAAAACGATGTGTGGCACCTCAAGAGAACACATGCATGGCACGGCGAGCTTCTTGTGATCCCTGGGGTAAAGCCATAAAACAGGTGCCGTGTTCCGTGTGACCTGATCCAACCCAAGGCCACCCAGCTGTCTCCCCGAAATAAACGTAGTACCGTCACGAGGTATGAAGCCAACAAGCTAGTGTGCACATCAAGCATGCTTTGCGTCGCCGCCTCCAAAATCCGTCCAGTTAAAAAAAAAATGCCGGACATATATTCTGATATTGCATCTCGTGAAGCATGCAGAGGTAAAGCACGCAGCTCCCTCGGTGCGGTGCTGTTGGTTGGTGTGATATCGTGTGTGAACTGTGAACTCGTGACCCGCGTAGCTGCAGCCGGTAGTAGAGCGGGAGCGAGCCCCCATCCCCATGGTTCCCGGGGAGCGCGTTCCGACCTCCCCTCCGGCACGCACTGCTACCGGGAAGGTGACAGCATGAGATGTGGTTAAGGGCCGTTTGGTAGGCTTTTTCTTTCTTTCTTTTCCTTTTCTTTATTACGAGGAGTTTGGTAAGATTCACGGAGCAGCTTCTTCGGTGCCTTTTTCTGAAGTCCTCCTAAACGGTCCCAAATAAAACTGCCCATAAGCTCTGCTTCGGCTTTATTTGCACCGGAAGCCATGAGAAAAAGACACTAGTCCATCTCACTTCTCAGTTCCTCTCTATCCCTACATGTCCTTAGTAGAGACGCCTCGATCTGCTTCGTTATAATTGCCATCAGAGTAAGTTGTCGGATAACACTATATCTCTACTGTAAGCCTTCCACGTATACTACTTTAGAGTTTAGAACAAAGGAAGAAGTCTACATAACACCTCAACTATTGCACCTAGACTACTTAACCCGCAAACTACAAAACCAGTTATTCCATCCCTTGAACCTTCCAAACCGGCCAAATAACCCCCAAGGCGGTTTTAGAGAGTGGTTTTGTCTTTTTTCTTTATTATTTATTTCAGCTGAATCTTTGAAAAATCATAACAAATCACAGAAAAATTCAAAAATTAAAAAACAAATTATGTTGGACTCTACATGAAGATCTACATAGTAAATATATAATATAATATACTTTAGTACAAATTTTTTGTTGTAAATTTAGATCTATACTTTTTGCAATTAATAGATATAATTCCTATCTACAATTTCCATTGTCCAATTATAGTGAAATTTTTATGGTGGACTAATTATTGTATACTTAAATTTTAATCAAAATTTCATACTTATTGGATCATGTATAATTTAGTTATAGATACAAAATGAAATATGATCTTAGATAAGCCAACATGATCACAAAAAGAGGGAAGCACATGCGTAGCAAATAAAAAAATCTGAAGTACTTTCAGAGCTTTCTTTTCCTAAAAGAATTCAGAATTTTTTATCGGTGCTCGAATAGGTACCAAAATTATAACTCCAGAAAACATCAAATGCCACACCAAAATCCCAAATCAACTGTCTAATGCAAACGCGCAAACAAAAAAAAAACTTTCTAATGCAAGATCTGCCGTTAACTCAGGACAGGACGCACAGTAACCGTCCGATCATCTGCAGATCCCCGACTTGCCGTTCCTCTTTCCTCCAGCGAAACACACCCGTCGCCGACCCCTCCGCTGCCTCGCCGGCCGCCGCTGTGCTCCGCCGCAGGAGAGTTCAACTCCCCCCCCCTCCCCTTCGTAATCTTCCACCACTTCAAAATTGCTGGCCCTTGGATTGCTGGCAAACTCTTTTCGGCTCCTACTCGCGATTTGGTCGGATCCGTGGGCCGACGGCGACGGCGATGGCGGGGTCGGCGGCGGGGAGGAGGAGGCGCGCGGCAGTAGTTGTGCTTGGGGATATCGGCCGTAGCCCGCGCATGCAGTACCACTCCCTCTCACTCGCCAGCCAGGTAAACCCTTCTTAAATTTACCACTGGTCTTAGTTCTATTCCCTTTGGTAGTGTGTTGGGCTGGATGAGATTCGTCTCTCCAAATCTCCAGCTTCATACGTGAGGTTGGTTCCGCTTCCGCAAGACAAGTAGTTTATGTATTGGCCTTCGGCCATGAAAAGATTTTAAATCGCTTGCATGGTTCCGCTTGCATGGTTCGGCCTTGTTTAGATCCAAAACGCAAAATGCAAAATTTTTTAAATCGCTTGCATGGTGTACTAAATATAATTGAAAAATAAATCGCATTACACATATGGATTGTAAATCGCGAGACGAATCTAATGAGCCTAATTAGGACGTGATTAGACACTAAATTGCTACAGTAAACATGCTCTAATGATGGGTTAATTAGGCTCATTAGATTCGTCTCGTAGTTTACAGACGAAATCTGTAATTAGTTTTGTGATTAGTCTACATTTAATACTTCAAATGTTGAAGATTCCCTTGCAAAAATGCAAAATGCAAAATGAGGATGAAGATTCCCACATGGTGACGGGATGGGGAATGAAAAGTTACCTATCCCATGTTGTTCAGAACATCAAGCATGAAGTTCTAGTGGGACTAGCGTATTTTATTCCTACCTATCATCCTTGATCCTCTGTTCATCTTCTTCACAGGCTGGCATGGAGGTAGACATTGTTGCAAATGGAGGTACTGTATTCTTCACAATTCCATTTCACTTTTTATGATTCTGTTCAACTCTAGCCAGAATCTACTTATAGCCCTCAATTACAATTTACACAGCTTAGGTTGTATTGTGCAAGACAAGTTATCTTGGCCTCTGTTTCTTGTAGAGATCTAACATTCTGCAAATGAACAGGAAGTGATCCTCACCTGTCATTGAGAGAGAATCCATCAATTCACATCCACGAGATGGTATATTGGAGACTATTCTGTTGTCGTGCATTGTCTTTTATATTACTATATTAACTTAGAATCTTTTTTCTTCAGAAAACAGTGAATTTAACTGGAATTTCAAAGATATCTGGTGCCCTGTCACTTTTACTTAAAGCCGCTATCCAGTTTGTTATGCTGGTTTGGTTCCTTTGTTTTAAGATTCCTCGGCCTGATGTCCTTCTTGTTCAGGTTATTTCCAAATTCCTTTCTATGTATATTCTGAATTTCATTAACACCATGCTCAGTCACCATCAATTTAGACATCACATCCATCCTTCATGCAAAGTAAACTCATGTCTTCATGCCTGGCTGAAGTTGGAGATCATGCTACACAGCAATTATGGTGTCCTATTTCTGTCATCTTTTAGCGTAGTTGTGAAGTTGTTTAATCCAACTCGGACCTCTACCTCCTTAGTTGCAGAAGATGCTCCAGTCTCATCTTCTAGCAGATTATATTATTGTAGATTTGTACCATGAGGGATGTAGATTCTAGTTGCCTATAGTCTCTTTTGGCCGATATTTACTGAAGTACTTTTTTGTTTGACATAGACTCAAAGTTTTCAACAGCATGATTTGCAATATAATGGGATACCTTATTTCAGTTATCTGTTTATCTTTTCTCCAATAGAATCCACCCTCTGTTCCAACACTTGCTGCTGTAAAACTGGCAAGCTGGCTAAGAGGTGCCAAATTTATTGTGGATTGGCATAACTTCGGATATACATTGCTGGGATTATCTCATGGAAGAAGTCACATCATAGTCAAAATCTATTTCTGGTAACCCATCTACCCTGTTTGTTTGGCTGTTGTTTAGATTAACATAGCATATTGAACATGGTGTTCTAGAAATTTGTTCCTGTACTTGAATATATGTGTTAATACAGTAGCCTGTTCTGTATTCTAGGTTCGAGAAGCACTTTGGGCGGATGGCTGATGGCGCCTTTTGTGTTACAAAAGCAATGCAGCATGAGCTTGCCCAAAATTGGGGAATCAGGTTTAGTGATCAAACTTCAACGTAGTTTTCTTTTTATATATGAAGGACTGGTGCTTTGTAATTTGTAATAACTAAATTTTCAACTTCAGAGCAACGGTTCTTTATGATCAATCTCCTGATTTTTTCCACCCTGCTTCATTAATGGAAAAACATAGGGTGAGCCTCTATTTTGAGTTTTTTCACCCACCTTGCTGTACCACATGTGACCTTAAGACACGTAATAGTTGTTTAGCAGGTTAGGGAATACCATTTGCAGTGCTATGGGCAATGCTGATTGCATATCAGTGGGTATGTTTTTCTTCAACGAATCAGAGCATTTTGATGTTTTAAATTTATTACGCTTCGGTTTATTCCATGTTGCCTGATCGTATATTACAGAGAAAGAGGTGCAAGACATGAACACTACTGTCTTTACCAGTAAGAATAATGGCGAAATTTTCCTGAAACCTAACAGACCTGCACTTGTCGTGAGCAGCACAAGCTGGTCTGTTCTCTTGAACCGTGCAGTCATTGCTATAGTCTCATTTATGCTCACTGCCTGTGATTATCAAAACATGAGAAGAATTATAGATCAAACCACATATGTTTCCAGGACACCGGACGAAGATTTCAGCATACTTCTGGAAGCAGCACTGATGTATGATAGACGTGTTGCTGCAACGTTAGGTGAAGATGATTCAATGGATGAGGGGCAACTTTGGATCGATATCAAGAATGGAAAACAATTTGTCTATCCAAGATTACTGTTCATCATCACAGGTATAATCCTTTCAGCTATATTAGCTTGAATTGCCAAAGTGTAGTAATTGTTTAATTTTCATGTTTTCCATTGTTCTAGGTAAAGGACCAGATAGGAAGAAATATGAGGATCAGATAAGAAGGTTGAAGTTGAGGCGTGTTGCCTTCCGGACGATGTGGCTCGCATCAGAGGACTACCCTTTATTGTTTGGTATGCTAGCTGATTACGGCCCATCCCAACTTGAAGGCTTTCTAAGCGTGAAGACTGATTTTTTTTTTTAATAATGCAGGGTCAGCTGATCTAGGAGTGTCGTTGCATACATCTTCGTCAGGGCTGGACCTACCTATGAAGGTTACTCTTAAATACTTGTTTTTTAACTAAAATGATGAAGAGTTTTTATTAGCTTGATTAAAACCTGAATGTTTTAGGTGGTTGATATGTTTGGATGTGGACTGCCAGTTTGTGCTGCTTCTTTCTCCTGGTAGCTCAGTTTCTTAGATATTTGATTTGCAATATAATTCTTTGAATACTTTTCATTTGTCACTAAAGCATTAAGCTTTCTGTTCCGTTTGCAGCATTGAGGAACTTGTGAAAGTAAACAAAAATGGTCTTCTTTTCTCAACATCTTCAGAGCTTGCTGATGAACTTATGGTCAGGATCACTTGAGTATATTAGTTTCCATGTCATTGCACTGAATGATTGGTTTGCTATATTTGGAATATGAACTTATGGCAGCTTTCTTTTTTTCTTAATAAAAGTAGGAGCATGTCTGCATCATGACTTAATTTCTACCATCAAAACTGATGCTAATGTTTACAGTTTTGAAACAATGCAGATGCTCTTTAAGGGGTTTCCAGAAGAATGTGATGCCTTGAAATCCCTCAAAGAAGGTGCCATGGATACAGCGTCATCTTCCAAATGGTCAACAGAATGGGAAACTAATGCACTACCTTTGGTGAATCAGGCTAGTGCTCAAATATCGGTTACTAGAATTGTGATTAACACTCATATGCTTAGGTCTCTTATCTACTTTCTTATCCAAAATTGCAGGTCAGTGGATAAGATGTGTGCTAACATATACAGTATAAGACGGAAAGTTATTTGTTTCAGAGAATCAGAGATAGGCATACTAGACTACTGGAGTGAGCAGATGTGCATCAAAAAAGGGTACTCTTTGCTTTCACCAGCTGCCGCCAGGATCAGTTGTTATGATGTGCATCGCTGTAGCAAAATCAATGCAGTGACAATGTATTTCGGCAATTCTAGAGATACAGTACAAGGCTCTTTCCTTTCAAGACCGGGAAATGTACTCTTTGCTGAGCACATGTCTAAATTGTTTAGGATGTATACAACAATAGATTGTTTGATGTGGTATCATATTGGAATGTCTCTAGTCTGTTGCATGATGAGCGAACACATAAAAAAAAACATATTGTTTTCTATGGAGTTGAAGGCCATCTTGTAAGATGATATGCAGACAGGCATGTACCAAACAAAGTTGTACAACTCCTTTGCTTCCGTCCTGGAAGTTCAGATCTCTAACACGATGTCTGGGGAATCGAAAGGACATGTCAGAATTTTTTTCGAATTTGTCATATTTATGTTTACTTGCAAACCCTGCTTCATCCTCTTTTATATGAAATGAACTTACACTCTGAGTCTGTTCTGATCCATTTGCCCCCTTCGTCCTCGACCTCTGCCTCGCCTTTCTGGGCCATCTGTCCCAGTCGATCATCCCTCATCACAGGATTAGTGAACGCCAAGTTTTCAGGATGTGCGCTCTTGAGGAGCAATCCCCAGATAATCTGTCAAACAAGAAAACGATACGCGATCACTCTGAATCCTGAACCAAATTCAGTTCTGAATGCTTAGAGAATCTGAAATCTGCAGCACCTCGTCAAATCTCATTTCTGGTACAGTTTCCCTGAAGCTCGGCCTGGGCAAGAAACCACCGAAGGCTCTTGTTGCACGTTTCCTTAACGATCTTTGCCTAACAATGCCTCCATTCTTGGAGTTCGAAGAGCAGCTGAGAAGCCTCTCGAGTTGCAGGTGATGCACCCAGCTCATTTCGTCGGCTGCGGCTTCTCCTCTGGCTCTGATAAGCGATTTCAGTTCCTCCTGCACTTTGGTGAGTTCGTCAAGACGTCCACGGCTCTTCGGCCTGTGTCCTTCCCTCATCCCAAACGTTCCGATCGACGGAACCGCTGCCGTCCAGCCGTCGTTGAGCTTGTCGGTCTGTGGAAGGCCGCTGGAGGAATCGACAACTGCAAGACGGGATGTGCAAGTGTGAGTTTCAGCTATAACGAACATGAAAGAATGCCGTTTCAGGCTTTCAGCTCGTGAGATATGCTGAAACTCTGCAACAGTTTTGTTTTCCTCTTTTGGAGAATGAAATTCTGAAACTACTTGAACGCTGCCATCGCAGCATGTCACTTACGCCAAGCCGGGTCTGCGATGAACTCTGATTTCCTTCTGCCGCCATGCGATCCATGAAGCTTGGTCTGCATCCAGTTAAGAACCTGCAGCCGCAGCAATAGCCAGAATTAGGACCTACCATTCAGCAACACCAAGTTCAGATGAAACAGAGAATGCATGCGTACCCCCATGTTTACTACTGTCCTCTCGTATAAGAAGCTTTGGAGAAATGTAGGTGAATGGGCTTGATAGGAAGCTCATGATCTCATGCATGATGCAAGTTTATATAGGGGGTGCAAACTTGGGTCCTGTGGCCAGAACTCTGGAAAATCTGGTTAAAGACTGCATCTGCACCTCAGCAGAATCTCATGGCCATTGCTGTGTCCAGCAAACTGGGGAGCAATTTTGTAAGCTCATCTGCAGTGCTGCACACATTCCCAACTTTGACTTGCTTGGAAGCAAACGCTGTATGGAGGAAGATCTATCCCGTTTAAGGGAGACTCGATATAGCCAGAAAAACATGGACGGATGCGCCGAGAGTCGAGCAAAGAAAGATAGGTCGCATGCGTTTTCGAAGTCTGCAAGGAACATTGGCGTGTGACAAAATTGGCCACAGGTTTCTGAAGCTTCCGTGCAGTCATGTTTTGTGTTATCGATGCGTCCATGGAGCTCGATCCAAGTGTCTCCAGGTCGTAGGCAAGTAGGTAGGAAGGTCACAGGTCAGCATGACTCAAACAGTCAATTGACAAGAACTGTAAATTGATTCTGTCATTGCATTTTTGTCTGTTGCAATACATAAGACCGGGATGCTCTCAAGAACTTCGAGAAATTCTGTCATTGCATCTTGACTGTGCTATGTATAAAATCGCCCGGTTCTGCTAGTATACACAAATCACCAGACAGGTAAAAAAAGGGCACAGACACATAATGACATAAATGGAAGTAGCAAAATAAGTGCTGATTCACATCATCACAATATAATAGAGCTATGCATCTGCTATGATCATATCATAACTGAAACTCTGACCCTGTTGATGGAAGTGCCGAATTTATTCCCCCAATAAGGCAATAATCGAGTATGCCTACTGTTAAAGCTACCATATTTACTGTTAAACCTCAGAGTTTAGCTACGTATGAAGAATCGACGACCCAATTCTTTTTTATTGGAATCGACGACCCAATTCTATCAGAGTGTGTTATACAAAAATCGATCAGAGTGCCGATCGGATGGTCCGGGCGCATCCAAAAGGCCGTCGAACTCACACGGTTCGAATTCGGGGCCCCAGCATTTTTTTTAAAAAAAAACGGGACTGCTTTTCAACTCGTACATGGCTCGAACCGGGGCCGTTTAGAAAACTACAATCGGCTCGAACCGGGCCGTTTACATTGCAACCCTTACGACGGCA
Source organism: Panicum virgatum (assembly GCF_016808335.1). NCBI lineage: Eukaryota > Viridiplantae > Streptophyta > Magnoliopsida > Poales > Poaceae > Panicum > Panicum virgatum. Next base: position 76,977,199 of record NC_053153.1, read on the forward strand.
CCCTCGAAAAGAGGAAAATTACATTCCTAGCTGAACGGGCTCGTATTACGGGGCCCACGGCCCACGCTGCCGTCTGCGAGCCTGGGTCGGACTCCGGATCCGAACGGGCTTTCTTCTTCTTGCGGGATAAGAAGAAGAGCCGCGGCGGCGTTAATAGTCGTTCCCCGAGGTCCTCAAGCGCGCAGCACACACAAATACACCTCGCCTTACTCGCGGACCACCCACGAGTCCGGCGAGATCTTCCGGCGGGCGGCGAGATGAGCCGCGGCACAGGCGCGGGATACGACCGCCACATCACCATCTTCTCCCCCGAGGGCCGCCTCTACCAAGTCGGTGCGTGCGCCCCCCCCCCCCCCCAAAAAAACCCTAGCTTTTTTTCTTTTCACTTGCTTAGATCTGGGGGGAGCTCGTGGGAGTTCGACGGCGCCTGAGCTGTGTCGTTCGGTCTGCGCAGAGTACGCCTTCAAGGCGGTCAAGTCGGCGGGGGTCACGTCGATCGGCGTCCGCGGCAAGGACTCCGTCTGCGTCGTCACCCAGAAGAAAGTGCCGGTGAGTTGTTCGGCAACGCTCTCCTCGATCGATCGGGGCTTCGCGCCTGATCCCCTCGTTTAACTACCCTGATGCGGGGTACTGCACTAAAAAGGATTGCTGCTCTCTGCGGGTTCGGTTGGATTGATTGTTTTGTGTGACCTGACTTGTGCGTATAGGATAAGTTGTTGGATCAGACGAGCGTGACGCACCTGTTCCCAATCACCAAGTTCATCGGATTGCTTGCCACTGGCCTTACAGGTATGGTTGGTTATTGTGCTCTGGTGCACATTTATATGGTCAGTAGGGCTGTTATGTTCGGAGTTTTGCTTTAGTTGCCATTAGCTATGAAAAGTTGCCCTATTTTCATCGATTCGCGGGGACTTGACTGTTGATATTGCTGTTCTGAATTGAGCTGCATATCTCTTGGAGTTCATTCTTGAAATCAGTCATTTTGAGCCGCATCATGATCATCGATGGTTGAAGCTCCAATTTAAAAGTTCAAGCTTTTTTAGTTGCACAATACACAAATGCTAATTTGAGATTTTAGGTTAGATGTGTATTATGATTTTGTGAGGTCCAGTCACTTGTAATCATGGAAACAATTTATTTCATGCCACATCTGTTTATCCTTCCTTTAGCAACAATAACAACAAAGCGTTACAGTCCCAAACAAGTTGGGGTAGGCTAGAGTTGAGAATCAACAGGGGCCACTAATCAAGGTTCAGGCACCGTGAATATCTGTTCTCCATGCACTCCTATTCAAGGATAAATCTTTTGGTATATTCCATCGTTTCAAGTCTCCTTTTATTGCCTCCTCCCATGTCAATTACGGCCTTTCCTGCCTCTCTTCGCATTCCTTTCCCAATATGGTAAAAAGCAGTGTCCTTCCACAAAACCTCAATTGATCTGTTACTGTGTAAGTGTGTATTTTGCCTTAAGGATGCTCATGAAGTTACTTAGAGTGCTGGTTATCGCCTTGCTGTTTTCACATGCTGCCGTGTTTAGTTGTACTAGAACTCATTTTTTATCTGACTGGTAATGAATGTTGTTTTATTCCCAGCTGATGCAAGGTCGTTGGTTTACCAAGCAAGGAATGAAGCAGCTGAGTTTCGCTTCAAATGGGGTTATGAGATGCCTGTAGATGTGTTAGCGAAATGGTATTGAGCCTTCCCTTATTCAAGCTTGTGCTTTGTGCAGCAGTAGCTATAAGCAAACATTACTTATCTGATTTATGTTTCAGGATCGCTGACAAAGCGCAAGTTTACACGCAGCATGCCTACATGAGACCCCTTGGCGTAGGTTAGTATCATCACACAATACATGCTTGCTATTCTGTTAAGCTGTTGTCGTTCTGCTGCAATGTTCTAGTGTGTTCAGTCAGCTTATAGCTTGCCCATCATGTTCATTTTTTTTTGGCTACGTTATTCAGTTGCTATGGTCTTGGGCTATGACGAAGAGAAAAATGCTCAACTCTTCAAGTGTGACCCTGCTGGTCACTTCTTTGGACACAAGGTATATGGCTATTTTGTTAGGCTGCCTTGTGTATTTCCACCGTTGTCCTTGATGAATATTGCTGAATGTCAAGTTTACTTGTCTCTACTGGATATTTACTAAGAATTAACAATCTGTTGACATTTTCTTTCAGGCAACTAGTGCCGGGCTTAAGGAGCAAGAAGCAATAAATTTTCTTGAGAAGAAAATGAAGGATGATCCACAATTCACCTATGACGAAACTGTTCAGGTAATGTTGGACAAAGCACTCATTTTTGTTTAAAATATTATTCATGCTGCACCAACCTAGTAGTAGTCGAAACAACTAATTGTATGGACACATGCACTTTGTAAATATGGCCAATTGTTCCACGGCGTGGTTGTATATAGTGCTGGTAATGCAGCTCATTGATGTAGCTAACTAGCTATGCCCCATTGATACTTCTTTCTTCAGTTGTCAATCCAGCCCCACAGTTGTGCGCATTTTCTATTTTCAAACTACCATGTAGAAGTTGAGGTGGTGATTCTTAGCTTTGTCCTATGCTTTTCAGATTGCAATCTCTGCGTTGCAATCAGTTCTCCAGGAAGATTTCAAGGCCACGGAGATCGAGGTTGGTGTTGTGAGGAAAGAAGACTGTGCTTTCAGAGCGCTCACAACAGAGGAGATCGATCAGCACCTGACGGCCATTAGTGAACGGGACTGAGCCTCCATATGTTGGACATGTCACTGTGTCACACTGTGCCGTGCCATTGTGCTTCGACTGTCATTTCAATTCATAGCCAGCAAAGGAACACTGAGTGGACCATTTCATGTCTAACACTGAAAACAAGCCACTCCCGCTGTACTCGTTGCTTCATCTTTCTATGTGGTTGAATTTGCAATGGTTTGATTATGCTTTGCTAATAGCGTACCTGAATGTTGATTATTTGGTTCCATGTTGCATATACTAAAAGCGCATATAGCTTGACTATATCAGAAACAAACTCGTTTGGCTTCCAGCTCTGATGGTGCACCAAGCAGTGCTCTCAATATTTGTTCGCCAACGGATATTCTGCAGAATTATTTAGTTGTTCAATTAATACTACTGCTACTGTTTCAAATTGTAGATATCATCTTGGTAATTCTAGATATATAGTTCATAGTGTATATTTAGGTGCATAACAAAAGTTAGTATCTAGATTTGTCAAAATGACCTATAATGTGGCATGGAGGAAGTATAATTCTAGATGTAATAAATTAGGCCCTCCGGGATGTAACAAATAGCTCAGGCTCATGCAGCGCTTGGGAGCTCATGTTCGGTCGATGCCGATCCAATTCTGGAGTCTTACCTTATTGACTTATCGTATTCAAATGAGGCTTCTGACGATGGCACATCATTAAAAAAAAATAGTGAGACTACGGCAGGTAGAGCTTCACTATGAACATCACAGGCAGACGATCATAAGCATATTGCAGCACGACATGCATACAAGATTGTGGGTGAACGATTGTGAAAGAACATATCCCCTAGACCCCTAAATCCCGCAAATTTTACGATGTATACATTTGCTGACAAAAAGCCTGATATTCGAATATTACATGAGCTATCTTAACGCTTCTATTCTGCTAGCCACCTCTGCCATATACAAAAGTACAAGTCAACTTTTTTTTTTCTTTTCATCTGATCTTGTTCGTGAACATCACCTAGACCTTCCCGTCCTGTTTCGTCACTGCAGCAGGACACGGAAGAGGCCTGGCTGCGCCTGAGTGTACTGAAGGCCGTGTTCCAGGAGGTACTGCTCCACGGCAGCTGTCAGCCTTGCAGGGGTGCGGGCACTGGATATGATGATGGCCTGAAGTCGGCGACCAGTAGACCGCGCGATCTTTCTCCGGTTGTTGAGCTCGTAGTTGAGGACGTGTATGGCCTCGCTGACGTGAAGACCGCACAGGTCAATTGGGGGGTTTTGCTCCTGGATGAGGCCTTGCAGCTCTGGCATTTGGAATCTGTTGTGAATATAGGAAATATATTACCTTTTGTGCATTACTAAACATCTCGAGTAGATAAACTAAGGTAGCACTTTCCGTTTATAAAACATGACATAGAATGGCAAATAGCCTGGACAGTGTGTTTTCAACTTTAGTTCAAAAGTAAGTCACTATCCTTACCCTAATTGCAAAAGGCTTGGCCAGTGAGCTATATAAAGTCATATCATCCACACATTTTGACAAATTTAATATTGAACAAGCACATTGTGTATGACAACTATCCTTACCCTAATGACATTTGAATAAAAAAAGCTCACGCATGCAGAGAAGACTCATCAGAGAATAACATGCTCAGTTGAGCACCCAACAAGTACGCCTAATTCAGTATTTGGAAGCTCAAAAAAGCATTATAGATGTGTTCAAAGCACAAGCACTGGTTCAAAGCACAATATATCTGGTATATAGATGGCATTAACTAAAAAAATTTAGCTGACCTTTGTCGATATGTTGTTTCTCTAGCCTTCTCTTGAGCCAACCTGCTTTGTATATTGTATAGCTCCTTCAATGTCAGATCCTTTGTTAAAGGACTGCTGCCCATCAGAAAAGCCTGCCTATCCTGCTAAAATTTTGATCACATAGAACAGTTCTCACTGATCGGATAGATAATAATAAAATTCAAGACATGTTTCAAAGGAATGCAATCGATTGTGAAAACAACATCAAAACCACTAGACTTAATATTTCAGCGGGAAAAAAGGACTGACCAGAATTGAACTGAAAATCTTTAAGATACAAAACCAACATCAAAACCAATTAAAAATTGCAACGCTAAACAGAATGCAGGACTGCTCCAGATGATAGTATGCATTCTCTTACAAGTTATATAAAAAACAGCATGCCTAAAACTTTTGCTTGAAATATTCTAGTTTAGTATCTAGAGTGGCTTATCTACCTGTTCAAGAAATGCATGCCGCAGGCTTGCAAAATCATGAGCTTCATCCTTTGGTTCCAAATATGCACTTGCTGTCATCATAAACATGTTTAAAACATAAGGCAAATAAGCATACCACATGAATTTGGTAAGGTTCATAAAAAGCATATTGTATTTCGAGAGCACTACCCGCAGCATCATTTTCAAGCCAAGCTGGTCCAGCCTGAATTCCAGCTATGTTTTGGAGGGTATTGGTTGAGACTATATCATGATGCCCATTATACGAGCCACCCAACAGCTGAGAACCTCTGCTTGAACCAAAACCAGAAATTTGCAGATTAGTCGTCTTGTACCTTCCTCTAGGAGCATCCAGGGAAACATGTTCACGTCCAGTTGAGGGTGAAACAATATCGTCTGCGAGTATAGATGAATGAGATCTATACGGACTGTTTGGCAGACCAAAAGCTTCTTTACTATAGTTTCCAAGACCATTTTGGCCATATGATGCTGGTGATGGAGGACTTGAATGTCCAAATGACAGTGACCTGAGGTTCTGACTGAGTCGTCCATCAACCTTATTCTGCTATTAATGATACGACAATACTTAGCAAATTTTTGAAGGAGATTTCATGCAGTAAACACAGATAATAACCATTTCCATGAAGCATGCTCAAAGCCTCAAAGGTAGAATAATATGCATCAGCAAATATAGCATATGCAATCTTGTTAGCAGGAGGAATATCAAAAGAAGAGTCATTTTGTTATCATATGGAGTCATAGTGAAGAGTTTCATAAAGAGATCAAGAGGAAGGGATATGATATTCAGTGCCTCCTAGGATATAATCAATCGGCTATATTCGAATTACTAGTTCCACTACACCTGAACAGAGATCTAACAGCGTGACACATGAGTTATCAGCCCATATCAATGATCAATCTTCTCTACAAGGAATTAGTCCATATTGTTCGAAGAACACTAAATGAATCTTCAAGTGATGTTTCCAGAATTCAGATCCAACCAACCAAGATAGAATATGTTACTAAGCTCATAAGTGATACATAAGGTGTGCCGTATTAAGCTGATTTTCACATATATATATTCTCAAGTTGTTGGCGGTATGACATTTCTGAACAAGAGATATGCAACTTTTGAAAAGATCTCAGAGAAACAGTATAGTGGATAAATGAAGGCACTTAAAACAGAAAGAATTGAGACAACGAGAATAATGGAAAAATTGAAGACACTTAAAAGACAGAGCAACAGACCTCCAGTTGACTCATGATATCCATAGTCGAGCTTAAGCTGCGCCTGCTTCCATGATACGCATCAGAAATGTTGTGCAGTGAAGCTCCTGAAATTATAAGTAAAATCTTAGGTTCAAAGGACCACCTTCATGAAAGAAAAACTCACACATCATTACCATACCTATGCTAGAATCTCCATTGTAGTGACCAACATCCCTTCTGTTTGAGTTATAGTGTCCACCATTCCTTACTGTCTTTACCCATGGAGCAGCAGTTGGACTCATGGAACTGGCAGTCGGACTCATAATTGTAGCTTGCGAATGCTCGTCTATATAAGCTGGGCCAGAAAACTCAATCTTTGGGCGTGTACTCAGTTTGTCCCTGATAAAAGGGGAAGCACGGTGCTGCATGCTTAGTGTCTGGTTTGGAGAAAATATTGATGTGCCAATGCCATCATTTATGGACAGGCCTGTGAGTGTAAGACTGTCAGGCCCAGCAGTCTCATCTTGTCCCAGGACTTTGAAATCAGGGGTGATGTCATCGGGGAGCTGTTGTTGCCAATACTGATGTGCTTCTTCATCAGAATTACTCCGTACAATGGACTCTGCCTGGTCTGTGCTGGCTTCTTTAGATGGCCCTGAGACAACCATAGTTGCATCTGATCTCCTGGAGGCATCACTGACAGATCTAAGCGATGAAGGAACAAATTCCTCTGCATTTGGATTCAATGCAGTGCCCTTGTTTAGCATACTCAATTTCCTCTCTTCCGTGGACATATTGCTGTTGGGGAAGTGCCTATTAAATAAAATTATGCAAGGTAGGAGAACTTAGATTTCTGCAAATAGAACACAGAAGCACAAACTGTTTCAAAGAATGAAGCTAAGGGCTATGACCACAATACATTCAAGCAGAACTAACTTATAAACTAAAGAACTACAAAGAAAACTCAAGATCACTGCCTTCATGAGACCATGAATACTACATCCTTCATCATGACTGAACAACAAAGTTAAAGGAAATAATTGTCAAATAAACAAACAACAACAACAACAACATAGCCTTTTATCCCAAGTGAGTTGGGGTAGGCTAGAGATGAAACCCAAAAGACACAAAGGTCACGATTCAGGCACGTTGATAGCTAGTCTCCAAGCGCTCCTATCCAAAGCTACCTCCTCAGGGATATTCAATTGTCAGATAAACCATAAGCCCAAATTAGAAAGAAGCATTGAGGACAGGACTGGGGGGAAAAGGCCCCATGTCAAACAGAAATTGACTTCATGCCCGCAATGGAAAAAATATATCCATAAAGATTAAGAGTTAAGACTGGTGCATAAGAAACTGGACACTGGATACCAGCCATCCACAAATCAGAGAAACTATGCTGCTTGGCTATATATCCCTAATCACTCCAGATGGATACATTTTCAAACAAGCATAATCAAGGTTTCATATTTGACATTTCTGTAATCAAAGGTAGCTGTTCAAGAACCACTACTGTCTGATGGATCCAATGATGAGCAAAAGCTTTTTATTATATCACTTGAACATTGGATATCTAGTACAATCAAAAGGCTGCCAAATTTAAGAATCGAATGTTTAGAAATGTAATATTTTGTTCATAAAAGTACAAAACAACCCTGCGAAAGAAGAAACATGTGCTACCAAACTACCCATTGTTCGTTGTTGACTAAGCAAAAGGATCCAACAATCACCACCGTGCACCAGATGATAATTGAAGACTATGCTCACCACCGCTCAAATATTAAAGTGTTTGGCACCGCTACAACGCCCATTAACCATCCATAATCAAAATAACACGATGAATTGGGAATTTAAAAGACAACGGAACACCCAAACCAGCATCTTTTACAATATAAAAGCTAGTGCAGGTGCGGCCCAACAGGAACATCTCCCGAAGCAGGGGCGGACTTCACGTGACCCCCGAAATTGTGGAAAACAGACTGCACCTGCACCTTGATTGGGTACCAAGAAAGCAGGAAGTCCTACAGTGATCTCGCCCGTTCTAGGAGAAGAACAAGAACCTAGACAGACGACGGATTGGATTAGCAGGCCACCACGCAGCACGTAAATCTACGACTAACTGGATGAACCGAGAGAAGGATTTTAGGGTTCGGTTGCAAACAAAGCCCGCTCTTTGTACTAGGGAATCCATCCAAGCAAGCTCGGATATGATTGCTTACCAAGACGAAAGCGAGGCTACTCCAAACCCGGACGGATCTCCACCCCAGTAGACGGCGAGAGGAGCGGCGCCGCGGCGGCGGCAGCTGACTGAGGATCGGGCGGAGGGAGAGGGAGAAGGGGGGCCGGCGGCGCTGCGCTCGGCGGCGTCGCGTATAGCGGCTTGTGCGTGGAGTGAGTGCGGAGGCGGATTGCAGCCACACGTTTACACTTCACCTGTTGCCTTCGCCCTACGCCCACATTGATTTTCTGTGGCACCTCTTTCTTTCACACTACTCTAGTCTAGTTTGCAAAGTATACACATTTTTTAGCATTTCAAACACTAAAGCTGCCAAACTGATTGGCAACCAAATTGGCAAATTCCAATATTATGGCTGCCAACAAATTTCTAGCAAATTGAAACTTGTATTTAAACACGTTTACAGAATGTACTTTAATAAATGGCCACGGTTCTAATATTTACGTGCCTAAGTGCCCATGGCAGGATCATGAAAATTGGATACGACCGGCAGGATGGATTACGAACCTAAGTACTAGTGGCGGATCCAGAAATAATTAAAAGAGAGGCTGATTTCTCTTTCATCCCCTTCTCTTTCTTCTTCCTCCTCTTCTTCTCAAAAGGGGGGGGGGGGGGGCTCAAGGGAGGGCTCCGTTGTTTTTATCGGGTCCGAGGGGGCAGGAGACCCCCTAGACCCGGTGCTGGATCTGTCCCTGCTAACTACTATTTTCAAATTATGTTTGGAACCTATTTCAATCGGTTAATTTTCTTTTGGTGGATGTATTCATCTTAAATTTGAGTCTTTAACTCAACATTTGTTCATATCTTCGGCTAATTATTATTTCAGTCAATTAAATAGACCGCTCTAGAGTGTTCAATTCTTTGAAGTGAAAACGAGGTATATATCATATGGGCGCTCAAAATACCATCGGATAAGAGCTCAGCTCCTTCTTCTTCTTCTTTTTTTTTGGAGGGAAGAGCTCAGCTTTTTTTAGATGCAAAAGAACTTGACTTGGGAATAGAGAGAACTAGTCAGGTTGGCGCGCTATGCGCGCCTATTTAAAAGAAATTGACCTAAACTAATAATGGGAAAAATATTATCTCTTATCATATTCAAGACAATATGGTATCGACATATTGAATCAAATATAAAAATTATAGTAAATTAGCATGGTAGTTTAGAGTCTGAGAGGGTGCCAGTTCCAAACATTTTAGTGAAGAGTTACATATAGCTTTTTTTCAGGAGTTCACTATTTTTTTATGCTAATAGGTATAGTTGATGGATTGGTTTACATTGATTATTAGTTTTTGTAGAGAAAAAAAAATAAGATTAGCGATGAATGAATAATTCAATTATATTTTTCGAGTTTATAAAGTGAAAGCAAAGTCCAAAAAGTAGTAGGGCTACCGCATGCGAACGTAGTATACAAAGTCTAGCAATTATATTTGTATATAGAGAGTAATTAAATATGTTTTGTATTTTCAAATAATGGAAGAAATATATATATTTTTTTAAAAAAGGACCCACGGTGGGTCCCACGAAATAATATGCGCGGTCCCAACTGAATAATACGTAGGTCCCACTTGAATGGGCATGTGGCCCCAAGTGGGTCTCACCTGAATAGTGCGTGGGTCCCACGCGGGTCCCGCTTGAATAGTACGTGTGTACAACACGGGTCCCGCCTGAATAATACATGGGTCCCGCGCGGGTCCCGCTTGAATAATACGTGGGTCCTGCGCGGGCCCCGCCTGAATACTACGTGGGTCCCGCGCGGGCCCCGCCTGAATACTACGTGGGTCCCGCGTGGGCCCCGCCTGAATAGTACGTGGGGGCCACGCGGGCCCCGCCTGAATAGTACGTGGGGGCCACGCGGGGCCCGCCTGAATAGTACGTGGGGTCCACGCGGGGCCGCCTGAATAGTATGTGGGCCCGCATGAATAGTATGTGGGACCCGCATGAACAGTTCACGTGGGTCGTCTACATAGTTCATCTAGATCCACACTCTAGAACCTGCACACCTACAAATAGACTGATTTGCCTTTTTTTTGTTTCTTCTTGTACAAATTTTGCTCAATACTAAATTTTCAATGAATATAGATCCTTGCATTTAAATTTTTATCATTTTTATGCCTTTTTTTGGTGTTTTTTTTCTCTATGGAGCACGGGAGCACCTGAAGTGATCTCAAGGAACTTCACAGATTCCAGTGAGATCCCCACCAAACTGTAACATACAAGGGTCCTGTTTGGATACCAGGGTTAAATTTGGCTTTTTGGGACTCTTCTAACCCTAAAGTATCCAAACAACAGGGTTAGATTGGGATGGGCCCACCTTCCCTCCCTCTCTCCCCCTCCAAATGATTGGAAAAATGTCTTTATTATCCATCTAACCCTTTCATCCAAACATCTCTTTGGTTAGAGTTAGTTTATGATTAGTCATGAGTTGGATACTAACTCTAACTTCTAACTTAGTTAGATTATCCAAATAGAGCTAAGGATATATGTTGGGAGCTAAAAACAATAGCTTATCCTGATTCACTTTCCATAAAAGATCAAATCCTCATAAAGTTATCCTAAATTATCACTATAGAGTTAATTTTAGCCATAAAATCAATTCCTATCATATAATTGCAAGAACTATAGGATCAACACAGTGCACAATCGAGAGGGATTTCTTTCTCTTTCCTTTGCTTAAGTACAAGAGGTTCCTAGATCTACACAGAGAGTACACAGAGAGGGAGAGAGAGAGACTGTCACCACCACCGCTTGAGGACGATCCGGCCATCTCAGGTTCGTTGATGGAGATCTGCGCTAGGGCAGCGGCGAGTGACGCAGCGGCCTCACGGTCGTGACGGCGTAGTCGTGGACGACGGCGCCAACGCCGGGGAGTCAGTATCGACGGCGGAGGCGGAGACGTCAGTGTGGCAGCAGGCTTCCCGTCACTGCCTGCACTCCCTAGAGATCGGATTAGGGTTTGTAGGTGGGGATGTACGGGTGCAGCGAACCTCGTTACCAGAGCCACCGGCCGCCACCATCTTTATATAGCGCAGGGTGACAGGGGCCCCCCAACCATAGTTGGGCTGGGCGCCCCCGATCAGGGCGCAGATCTAGTGTTCAATGGGCCGTTGGGCCCATTAGTGGAGAGATCAATCCAACATTCTCCCCCTTGATCTCACTTCGTACTTTTAACTTTATACTTTGACTTACACTCTTTGCCTTTAATTGTTCCATTGCAGATTAGTATATAGAGCATGCTTCATCGTCCCGGTCCATGACCGATAGATTTAACAACTACCATACTCATCACTGTTTTGAAACAAATTCTTTAACTTTTGGGCCCTTTATTATTTAGGAATCACAAGCTTTCCCTTAAACCCATGCCGGCTATGTGTTCACCAAACACGCTGGGTGGTAAGCCTTTTGTGAGCGGATCCGCAAGCATTTTCTTTGTGCTTATATGCTCAAGAGTAATGGAGTGATCCTGGATTTTCTCTTTCACAACATAAAACTTTATGTTAATGTGTTTGGCAGCACCACTTGACTTATTGTTGTGAGCATAGAACACTGCGGGTTCATTGTCGCAGTACATTTTGAGTGGTCTTTGAATGCTGTCTATCACACTTAAGCCGGGTATAAATTTTTTTAACCATTCTACCTGCCCCGAGGCCTCATAACATGCTACGAATTCCGCGTACATCGTCGATGATGCAGTGACACTTTGTTTGTAGCTTTTCCACGATATAGCCGACGTGGACTTTCGGTCATCAATGTCCCCCACAAAATCCGCATATGAGTACCCTTCTATCTCCAGAGAATTGGATTTTCTGTATGTCAGCATGAGGCCTTTTGTGTCTTGCACATAATGCAAAGCTTTTTTACCATGATCCAGTGTGCCTGTCCTGGATTACTTTGATATCTGCCAAGTATCCCGGTAACAAATGCCAAGTCAGGGCGTGTACACACTTGAGCATACTGTAGGCTTCCGACAGCTGAAGCATATGGAACCGCTTTCATTTGATCGATCTCATACTGGTTCCTGGGACATTGAAATTTCCCAAATCTATCGCCTTTGACTATAGGAGCAGGTGAAGGCTTACAAGTATGCATACTGTATTTCTTTAAAACTTTTTCCAAGTAAACTTTCTGTGACAATCCTAATACCCCCTTTCTTCTATCTTGATGGATTTCAATTTCCAAAACGAATGAAGTTTCACCGAGATCTTTCATATCGAAATTTGAGGACAGAAATTTCTTTGTTTCCAGTAGCAGACCGACATCACTGCTAGCAAGTAAAATGTCATCCACGTACAGGATAAGAAAAATAATTTTTCCACTTTTAAACTTTGCATAAATGCAATTGTCCTCATCATTCTCTTTAAACCCAAATTTCTTTATGGTTTCATCAAACTTTAAATACCACTGCCTAGAGGCTTGTTTTAATCCATAAATGTATTTCCTTAGGCAACATTCCATACGCTCTTTTCCTTCCATGACAAAACCTTTCGGTTGTGCCATGTAAACACTTTCATATAGATCTCCGTTAAGGAATGCCGTCTTTACATCCATCTGATGTAACTCTAAGTCATAATGTGCCACCAATGCCATTATAATTTTGAAGGAATCTTTACACGAAATTGGAGAAAAGGTTTCGTTATAATCTATTCCTTCCCTTTGCGTAAAACCCTTTGCCACGAGTCATGCTTTAAACCTTTCTACATTTCATTTGGAGTCACGTTTAATCTTGTAGACCCATTTACAGCCTACTGTTTTGGCCCCCTTAGGAATATCCTCTAAATCCCAAACATCATTGGAATCCATCGATTTCATCTCATCCTCCATAGCCTCCAGCCATTTAGATGAGTGAACACTTCTCATGACTTCTTCATATGAAGTGGGATCACCCTCCATATGAACCTCTTCTGTATTATAAACTTTATAGTCACTAGAAATAGCTAACCTCCTGACTCTTTGAGACCTTCTAGGGGCCTCAACTTCTGGTACACTTTGTACCTCAACTTGTGGTACATTATCCTCTTGGGGCTGTTGTAGCTCCCCCTCATCTGTGCAGCACAGGTTCCCTATTATCATTTATTGCCACAGCTGGACAACTCACAACAGGTGTTGGCATCACAATATCAGGTACTGTCGGTGCAGCAGCAGGTGCTGGCACCACAACATCAGGTATTGTCGGTGCAGCAGCAACAGGTAGTGAGAAAAACAGCTCTTCAATCATCGGAGTAGGCACACACACCCGCTTCTCCTCAAGATCAATTTCTTGAGCTACCATGCTTCCCCTTACCATTTCTTCATCTAGGAAAACATCGTGTCTCGTTTCTACAAACTTTGTGTGTCTGTCTGGGCAGTAGAAATGAAAACCTTTTGACTTTTCCGGATAGCCAATGAAATGGCAGCTCACTGTCTTGGGATCCAGTTTCCCAATATTTGGGTTAAATACTTTAGCCTCAGCCGGGCTTCCCCACACACGCAGGTGGTTTAGTGATGGTACTCTTCCTGTCCACAGCTCTTACGGTGTTTTGGGCACCGACTTACTTGGCACTCTGTTAAGAATATGGATGGCGATTTTTAACGCCTCCATCCACAAACCCAATGGCAAGGTGGAGTAACTCATCATACTGCACACTATATCCATCAGTGTACAGTTACGCCTTTCAGCTACTCCATTCTGCTGAGGCTCGCCTGGTGTGGAATACTGGGCGACTATTCCATTTTCCTGTAGAAACCTCGCAAAAGCTCCAGGAACTTGTCCATACAGGGTATTGTTGGCGCCTACAAACATCACCAGCGATGACGCCCGTAGACGCCAATTTGGGGTGGCAGTATTTCATGAACCACGAATAAATCCGCAAGCGCACGGAATACCGCTGTAGCATTTTACCCGGGAGTATACCGGGGTGTCATTTATATTTCCGCAGGGAAGACGATGAGTGAGAAGATATATAGATTAGTTGGTGAACTCTATCTAGATTGGATATTCTCATGCATAAATAGGGGTAAGATAATGGTAGGAGGTAGTGTGACACACACACAAACTACCTTCTTGGATAAATAAAAGATAAAAGAAAGATAAAAGATGCTTTAGGACGGGAGCAAGATAAAAGTCAGAGCTCGAGTCAGCTGTGCTAGGCTAGCTATATCTACACTTTCTTATTGGTTAGCTTATTAGAGATTAAACTACACAACAGGGAGATCGCTATCGATGTAACGGGAGGAACCCGTACACCCCGATGACTTTATGTACCTCCTACCCCCCATACCGAACGTGGAGGATTACTAAAAGGCTCGAATAGGGCTGTCACCACCTGCCGGCTACCTCTACAAACCGTGAGTATAGTTGACATCCAGCAACTCTTAGCTAATCTAGACACCATGTCTACACTAGTAAGGGATACTCTAGTGTCCCGCGCGGAGCCCCCACTCTTCGGATGGACAGACATCATACTAGAGCAATCATACGAATACTAGAACAGTTGATAGAGTTCTAAGAACAAAAGACTAACCATCTCCAGCACAGGGCGATCATCCAATGCAAGTATTGAATAATAACACAACCATGACAAGAAACATATACTTGATAACTCAGAATATACTTCAAGCAAATATCGGTAACCATAGTCTAATTTTATTACAAACGACTGAATATTACAAGAGAGAGCTAGAGATGAACCCATACCAGACTCTCGAGCAACTCCGGCGACTCGATGACTCCTAGACTTCTCCTAAACTCCACTAAGCTTAAAGACTATGCAAGGAATGCAAGAGAGGAGATGAGAGGTGTGGTGGGTGTGTGTGTGTCCTATTCTCCACCCCCCACTCCTTTGTATTTATAGCAGGGAGCCACAAGGTGAAGCCTTTCACAACCGACGCAGGGGACCAATGGGGAGAAGCCATGTGCCCTGGTTGAGGCGGTGGGGCCCACGGGCCAGGTCGGCCGACCAGGTAGGTCGGTCGGTGTGGCAGCCTCGCCCGACATAAACCGGCTTAAGTGCGCTAACCACCAACAAACCGACAGTCAGGGTTAACACGCACTTAAAACGGAGCAATCCGGCAGTGCTGTCGGGTAAAATCCCGATAAAACCACTTAAACCTGGATCGAACAAAGCAGCATAACTCACACGAAGGCGAGTCCAGAGATTACAACAGCTCACAATATATTACAACACATAGAGTTTAACATGACTTCAGGATTACAAACCAAGTTCCAATTTAACGAAGTACTTTTCAAAGCTAACACATAAGAAGTTCGACAGAGTCCTTTACTTTAGCGGGAAGTACACACGAGAACTAACGACGAAAGGGGTGTCACGATGAAGCCCGGTTCGTGACATCACTCGCTCTTGTCATCGTTGGCCGGGGACGGATCCCACTCCACGGACCAACCAGGCGGAAGGGTGCAAGGCCAGGTTAAACTGGCAAACATGTCCTCCAAAGTATTTCCTGAAACAAAATGAGCCACAAGCAAGGCTGAGTATTCTAATACTCAGCAAGGCTTACCCGACTGAGGGTATACTTAGCCCTTTAACTAGACATGCAAGGCTTTTGGCTTGAGGGGTTTGTTTTGCCGAAAAGCAGTACAGAGTAGATCCTTAATCTTAGGTTTTAGCTTTCCGGTTCTAGTTCAATTAACCACTCTAGGTGAGCATCTATCCAATAGCATACATGGTGGAAACAATTATTTTTCATCAATCAACCATATTCATCATCAACATCTTTCACTTCTTACTCTATGTAGCAGAAGGGTTAAGCAGTCCCAAACCGTGAGAAGCGGACGATTCGAATCGAATTTGTTAACCTGGCCAGGCAGACCTAAACACACGTCACGTGGTTACTCACAGAGTCACACGTGCAACTCTTCCCTTCAATTCCCGCTTCACGGAACAGGCCCACCGCCCTCAAGTACAGCAGTACGACGACTCTGTACTCGCCATTAGCTAGATGTGAACGAGTTCAAGACGGTGGGGAGTATATTCCGGCTGCGGTTCAATCCAGTACTTAAGCTTACCGATTACCATATTCTCAGCATGTGATTAGTACGTTCAAACGCTTAACCACCACTACCACACACTGCGGCCTTATCACTTTTCACTAAACAGACGGGGCATCCAGAGTATCACGACCCCGCCCGTAGACCTTATAGTGGTAGCAAGTAGTAAACAACCAATTCCTATAATTTCTCGCGAGTGACCGGAAATCACTCGACTTCTACCGAACCATTAGCATAGCTAACTAGCGACCTACACATACTAGTGTTCAAGCATCGGTACCTAGGATCATGCAACTAAGGTTTCAGTCAAATCCTGTAACTTAAATGCACAAGTAGATAGGAACAATAATAAGTTACATAATTTAAAATAGAAGGACATGCTCCGGGGCTTGCCTTCCTGGGCGTAACTAGTTCTGGGCTCTTCCGAAATCGGGTTCGGGTCTTCAGTAGCTTCAGTTAGGTTCACTTGAGCTTCACGCTGCTCACTCTCGGACTCGGGCACCAGCTCGTATGTTCCGTCAGCAAGAGTAGTCGAATCTATATGAAATGCACATGTATGAGTTGTGTGACGATAACAACTTATAACTTGCTTCACTAAAAAGTTGTAATTCGAGTAAAACCCGAAGTTTAAGAGTGAAACACTTCCACTCATATTTTACTGGGCAATCGTTTATAGAGTAGTAACTCAACATTTCTAACTACGCAAGACAACATGATCAACCTCACAAAAGAACTATACTAACTTCACCAAGCATGTTGAAGTGGTTTCCTATAACACGTAAATCACGGTTTGCTAATAAATCAACAACTCAACACATAATTAGCAACAAATTCAACAAAAAATTACATCAAACATAAGATAAACAAAACTAACTATCCTGCAAAAAATCATCCCAACACTTGTAGCCAAATAACCAGAACAATTCATGTAATCAGACAACTCCTAGAACAAGATTGAATTACACAGGTCAGACTAGAGTATAAAAGAAACTCAAACTTTAACAGTAGGTCTAAAAAGGAATGAATTAGCTACTGTGAATTTTTCAGGATTTATTATGCACATAACTAAATAGGAGAAAATAAACAAAACATACATTAGTTTAACAAGATTAATTTTTAGACCCTGTTCTGGTCATGAACTAGGGCTCAAACTCCATGGACAAGCTAAACTATTCAAAAAGAAAACTCAGAAATATTTTCATGATTTATTATCAACATAAACTATTTATCATAATTACTAGCTACTAAACAAGCATTAAATCAAATAAATAGCTACACAAATCTAAAAATATTGAAACTTAGATAGAGGTTCTAATTTAGTATTGGAAGTACACAGAAAAAGTTTCATACATATATCTAAGTCATAACATCCAGAAATAAAAAGCAAAACATTTTATTAGATCTAGCCAAGACTAGGGTTTCATCTAGTTACAAAGGTCAAATGGTGCTCAAATTTTTACACAACACTAATCATGGACTGCGCTACCTACCAGCCAAAAATCACCTATAGATTCTAAGTAGAACTCCTAGAACAATTATAGTCTATGAAATCTAATCTTTTTCCTAGATTAAAATACCGACAGAAATTAAATATGTGCATGTAAAGAAAGTTGTAGATATTGTTGCAAGGATTCCAAAACAATTGGATTTGCATTTTTCCGATTTTTCTACGAATTTCTAGGAATTTTCAAAGTTTGCTGTTTTGAGTTCAAGGCGTTTTTGCACTTGGCCCCCTGGACTTTGGCTTCTTCTCAGGGAAAGTCCCTGGCCGCGAAACAGGGGAGCAAGGGCGGCGCCATTTCCGGCGTACAGGGTCTCCGGCGGTAGGGGATTCGAAGGGGAAAAGAGAGAGGGGCACAAGAGCTACCTTTGGAGGGGCTTGGAGCTCGCGGATGTGGACCGTGGTGGGCTCGCCGCGAAGAGGGCGGCCGGAGGCGGACTGAACCGGCGGCGGCGGCGCTCCAGAGGGAAAAGGAGGGGGTGGCCGGGTGCAGGAGGTTCAGGGCGGCGAGGTGGAGCTGGCTGAGGGGTCTGTGGGGCGCGAGGAAGAGCGGAAGGATGGGCTCCGCGGAAGCCTAGGAGCGGCGGCGCTAATGGCGGCCCTGGACACCGTAGGCAGCTCGGCCGGGAGCCTGGAGCAGGGAGTGAAGTAGAGGGGGAGGAAGGAGGCTCATTTGCGAAGCAAAGGGAGGGAGGAAAGCCAGGTGAGGGCGCGAGCGGCTGGGGAATTGGTTCACGGCACTGCATCGGCCCGTTCGTCGCCGTGGCGCACCGACGGTCGTCCTCGGCGTGCGCGCTAGGAAAGAGTGCCGCGTGGAGAATCCGAGAAGCTACGGGAGCAGCCGAGGTGGAGCGGACTGGGGGCGCGGTGAGGAAGCGGCGCGTGGCCGGGAAACGGCACACGGCCATCGGCTCTGCTCGGTCGGCAGGAACAGGGGAGGAAAGAGGGAAAAAGAGAGAGAAGTGAATTGATTGATTCAAAAATCAAATTTTTTTCTCAAGAATTCCTTTTGAAACAAAGAAAACTCTGAATACGAAAGTTGCAGAGAATTTAAAAACCTACAACTTTTATTTCAGGAAAAAGTTTATTCGAGCAAAGGTTTAAAAGTTATTTTAAATTTCCGAAAACTATAATTCAAATAACTTATCATTTCATGTGATTTTTATCATTTGTACCCCTAGCGTTCAACTAGACATTTACAAAGCTTTTCATGGTGAACATGTCTATTCATTTTCATAAACCTACTTGCTTTGGTTTGAAAGTTAATTGAGTTTCCTGACCTAGGCACACATACACATACACACATGCATTTGTTTTGACATTTCTTGGTTAAGGTACAAGATTTGGTGCTAAAGACCCTGGTTTAGCTAATGAAACACCTGGGGTGTTACAGCCTACCCCCCTTAAAAAGAATCTCGACCCGAGATTCGAGTAACTAGGCTAAGTGTGGAAGGTGTGTATACCTTGGAGGGAAGCTAGAAAACCACGGTAATGTTCATTTAGATAGGTCTCAGTCTCCCAAGTGGCTTCTTCTTCAGTGTGATGACTCCACTGAATTTTGTACATTTTAACTACTTTTCTTCTTGTTACCCTTTCTTTCCGATCCAGAACTTTGATAGGGTATTCCACATAGGAAAGGTCCGGTTCTACCCGTATATCCTCTTGTTCGACAATCTCCGTGGGAACTCGGACACATTTCTTAAGCTGAGAAACATGGAATATGTCGTGTATGGCGGATAGTTGTGGAGGAAGTCTCAATCTATAGGCCACGGGTCCACAAGCTTCGATGATTTCATAGGGACCAACATACCGGGGAGCTAGTTTTCCTTTCACCCCAAATCTTTGTACACCCCTGGTTGGAGAAACCCGAAGGTATACATGATTTCCAACTTCGAATTGCAAGGGATCTCTTCTTTTGTCGAAATAGCTCTTTTGCCTAGATTGTGCCGCTTTAAGATTTGCTTGGATTACCCTCACTTTTTCTTCTGCCTCAGTTACAAGATCAGGTCCAAATACTACTCGTTCTCCGACTTGCGACCAGCTCAAAGGAGTACGACACCTTCGACCATACAAGGCCTCAAATGGTGCCATTTTCAAACTCTCTTGATAGCTATTGTTGTACGAAAATTCTGCTAGTGATAAGCACTTATCCCCACTCTTGTCAAAGTGAATGACACAAGCCCTCAACATGTCTTCTAGGATTTGGTTTACTCTCTCTGTTTGTCCATCGGTTTGTGGATGATAAGCTGAGCTTCGAATCAGTTTGGTACCAAGAGAAGCTTGCAATTGTTCCCAAAAGCGTGCTGTGAATTGGGTACCACGATCAGAAATGATCGTTTTAGGTACGCCATGTAGGCACACAATGCGATCGAGATAAATCTCGGCATATCTCTTGGCATTATAGGTGGTGTGCACTGGGATGAAATGGGCCGTCTTTGTAAGTCTATCCACGATAACCCAAATGGAGTCGTGCTTCTGGGATGTGTTTGGCAATCCAACAATGAAATCCATACTTATGTCTTCCCATTTCCACGATGGGATAGATAAAGGTTGAAGAGGGCCGGCTACTTTCAAGTGGCTGGCTTTTACTCTCCGACAGGTATCACATTCAGAAACATATTTAGCAATCTCCCTTTTCATCCTAGTCCACCAGAAGTTTTGTCTAAGATCTTGATACATTTTGTTACTGCCGGGATGAATGGAGAACTTGGAAAGGTGTGCCTCATCGAGGATTTGCTTTCGGAGATCATGATTCTTTGGAACGACTATGCGGCTCTCGAACCATAGAATTCCATTGTGATCTTGGCGAAAACATTTATATTTTTCTTCCCCTTGAGAGAGCTTCTGCTTGATGATGTTAATACCTTCATCATGTAGTTGCGCCATGATAACTTGATCGTGGAGGGTTGGTTCAATGGAAATGTGGTTTAAAGTGCCTTGGGGAATCATTTCCAAATTTAGTCTTCTCATTTCAGAACACAGTGTCTGGTCATAAGATTCCACAGCTAGGCAATTACAATGAGTTTTGCGGCTTAGTGCATCCGCGACTACATTGGCCTTGCCCGGATGGTAGTGCACCTCGAGATCGTAGTCTTTGATTAATTCCAACCATCTTCTTTGTCTCATATTTAGATCGGCTTGAGTGAAGATATATTTGAGACTCTTATGATCTGTGTAGATATTGCAATGAGTACCCATAAGATAGTGTCTCCAAATCTTTAGAGCATGAATGACGGCTGCTAACTCGAGGTCATGAGTAGGATAGTTCTGCTCATGTGGCCGAAGAGATCGTGAAGCATAGGCAATGACTCTATTGTCTTGCATGAGCACACAACCAAGACCCGTACCCGACGCGTCACAATACACGTCAAAGGGCTTGGTATTATCAGGTTGAGCCAGGACAGGGGCCTTAGTCAGCAACTCCCTTAGAGTGTGGAAAGCTTTCTCACATCTTTCATCCCAGACAAATTTTATTCCTTTCTTCAATAGTTCGGTCATAGGCTTAGCAATTTTTGAGAAGTCCGGAATGAATCGACGATAATATCCAGCTAGACCAAGAAAACTGCGAATTTGATGAACGGAAGCAGGAGATTTCCAGTCCATCACTTCTTGCACCTTACTAGGATCAACGGCTATGCCTTCACTGGATATAGTATGCCCCAAAAATTTCACCCTGTCTAACCAGAATTCACATTTGGAAAACTTAGCATATAATTTATGATCTCTGAGGCGTTGAAGAACAATGCGCAAATGTTGGGCATGGTCCTCTTCATTCTTGGAATAAACAAGGATGTCGTCAATGAAAACCACGACAAACTTGTCAAGATCAGGCATGAACACCGAATTCATAAGGTACATGAAATAGGCAGGTGCATTTGTGAGGCCAAAGGACATGACTAAATATTCATATAGTCCATATCTTGTAGAGAAGGCGGTTTTAGGAATGTCACAGGGTCGGATTTTGATCTGATGATATCCAGAACGAAGATCCAACTTGGAAAACACCCTAGCTCCAGCCAACTGATCAAATAAAACATCAATGCGGGGGAGAGGATATTTATTTTTGATTGTCACCGCATTGAGAGGCCGGTAGTCCACACACAACCTCAAACTATCATCCTTTTTCTTCACAAATAGGGCCGGACAACCCCAAGGTGACGCACTAGGGCGAATGAAACCTTTGTCAAGAAGTTCTTGAAGTTGAATCTTTAATTCGGCCAATTCCTTAGGTGGCATTCTATAGGACCTCTTTGAAATAGGTGCAGTGCCTGGCTGCAATTCAATAACAAACTCTATGTCCCTATCCGGTGGCATTCCTGGCAAGTCATCCGGAAAAACATCGGCAAACTCGCATACCACTGGGATTTCTTCTAATCTGGATCCGCTCATGGCATATGCACAAGAATTTGTGCACTCTGGGGAGGGTAAATAAAGAGTAGTGGCTCCTTGGGTTGGAGAGTTTATTTCAACGGCTCGGGAAGGAATGTCTAGGGTTACTCCGTGTCGAGTCATCCAATCCGTTCCCAAAATAACATCCAAACCTTCCAGTCCTAAGATGACAAGATCACTGTTGATGATTTTACTACCCAGCTTGATTGGCACAAGGCGTATCATTTGATTAGAAGCAACTTTACCACCGGGTGTTGATATCATGTATGACCCCTTCGTATGACAGAAATCAAATCCCATTTTTGCACCAAATTTTGCACTAATGAAACTATGTGATGCACCGGTATCAAATAATATCACTGCAGGCTTGTGATGGATAGAAAATGTACCCGTCATTACTGGCGCTCCTTCCGGCAGTTCTGCAAGAGTGGTGAAGTTGACCCGACCTTGCTTGACCTGAATAGTCTGCCTTCTTCCCTTGTTCTGGTTGCTTTGAGTAGAGCCTTGACCCTGGTTTTGTTTCTTAGGCTGTGGACACTCTCGGGCAAAATGAGTTGAACTCCCACAGTTGAAGCAACGATTTTTATCGCCTAGACGGGCTGGTGGTGGGGCAAATGGTCTAGGACCAGTTAGCTGAGGAACAGGAGGTCGCATCTCACCCTGTTGTTGCGGCGGCCTAAAAACCCAACGCCCTGGCTGAGGGGCCTTCTGAGGAATTGTAGGAGAAACATTCTGCACGAAACGATACCTCGGTGACTGAGCACTCGAGGGTCCAGGTGGAGCCTTCCGCTTCTTCTCAGCACGATGAGCCACAATGCAATCCTCTTGGGTAATGGCCAGATTAACCAACTCATTGTATGTATCGACTTTAATGGGGTTCAGACGTTCTTTGAGTTTAGTATTGAGTCCTCTACGGAAGCGGTCACGCTTCTTAATATCTGTGTCAGCGTGATAGCCCGCGTACTGACAAAGACCATTGAAAGCTTGGGCATATTGGATAACCGTACGAGTCCCTTGAGTAAGAGCCAGGAACTCATTCAGTTTCCTTTCCATAAGACCTTCTGGAATATGGTGACCCCTAAATGCATCCTTGAATTCATTCCAAGTGACAATATGATCGGCCGGGAGCATGCCATGGTAGTTATCCCACCAAAGACGCGCAGAACCGCGAAGCTGTTGTGCGGCAAAGAGAGTCTTATTTCCCTCCGAACATGGCACTGGAAGTAGTGCAAACTTGGACTCGATTGTGTGAATCCAAGCATCCGCATCTAGTGGTTCTTCTGTCTTGTGGAACAGAGGAGGCTGGGTTGCAAAGAAATCCTGATAACCAGCAGCTTGAGGTTGATGGGCGTGGTGTCCACCTCGCTGCTGCCCTTGGACAAGTTGGCGAAGCAACTCAGTCTGGGCGGCCAGGACTTCCGCAATGCCTGGTGGTGGGGGTGGCGGCTGCTGCGATCCGCTACCACTCGCGTTCACGAAACCCTCCGGATTGCCACGCGTAGATCCCACCATCTGGAACATGCAAAAACTCTTTTGTGAGCAAGTAATATACAATGCCCCAAAATACAAAAGAGTAATGCAGATAAATGAAACTTGCATGAATTATATAACATCATGGACAAAAGGTTGTTCGTTTCAAGATCAGCTCTTGACAGCAGAGGGATATTTTAACATTCTACTCAAGCACTTCGGCAAATAAAGTCCTTTGCTGAGTTCGGTAACTTCCTATATCCAGACATGACAGACAGAACAGAGCCTAGATAGACCTTAATCGTGAACAAAAATAACATGTGCTCAGGTGCAAACCTCAGTATTTTCCTATTACCACATGTACTTTTATTGATTTCCAGATTAAGATCATGATGCATGCACGACCTATTCGTCCTCACAAAACAAACAACTGCCAAATAATTTTGGACTTACGGGGTTAGCGCCGGTAGCATAGCACAAAATTACGTCTCTCCCTATATATGTCTAGCCGAATTCTAACCGTTCTTATCTTAGCGAAATCACGGTTAGTGTACCTGCAAAAGATGCATAGCATGTATATATATGAATATTCACGACTGGACCCTTCGTGCCAGCACTCACGAACGGCCCCCATGTGTCCTACGCCACATGGGTAACGCATATGCAGTTGCCCACATATTCACCCATACATTGCCATTCACTATAGAAACGGCAGCCATACAATTTTCCGCCGTATGGCCAACGTTAACATACGCTACCGAGATAGCGTATTCACGAGTTCCTTTACTCCCAATATAATCGACTGATGGTCGATATATTGGCAGCAGCTCAAGTAGGCCACTGCTTGAGCACAGCGTTCGGTTCGCATCACCGACGGGAAGGTCAGACTCCCTCAGCTGACTGAGTATACTTTACTCCCAATATAGTCAACTGATAGTTGGTATATTGGCAGCACCTTAAGTATGCCATTGCTTGAGGGCAACGTTCGGCTCGCATCACCGACGGGAAGGTCAGACTCCCTCAGCTGACTGAGGATCCTTACCTCCTTACCTTAGCGTAGGTGCGTCGTTACAGAATTCAAGGGTTGATTGTGCACAAAATAAGGTCTGACAGAAGGTAAAGTGCTGGAAGTCAGGTACACACAGACATAAGTTAGATAGCCACCTAATAACTTCCCATAATTTCCCTAGGGCTTTACGAACTAGGCACCATCTTTAACGAACCAACGTATTTTGCAAACGCAATTGTTATGGCCAAAATTTAATGAAAATCCTTCAAAAACTCGTCACAACCTCTGGTGCATGCTTTGTTCGGCTCTGATACCAGCTGTGGCAGCCTCGCCCGACATAAACCGGCTTAAGTGCGCTAACCACCAACAAACCGACAGTCAGGGTTAACACGCACTTAAAACGGAGCAATCCGGCAGTGCTGTCGGGTAAAATCCCGATAAAACCACTTAAACCTGGATCGAACAAAGCAGCATAACTCACACGAAGGCGAGTCCAGAGATTACAACAGCTCACAATATATTACAACACATAGAGTTTAACATGACTTCAGGATTACAAACCAAGTTCCAATTTAACGAAGTACTTTTCAAAGCTAACACATAAGAAGTTCGACAGAGTCCTTTACTTTAGCGGGAAGTACACACGAGAACTAACGACGAAAGGGGTGTCACGATGAAGCCCGGTTCGTGACATCACTCGCTCTTGTCATCGTTGGCCGGGGACGGATCCCACTCCACGGACCAACCAGGCGGAAGGGTGCAAGGCCAGGTTAAACTGGCAAACATGTCCTCCAAAGTATTTCCTGAAACAAAATGAGCCACAAGCAAGGCTGAGTATTCTAATACTCAGCAAGGCTTACCCGACTGAGGGTATACTTAGCCCTTTAACTAGACATGCAAGGCTTTTGGCTTGAGGGGTTTGTTTTGCCGAAAAGCAGTACAGAGTAGATCCTTAATCTTAGGTTTTAGCTTTCCGGTTCTAGTTCAATTAACCACTCTAGGTGAGCATCTATCCAATAGCATACATGGTGGAAACAATTATTTTTCATCAATCAACCATATTCATCATCAACATCTTTCACTTCTTACTCTATGTAGCAGAAGGGTTAAGCAGTCCCAAACCGTGAGAAGCGGACGATTCGAATCGAATTTGTTAACCTGGCCAGGCAGACCTAAACACACGTCACGTGGTTACTCACAGAGTCACACGTGCAACTCTTCCCTTCAATTCCCGCTTCACGGAACAGGCCCACCGCCCTCAAGTACAGCAGTACGACGACTCTGTACTCGCCATTAGCTAGATGTGAACGAGTTCAAGACGGTGGGGAGTATATTCCGGCTGCGGTTCAATCCAGTACTTAAGCTTACCGATTACCATATTCTCAGCATGTGATTAGTACGTTCAAACGCTTAACCACCACTACCACACACTGCGGCCTTATCACTTTTCACTAAACAGACGGGGCATCCAGAGTATCACGACCCCGCCCGTAGACCTTATAGTGGTAGCAAGTAGTAAACAACCAATTCCTATAATTTCTCGCGAGTGACCGGAAATCACTCGACTTCTACCGAACCATTAGCATAGCTAACTAGCGACCTACACATACTAGTGTTCAAGCATCGGTACCTAGGATCATGCAACTAAGGTTTCAGTCAAATCCTGTAACTTAAATGCACAAGTAGATAGGAACAATAATAAGTTACATAATTTAAAATAGAAGGACATGCTCCGGGGCTTGCCTTCCTGGGCGTAACTAGTTCTGGGCTCTTCCGAAATCGGGTTCGGGTCTTCAGTAGCTTCAGTTAGGTTCACTTGAGCTTCACGCTGCTCACTCTCGGACTCGGGCACCAGCTCGTATGTTCCGTCAGCAAGAGTAGTCGAATCTATATGAAATGCACATGTATGAGTTGTGTGACGATAACAACTTATAACTTGCTTCACTAAAAAGTTGTAATTCGAGTAAAACCCGAAGTTTAAGAGTGAAACACTTCCACTCATATTTTACTGGGCAATCGTTTATAGAGTAGTAACTCAACATTTCTAACTACGCAAGACAACATGATCAACCTCACAAAAGAACTATACTAACTTCACCAAGCATGTTGAAGTGGTTTCCTATAACACGTAAATCACGGTTTGCTAATAAATCAACAACTCAACACATAATTAGCAACAAATTCAACAAAAAATTACATCAAACATAAGATAAACAAAACTAACTATCCTGCAAAAAATCATCCCAACACTTGTAGCCAAATAACCAGAACAATTCATGTAATCAGACAACTCCTAGAACAAGATTGAATTACACAGGTCAGACTAGAGTATAAAAGAAACTCAAACTTTAACAGTAGGTCTAAAAAGGAATGAATTAGCTACTGTGAATTTTTCAGGATTTATTATGCACATAACTAAATAGGAGAAAATAAACAAAACATACATTAGTTTAACAAGATTAATTTTTAGACCCTGTTCTGGTCATGAACTAGGGCTCAAACTCCATGGAC
The DNA here is from genome assembly GCF_016808335.1 of Panicum virgatum. NCBI lineage: Eukaryota > Viridiplantae > Streptophyta > Magnoliopsida > Poales > Poaceae > Panicum > Panicum virgatum. The sequence continues at coordinate 77,004,440 of NC_053153.1, forward strand.
AAGCTAAACTATTCAAAAAGAAAACTCAGAAATATTTTCATGATTTATTATCAACATAAACTATTTATCATAATTACTAGCTACTAAACAAGCATTAAATCAAATAAATAGCTACACAAATCTAAAAATATTGAAACTTAGATAGAGGTTCTAATTTAGTATTGGAAGTACACAGAAAAAGTTTCATACATATATCTAAGTCATAACATCCAGAAATAAAAAGCAAAACATTTTATTAGATCTAGCCAAGACTAGGGTTTCATCTAGTTACAAAGGTCAAATGGTGCTCAAATTTTTACACAACACTAATCATGGACTGCGCTACCTACCAGCCAAAAATCACCTATAGATTCTAAGTAGAACTCCTAGAACAATTATAGTCTATGAAATCTAATCTTTTTCCTAGATTAAAATACCGACAGAAATTAAATATGTGCATGTAAAGAAAGTTGTAGATATTGTTGCAAGGATTCCAAAACAATTGGATTTGCATTTTTCCGATTTTTCTACGAATTTCTAGGAATTTTCAAAGTTTGCTGTTTTGAGTTCAAGGCGTTTTTGCACTTGGCCCCCTGGACTTTGGCTTCTTCTCAGGGAAAGTCCCTGGCCGCGAAACAGGGGAGCAAGGGCGGCGCCATTTCCGGCGTACAGGGTCTCCGGCGGTAGGGGATTCGAAGGGGAAAAGAGAGAGGGGCACAAGAGCTACCTTTGGAGGGGCTTGGAGCTCGCGGATGTGGACCGTGGTGGGCTCGCCGCGAAGAGGGCGGCCGGAGGCGGACTGAACCGGCGGCGGCGGCGCTCCAGAGGGAAAAGGAGGGGGTGGCCGGGTGCAGGAGGTTCAGGGCGGCGAGGTGGAGCTGGCTGAGGGGTCTGTGGGGCGCGAGGAAGAGCGGAAGGATGGGCTCCGCGGAAGCCTAGGAGCGGCGGCGCTAATGGCGGCCCTGGACACCGTAGGCAGCTCGGCCGGGAGCCTGGAGCAGGGAGTGAAGTAGAGGGGGAGGAAGGAGGCTCATTTGCGAAGCAAAGGGAGGGAGGAAAGCCAGGTGAGGGGCGCGAGCGGCTGGGGAATTGGTTCACGGCACTGCATCGGCCCGTTCGTCGCCGTGGCGCACCGACGGTCGTCCTCGGCGTGCGCGCTAGGAAAGAGTGCCGCGTGGAGAATCCGAGAAGCTACGGGAGCAGCCGAGGTGGAGCGGACTGGGGGCGCGGTGAGGAAGCGGCGCGTGGCCGGGAAACGGCACACGGCCATCGGCTCTGCTCGGTCGGCAGGAACAGGGGAGGAAAGAGGGAAAAAGAGAGAGAAGTGAATTGATTGATTCAAAAATCAAATTTTTTTCTCAAGAATTCCTTTTGAAACAAAGAAAACTCTGAATACGAAAGTTGCAGAGAATTTAAAAACCTACAACTTTTATTTCAGGAAAAAGTTTATTCGAGCAAAGGTTTAAAAGTTATTTTAAATTTCCGAAAACTATAATTCAAATAACTTATCATTTCATGTGATTTTTATCATTTGTACCCCTAGCGTTCAACTAGACATTTACAAAGCTTTTCATGGTGAACATGTCTATTCATTTTCATAAACCTACTTGCTTTGGTTTGAAAGTTAATTGAGTTTCCTGACCTAGGCACACATACACATACACACATGCATTTGTTTTGACATTTCTTGGTTAAGGTACAAGATTTGGTGCTAAAGACCCTGGTTTAGCTAATGAAACACCTGGGGTGTTACAGTCGGCCTGCCCGGGCCACCAACCGCCCCCAACTTCTTCTGGCAGGCTGTCTTGGGCCTCCTCGTCTGATCCATGTTGGGGTTGGCTTGTCTTGACTTGTTTGAATTGGGTTCTTGCATCACTTTTGGTCCATCTGACCCTAAATCGGTGCTCTAATAATTTCTGTAATTTTATGTCGGGCCAAAGTGTGCTTGTAACCTGCATATTAGCTTGAAAACACAACTTGCATATTCTAAAAGGTAAAGTGTGGTTTAGGGACTTTATTAGATAAGGATGCGTGTAAGAAATGTAAACTCTCATGATTTTCTGATCAAGTTGACGCCTGGAAATGGTCGTTAGGGAGCATCAACAAGATCCCCCAAGCTATCCTTTGCTTGTCCCGAGCAAAGTAGGACAAATCAGGTTGTTGATCAGAAAATCACTTTGACTCGTACCTTACCTGTCATAGTCTGAAGCAAAGAGATTCATCTATAAGCTTAAATAAGTTGGTTAGCATACATTTGCCCAATTACCTTACTCCCTCATGGGGCTTTTTAGCTGTCTCCTTGTCTTGGGCTGTTGAGAGTTAGAACGGTGTATAAAGTAGTACTTGTTCATAGATCCGCAATCCATCTGGAGACACTTTTTTGAAAGATTTTTGAAAACATGGCAAAGCTCCCAGGATAACTCTCTCGAGGCACTCATCTTGTATTTTCTTACCAGGGCAGTGTTTGCCTTTGATCTTCCATACTACTACAAGCCTTTGTGGAGCTCAAGGTAGGATAAGAACAGGGCACACTTGTATTCTATTTATTGTAAAGTCAAAGAGATGATCCATGGAGAAACAAGTCATGCAATCTCGATCAAAAGGTGCAAGTGTATGAGTGGATGGATGGATGGATGAATATGGCTTACTCCTTGAGGTAATGGCTTTTCTCTCTCGAATCATCCCTGTCTCTCTCTCTCTCTCTTTTTGGGTCATGCTTCTTTGGCATGCCATCTTTTCTCTTCTTTTTGGGGCAACCATAATCTGACTTTGTTTTATTTCAGGGATGTTCTACGAGAGAGATCACCGAGACATGGAGCATTTATTGATGTGGAATGGATGGTGGTGCTAATTCCCAGTGTATAAATATATCAAATGGATGGGACGTGTACGTGCTTATGATCGAGAAAGCATGAAGAGTATCTCACTAGGGTCACCCAATTTGACAAAACTCAACAGAACATCAAGCAGCATATGTATTAGGATTTTTTTCATGGAATATGACATATGGCTCTGGTAGAACATTGCATATCGCTGGGGAACTTGCCTTTTAATTTATTTATTTTCGAAAACAACTCCAGACTTCAAGCATCACTAGAACAAGCTTGCATAACCTTATTTACCATATCTGAACTCACAACAACTTAGACTCGGATCAAACATATGCAACCCACAGAACTTTCATGTTTATTGGCAATATATTTATATAACCAACTAATATAAACTCAAGAGAACTCTTATTTTCAAACTAGGCACAACAGACATGATAGAGCAAAGCAAACTCATCATTTCAACTTATCAAAAGGGAGTTAAAACATTCTTACCGCGCATCATAAAAAAGGAAAATAAAATAGTAAATTTTTATTTTGTTTTTGAAAGTTTTTATCAAATTTTATTGAAAGCAAATAAAGGGATACAGTTGACTTAGGGGAGGGAACCTCCCCCAAGCTAGCTCTTGGTTTAGGGTCCGAAAAGCAGGACCTTTCTCCATACCTGATCAGGTTGAGGTCATTTCGTCCATACCTGGAGAAGTAGTAGCGGTCGATGACGTCTTGTTCTTCTTGCGCCACACCTTTTTGGTCTTCTTTGGTGGTGTAGGCGGCGCAGGAACAGGATCCTCGAATGCTGGATAGACGATTTCCAGATCTTCCCATACTGTATTGGCAATGAAGTCAAGGATCTTCTGATCATCTTCCACTGGCTCGGTTGGTAGAGTATGAATTTCCCAATCCTCCCAAACTGGCTTGGAAGAAGGGTGATAGTCTTGATCATCCCAACCGGGCTCTACTCATTGCCTTTGTTTCTAACTATCCTCATGAATCAGGAATACCTCTCTCTTGTTTTGGAACTTAAATTTCATGGTCTTTTCCATGATACAGAGGCTGATTCTTCCTCTCCCCACATTAATTCTGGTATTTGTATCCTTGAGGAATGGTCGCCCAAGTATGAGCGGAATTCCAATATCTCCTTCTATATCAAGGACTACGAAGTCCACCAATATGTAGGTATTCTTGACTTTTACCGTTAACCTTTCCACAACTCTTTCTGGATATCTTATCATGAAATCTGCCAGCTGAACACACATAGTGGTAGGAGAAATTGATGGATAGCCTAGCTTCTCGAAAGTTACCTTGGGCATGATGTTGACGCTAGCTCCAAGGTCACAAAGGGCGTGATCAAATTCATAATCAGAGATTGAGCAGCTGATCACTAGGGTTCCGGGATCTTCTCTTATTGTGGCTGCTAACTCGCCCCACGCACCTCTTTTTGGGCGTGTGAGCTTCTCTGCATAGCTAAGGTGTGTCCTACTAAGGGGCTCTTTCCACATAGCATTGATGACATTCACGCTTTCTAGAGTAGACTCGGGTTGCCCCGAAATCTTCTCTAGTTCAGCCGCAGGTGTAGCAGCAGCTAGTTGAGCCAATTGAGTTTCTAGCGCCTTATTAAAACTCAGCTGGTTCTTCATAGCCGTGGAGAATCCGTCCATCTTGGCATGGACAGTCTCCATAAATTTGTCTAAAGCGGCCAACTTCTTCTGAAGGGACTCATTGATCTTCGCTTGGCCGTAGACAAGATCTCTCAAGGTAGGCTGGTTAGGACCGAAAGAATTCGAATTCCCATTACCCTCCTTGGTAATATGGGCGTGGTTGATTCCACTCCTGACCTCCTTGTGGACGAAACCCATTGCTGCCATTGAGGAATAGAGCTTCTTCTTGAGTTTCTGGGCAATTGTCGCCCGAATGTCCAACATTCCCGCAGACCTCGCACGTCATGCGAGTTTCCAATGCTTGAAGTGTTTGTATCTGAGCCTTATCTTAGGAATAATCCTCAAATTTCTTGAGGAGGAGATCAATCTTCATAGCGAGCATGTCGGACTCCTTGACGGAGTGCATACCTCGCTGGCGCGGTTGGAGGCGATCATCGCTCCAACCTTGGTTGGAAACCATCTTCTCGATCAATGATGTAGCTCTTTCAATGGTCAGCGAGAAAAAAGCTCCACCCGAGTGGCATCCACATGATCACGGGATGACTATGTCAACCCATTGTAGAAGTTCTGTAGAATGAGTCAATTATCCATTCCATGGTGCGGACACGCCAGAATGTACTCCTAAAGCCTCTCCCAAGCTTCCGGAATTGACACATTTGATGCCTGCTGGAAGTTCGAAATCCGACCACGAAGAGCATTGGTTTTGCCCATCGGGAAGAACTTCGAGAGGAACTCCTTGGCACATTTGTCCCAAGTATCCACAGCAGCCTTGTTAGCATAAAACCATTGCTTCGCTCTCCCCAATAAAGAGGACGGAAACAGACGTAGCCGGAATGCATCTTGCGATACACCCTTGATAACAAAAGTAATGCAGAGCTCCAGGAACTGCTGGAGACGAGCTGTGCTAGGCTAGCTATATCTACACTTTCTCATTGGTTAGCTCGTCAGAGATTAAACTACACAATAGGGAGATCACTATCGAAGTAACGGGAGGAGCCCGTACACCCCGGCGACTTTATGTACCTCCTACCCCCCCATACCGAACGTGAAGGATTACTAAAAGGCTCGAACAGGGCTGTCACCACCTACCGGCTACCTCTACAAACCGTGGGTATAGTTGACATCCAGCAACTCTTAGCTAATCTAGACACCATGTCTACACTAGTAAGGGATACTCTAGTGTCCCGCGCGGAGCTCCCACCCTTCGGATGGACAGACATCACACTAGAGCAATCATACGAATACTGGAGCAGTTGATAGAGTTCTAAGAACAAAAGACTAACCATCTCCAGCACAGGGCGATCATGCAATGCAAGCATTGAATAATAACGCAACCATGACAAGAAGCATATACTTGATAACTCAGAATATACTTCAAGCAGATATCGGTAACCATAGTCTAATTCTATTACAAACGACCAAATATTTCAACTTCAGCTTTGAATATCTTAAATTTATCCAATGCCTCAGATCTTTCTTTAATTGGATAAATGTATCCAAAACGGGAGTAATCATCTGTGAATGTTATGAACGAGTCACAACCATCCACACTTCGCACAGGAAAAGGACCACAAATGTCTGTGTGAATTATCTCTAAAATTCCTGCGCTTCGTTTGGCACCCTTTTTAATTTGCTTTACAAATTTTCCTTCAATGCATTCTATGCATTGTTCAAGATCAGAGAACTCTAGTGAATGAAGAATTTCATTCTTTACTAATCTTTCAATTCTCCCCCTTGAAATATGGCCTAAACGACAGTGACATAATTTCGACGATTCAACTTGAGTTCTCTTTCTTTTCTTTGTTTCTTTCTTTGACAAGGACTCATTAACATTCACATCACACACAGAATATACTTTATCATGCATAGATAATAAATAAGGCTCATTGTGAAGGAAAGCATCACCAACACAATTATTATCAAACCATAGTTCACATTTGCCATTTTCAAAATGGCAACCATAACCATCTTTGTCTAGACATGACACACTAATCAAGTTTCTTTGAAGCGAAGGAACAAATAAAACATCTCTTAATACAAGCATAAAGCCATTAACTAGCTCGAGGGAGACATCGCCAACAGCTTCAACTTCTGCTTGTACTCCGTTCGCAACTTTAATGTGTCTTTCGCTTCTTAGCGTAGTCCTTGTAGAAAGGAACCCCTGTAAAGAATTTGCAACATGCACAGTTGCACCAGAGTTAATCCACCAAGTAGATTTAGAAAACTGTATATACAGGAATTTATTTACAAATGAAATTACATTATCACCATTTTTTGCCATTATCATCTTTAAGTAGCTGGGACAATCTGCTTTACGATGCCCCTTGTTATGGCAGTGGAAGCACTCATCTTCCGCTGGAGGGCGCTATTGCTGATACTTATGTGGCATAGGAGCTTTGTCTTTGGACTGTGAGGAAGAGCCAGCTTGGAAAGGCCTTTTCTTTTTATTGTGCACAAAGTTAAGTGAACCATCATTCTGTCGCTTTAATCTATCTTCTTCTTGCACACACATTGCTATTGCCTTTTTCATGTTCCACTTCTCTGGCTGTGAGTTGTAGTTTACAACAAATGTTGCAAACTCTTTTGGCAGAGAGGCGAACACTAGGTGAACAAGAAACTCTTCCTAGAGATCCAAGTCCATTGGTTTGAGCTTGGAGTTCAAGGTGCTCATTCCCATGATATGATCCCTTATAGTACCGGCACCGCCATAGTACTTCTTTGTGACCAACTGCTCTATGATTTGTGTGGCATAAGTCTTTGAAGAACCAGTAAACTGATTCTTTATCTTTTCAAGGTACTCTGCAGCAGTATCACACTCTCCAATTGAGCCCAAAATGTTAGGCTCAATTGTGTTCTTTATTACTGCCACACATTTCTTGTTGGCATTGGTCCACTTTGTGTTTTTCAGATCATATGCCATCCTTATGGGAGCATGATCCCTCTCCTTTTTCTGCCACTGTGCATTAGTGTCATCTGTCGCTCTCACCGGAGACGGTGGCTTTATGGGCTTTGGAGTGGTGATGATCTCATTCACCTCTCCACAGACGAAAGCAAGTTTAACTTTCTTGATCCATTCGCCATAGTTGTCTCCTTTGAGGGTCGGGATGTGATTGATGAAGCCCATCAAGTTCATCCCCGCTGAAAATTTCAAAGATAGTGAGAACATAATAACAATAATTACATATAATAATTGCAACGTTGGTCAAAATAGAACATACAACTATTTATGCAATTAAATCTATATCACTGTTGGGCAGAAATAGAAATAAATGCACAAGAACTATACAAGAAATAGAAATAAATGCACAAGAACTATACAAAAATTATGATATTGATATTAACAATGCTGGTCAGAAAATAACAATATAATAATACACTTTTCAAGTAATCTCTTTAAAACATGATGTACAATTTAATTATCCCGTTGGTTCGAATTAAATTAGAGAGCAAATAACTTTAAACTTTGCAGCGGAAACTTGTAAAACACATATATTCAGAAGCAATAGGACTGTACAACTTTTCTTTTCTCTAAACAAACTATCCCGTTGGTTCAAATATGGATAGAGATCAAAAGACTATAAAAAAAACTACCAAAATTGCCTCTGAAATAATGAAAAACCTTAAATTTTTCTTTCCTGTTCTGAGCCGAACACTCGGCCCGACTCGAAAAATCGGCCCGAGTCCGGCCAGCACTTTGCGCGCCCCGGTTGGGCCGAACATGGCCATCACGGCGGCCCAGCAGGCAAAGCCTGCCCGTGCGCACGTAACGTCCCTACGCCCAAGCTGCAGCCTAGGCCTGGGCTGCCAAACCAACCCGCGCACGGCGCCAACCTGGGCCGAATTCGGCCTGCCACAAGCTCCATTCGATCGTGGCCGTCGAAACCGATCCAACGGCGCCCCTTGATTTTCACGGGATCAAAAACCCTCGACGGTCGGTTCTCTCCGCAAACCCTCGACGGCGGTGGCTCTCTGGCCGGAGGAGGAAACGATCGGCGCCGCCGCCGCCCCCTTCGCCGGCGCGCGCTCTCCCGTGCGGGAGTGCGCCGCCGTCGAGCGGGTTGGCGGTGGTGCCCTTTCCGGAGCACCCCCGCGCGCGGAGTCTGGCTCTGTGCCGCGCGCCGACGAGGGGCGGCGCGGTTCCATCCCATGCGCCAGCGTACCAGCGCCGCGGGTGCCTTTGACGTGCGGCGGTGGCCGACGTTGGTGCTAGCGACGAGAGCATAGGTAAGGCTCGTCGTCTCTGTCCTTTGACTAGGGTTAGGGTTTGTTTTTTCTCGATCCGATTTGACACAAGTTCTTTCTTTCTTTGTTCGACTTTAGTCAAATCGATGCTTTCTGTGGCTTTTCTGATTCGAGATCGGTGTTCTTGCTCTCTGTTTCTTTGATTCGAAATGAATCCATCCTTTCCCAACTCGATCTACACTAGTATAGGTGACTGATACCATTGTAAGAACTATAAGATCAACACAGTGCACAATCGAGAGGGATTTCTTTCTCTTTCCTTTGCTCAAGTACAAGTGGTTCCTAGATCTACACAGAGAGTACACAGAGAGGGAGAGAGAGACCGTCACCACTAGGGCTGGAAACGAGCCGAGCCGAGCCAGGCTCGACTCGGCTCGGCTCGCTTCGGCTCGGTCGTGCAGCGAGCCGAGCCTGGCTCGGCTCGGCAATTTCACGAGCCCATAGAAGAGGCTCGGCTCGGCTCGTTATCGGCTCGCGAGCCACACAGCCCATTGCATTATGGAGCAGTTTTTGTAGGAAAAATGCAAACGACAAAGGCTAGAATAAGGCAAACAACAATGTTCTTTAAGTCTTAACAGCAAGGTTCTCTTAGCCCCACTAATTAAGTTCATGAATGTAACAGCAAGAAAAAAGGCATAAAGTTCATAACAGAATATAGCTTTGGTGGGCTGGCCGCTGGCAATTTGGGCTGGTTGCTTGGTTTGGCCTCAGCTCGCGAGCCGGCTCGGCTCGGCTCGGCGTTTTAGCGAGCCGAGAAAAGAGGCTCGGCTCGGCTCGTTCCAAGCTCGCCGGCTCGGCTCGTTCCAAGCTCGCGAGCCGCTCCGTGCCGAGCCGAGCCGCACCGAGCCCGAGCCGAGCTTCGAGCCGCGAGCTTTTTTTCCAGCCCTAGTCACCACCACCGCTTGAGGACGATCCGGCCATCTCAGGTTCGTTGATGGAGATCTGCGCTAGGGCAGCGGCGAGTGACGCAGCGGCCTCACGATCGTGACGGCGTAGTCGTGGACGACGGCGCCAACGCCGGGGAGTCAGTGTCGACAGCGGAGGCGGAGACGTCAGTGTGGCGGCGGGCTTCCCGTCACTGCCTGCGCTCCCTAGAGATCGTATTAGGGTTTGTAGGTGGGGATGTACGGGTGCGACGAACCTCGTTACCAGAGCCGCCGGCCCCCACCATCTTTATATAGCACAGGGTGACAGCCCCCCCCCAACCATAGTTGGGCTGGGCGCCCCCAATCAGGGCGCAGATCTAGGGTTCAATGGGCCGTTGGGCCCATTAGTGGAGAGATCAATCCAACAATAATCATTTCTTACAGGAAATTGTTGATAGAGTAGCTCTATCAAACGCCGTGAATAGAGAATGCTCATAACTCACTTATGCCACTAATGTTCGAGTCACCTGGCCGGTCCCCATTTGCTATGTTATAATCTTCAGGATTTTTAGCCCACAAGATCACTTGATGAGGGCATAAAAGAGCGAGGCAAGTAGGCCCGTGGCTGTCCAGATCGGCGCCGGTCAGCACCACAGTGCTGTGGTGGAGCACATATCTGTTCAGTGCTGGCATCTAATGCCAGCTTATCTCCTTACGTGGCACCTCCAGTTAGTGTTCCCCCCGTAGGTCCTCGTTTAATTATATGGTTACCAATCGAAAGGTGGCGAGCTAAGCGTACACATAAAGTTTACCAAATAAAACATCTTATGATGTGGTGCAGGGGGCAGTATGGATGTGTGTTTGTGTTTTTGAGAAAACAGGCAGTAGATGTGTCCCAACGCATCATATAGCCAGAACCTGATTTATGCACAAACCATTAAAAGTTTCCCAAAGAGGAAGCATGAAAAGGCACATCATAATTCACTGTTACGGAAAAACACTTTTACTTTTTTTTATGATTACGTTTACACTAAGCTCGATAAGAATTTGACCCCAATACAACATGAAATAGGTAAGTAACTCTAGTGCAAGTTATCTATATAATCCCCTCTGTCCTGTAATATAAGACATTAGAGAGTTCAAAATTTGCAAACGTAAGGTATTCTAAGATCCTTTGCAAAAAAAATGCTAAGTCTCCTGAGTTTCGGTGGCTAGTTTGTAAAAAGTCAATTATGGTTGGCCGAAGGAGTAAAAAAAAGACATACTAAAATTAAGAATTGATTAATGAACAATGCACTAATGAGGAGTCATGCGTCTTTTCTCTATCTCCATAATATGTCTAAAAAAACCCAAAATACTCTACATTTCAGGATGGAGGGAGTAGACCAGAGCATTGTTTGAACTTAACCAACCATGAGTTGAGATTTGGAGACTCGGCATAGCCATCGTACCAATGTGCATCGCTGTCACTGCCAGCTCAGCAGCCACGGGTTCTAAATCAAAGCTCGCCAAAACCCCCAAGCAAATCTACCTCAATCATAAGGCTGCGGGACCACTCCAACCCTCACCCACCGTCCCACCCTCCTTCCGCCATTTTAACCTCCGCATCCCGCCTCACGGACTCCCCCATTCCAGCTCGCCGAATACAAAGCCGCAATCCCCACAGAGCAAGCTGCTCCACCAATCGCAGCTCGCTGCCCTCCACCTCCTCCCCCATGGACGAACCACCTGTCCATCCACCCCTTCTCCCCCACACCCTCACCACCGGCGAGTAGCACCTCCATGTCCTTCCGCTGGTGTATTCAGAGTTCGGACTCGCAGAGCAGTTCTGATCCCCCTTCCTTCCGCCCACCAAGCAGCTTCATCTTACAGATTCTTTGGGCTTCTCCCTCATGTCCGCGGCGGCGGCGGCAAGAGGTGGCGCCGGCATTGTGGCCGCGGCCGAGGTGGAGGAGTGGGAGGTCTGCGCGTGCTGCGGGCTCAGGGAGGAGTGCACGCCGGCGTACGCGGCGGGGTGCGCGCGCGGTACGGCGGGCGCTGGCTGTGCGGGCTCTGCGGCGACACCGTGAGCGAGGAGGTCGCTGCCGGGGTGGGTCGAGCTGAAGTGGAGGCGGCGATCGCGAGGCACGCCGCCTTCTGCGGGGGCGCTTGACGGGCGCCGGACGCCGGCCCGGCCGAGCGGCTCATCGCGGCGGTGCGGCGGCTGCTCCGCAACGCGGGCGCCAAGGAGGAGAAGGCCGTCGTCGTGGTGGAGCTCCAGGAGGCCTCATGACCACCTGCCTGAGACGGATCGAAGATTTGTTCTTGCAGGCGGAGCTAGCTAGCTAGCAATATCGCTGGTCTTTTTTCCCTTTTCCATTTGATTGGTAATTTACATTTTAGTTCTGAATATTTGCATGCTTAATTTGCACAAAATGCTGCAATCTTTCCAGCCCTTGCAAAAAGTCCTAGGAGGTGTGGAAGATCAGAAATTTTGGAAAGAGAAGAGCTGGGGGAATTGCATATATAAAAAAGGGTACAAGATGGGAGAATTCCATCTTACTTATTACATGTTATTTAGTACAAATTCACCCAACTTGTAGATTTTACACGCGGTTAGCAGTTAACACTGCTGTTGATTGAAGGTGAGGGTCATTTTTTGGTTCATGGTAAAAATGGAAAAAAAATGAGTAATTGGCGTATACATTTTCTCCTTGATGAATAGTATTTAGATAAAACGACTGAATATTAGAGAAATCAAAAGGCGCAGAGAGCCAGAGGCATGTCCCTACTTTTCTTTTTCAGACAAATCACGAGCTATTTTCAGATTTATACTACTGAGACTTCGTCAAATCTAGCAGGCTTGTAGCACACGGCAAACATTCGTGCAAGTGTATCTTAGGTTCCAAAATTAACCAGCAACTGGAAGTGTTGGTTACAGGCTGTGAATTCTTTCTTTAGGAACAGAGTACGGAGGATAATACGATCCATGGAGTCATGTGGAGCAACCAGACCACACGAGTGTATGAGGATGTTGACGACCAAAATTGGCATTAGACAATACAGACCGGTCTGACCGGTACGCCCTAATGGTCTGACCGGTCAGACGCTGTAGTCGGTCCGGCAGCAGCCGATCGGTCTGACCGGTTGGGTTGACCGGTCTGACCGGTCCAAGTAGAATCCGAGTACAACTAGGGATTTCAATAGATTTAGATCTTGTAATATGATTTCTTGCGGGATAAGTCCATCCCACCCTATATATATGAAGGGTCACGGCCGATTGATGGTAATTCCAATCGATTCACACATTTATCTTTTACTTTTTCCTCCAAACCCTAACTTTTCCAATCTCATCTGCTGTTCTTCGATCATCTCCATGGCGTTCGAGGATGTTCTGAGTGGCCTGCCGACCTCAGAGCAACCCTAGATCCACGAGCTCCGACGGGATCCCTCCCGAGCTCGAGGTTTTTAGGTTTTTGCGGATCTCCCTGGAGTACCGGTCTGACCGGTCGCTACAACCGGTCTGACCGGTCTGTGCGCAGGGAGCCCGTTGGTGAAGATCGTGTCGACGATCCGCGCGTTCTAGCGTTTTCGAGTGTGTTGGCGCAAATTAGTGTCAACAGAGGATCACTTTGAGCAAAGAATACAACTTTTTACTCATTTGATAGCATCACACAGTCCAACTTGCATATGCTACCCGCTATAGTGCAGTGCAAAGCAATGATTGATATCTAAATTGCACATTCCAATAAAGTTAAGCTACTGAATACAAAATTATCCAGATTTTAGGGTGAGTTTCTGAACACAAATTATAACCATCTTTAGTGATATGCTTGGCTTTTTCAAGTAAGATTTGTTCTCATCTGCTGGCCTGCAAGGGAAACCATGGGTGTGTTTAGTTCGCGAAAAGTTTGCGAAAAAGTTGTTATAGTACATTTCGGCTTTATTTGGCAACTATTGTCCAACCATGAAGTAATTAGTCTCAAAAGATTCGTCTCATCATTTACAACCAAACTGTGCAATTAATTATATTTTTAACTACATTTAATACTACATGCATGTATCGTAAGATTCGATGTGATGTGCGTCAGTGAAAAATTTTGAGAACTTTTCGCGGAACTAAACACAGCCCATGTTGATGTTCCTTGCTACCACTTGCAACTGATTCTTTAGTCAGAAGAGAAGTCAACTTTGCTCAAAAAATAAAATAAACTCCGAGAATCACATTTCTAATAAAAAATTTGGAGCGGCAAGCTTGCAACTGATAGGAAGCAACCAGCCAATTATTGCAACTATTTTTAGGGACGTCTGATGTTGAACCCATGGTTCTTGATTGGCTTAAGGAGATGCCAATCTTTCATGGTTTTGCTGGGCTTGATGGAGTGGTTACCAATCATGGCTGTGAACTGTGATGCTCACCTTCACGTGCGCCAAAATGAGCTGAAAACTGTGAGAACCGCCCAATTTGATACTATTTTAAACGAACCGCCGGTCATTATCATCCAGATGAGAGTTAACACGTGCTTGCCAGAGTGCGTGCCACGTGTTATCCCACATCTAGAGACACGAATAACCGACATGTCATTCATCCAAAATAATATCAAATCCGGTAGTCCCGGTATGTGCTCCAACATACGCCCAGGATTCAGCATATGCACATACCGTTTACAATCGAATACATTGCCAAATAAACCACAAAGAGCAGTTTTATACAAACCAGAGTTCACAGCTTAATTACAAGTTCAACATAGGTGGGTTTCAAACTTCACTTTACAAGCCTTGGGCTCACGCGAGTCATATTAAACAGAAACATAAAGTTTATTGCATTTACATACTCTCACGAAGCTCAGATACGATAAGGACTTACTAAAGTAATGACGCCTTGCTCAAGGACATCATTACAGCCACCACGACCCTACTCTTTCCCCGCGTTTGGATCAGCGGGGTAGAAGTGGCCAAACACCACCTCTGGCTCACCTGCAACTATGTTTAGAAAGCACCCTGAGTACAAAAGGTACTCCGCAAGACTTACGCGATTAAATAAGCAAGAATCATGCATTGGCTCAAGTAAAAGCTTTAAGGTTAAGTAATTATTGCATCAGCATTAGCTTCTACACTATCACCTATCAGAATTAATTAATGTTGCCCAAACCCCTAAACAATTTAGTACACTAAGAGTATACAAAATAATGAGGCACAGAGGTGCCATCAACCATTTCCAACATAACCGAAACTTTCTACGAAGAGTTCAACGGACAAAGAGCTTGCTCATAACGAGAGCGCGGCAATTCGAATTGATTATAACCTTGCAAGGGTGTACTACTTTACCCACACGACGCAAGGACCATGCGACTCACCCAACCCGCTAAAGTGGATAAGAGGGTACTCGCATCAACCGTTCCCAACATGGCTCAATCATTGAAATCTTCACACCTAGCTTACGCGTAGAGACTTAGTTTCCACCGGGGACATCTCTAAACTTCCTACTCACAGGTCCACCCGGGGACACTCTAAGCCTCTCTGCATAGCCCTTGGCCACGTATCTAGGACTGTACATCAATGATCAAGTCAAGGAAGGTAATTGGCTTATCCGTTCCATATATTGGATATGTGGTAGCACGGAAAGGTGCTCAAAGCCGACGTCATCCACGAACGGTCCTTAAACGATCCAAGCGGACTATGCCCATATGACTCCATTCACTAGGCCCTACCATTCCGCTCGAATCTCGATACGCACTCTACTAACTCCAGATGCTCAAGTGCGAACAAGGATACTCAGGTAAGTGTGATACTCCAAACCATTCCTTTCTAGCAAGCAAAAGAAGTATTCTAAGCAGGGCTAAGCATCTAGTCAAGTTGATTAACTATCTAACTAGTGCCAAGGAAATGGATAACAAATCAAGGAAAGGTAATGCATGGAAGCAGGTACAAGAATGCAATACATACATAATATATATTACCCAACATTACCCGGTGATATAACTAAACTAAATCAGATTAAATAGGTGCAATGAATATGCTTAGCTGCTTGCCTGGGTTAACTTCAGACTCGACCACGAACGGGACTCCGGGTTCGGGCTCCACGGACTCGGCGGGTTCCACGGGTTCGTTCTCCGACGGTCCGTCACTAAAATGCATGAATGCGATGCAAGAATTAAGAAATGATCTTAACAACATGCATAAATCATGAAACAATTTGAGCATGCAGAGAACAAATCAAAGAACGCATGAAAATTGGTTTTGCAGCAAAAACATTTTCCTAGAATTAACCATAAATAAAACCGTTTTCAGCTACTCTAAGCAAGATAATCGGGAAAGGCATACAAACTGAACTAAACAAATCCAAGAAAATTATCATAGAAACTAGGCATGAAAACAAAGCTAACAAACTGGTTTGCCATTTTATCACTTTCCTGCAAAAAGTTCCATATTAAACCACATTTTGGACAGCAAGCATGAAATCGAAATAAAACCCTAACCAACAGCAAGGAATCACATGAGTAAGATGCACCACTGAAAACTACCCCCACAAGGAGTCTAACAAAATTTAGTTTGACATTTTTCAAGCAGTACACAAATAACTAAGCAATAAACTCACTTTTGCAAGATAAATCTATAGATAAATCTACAACAAAGTAACATGCAAACAATATTTTTCCTAAGTAGATCTCAGCTAGAGGAATCCAACAAAACAAGTTTCATAATTTTTGGAGCTATACACGATTTTCTATGGATTTTGGAAGCTTGCAGGAAATAAAACCTAAAGGAACCCTAGCTA
The DNA here is from genome assembly GCF_016808335.1 of Panicum virgatum. NCBI lineage: Eukaryota > Viridiplantae > Streptophyta > Magnoliopsida > Poales > Poaceae > Panicum > Panicum virgatum. The sequence goes on from NC_053153.1 coordinate 77,020,770, forward strand.
ATTCGCTAGGTACACCCGGATCAGGCCACACCCGTCAGCCAGAGGCCGACAGGTGGGTCCACGGACCAGCGACCCACCCCAGGCCGGTCAAGGTAGGCTGCGGCCTTGACCGCGGCGTGGGCGCGGCCACGAAGTCGCGCGCGGGCGTGCGCGCGCACGCGCGGTGACGGCGGCGGCGGCGCAAGCCGGTGCGGCGAGGCAGGGCGGAGCAGACCAGGGGCGGCGCGCAAGGGGAAGAGGAGGAGTAGGCGAGCCTCACCGGCGTGATGCGGGCGAGAAGCGCGGCGGAGGGCGCGCGACGGACAGAGGCGGCGGCGGACCGAGGTGCTCGTCGCCGGCCCTGTAGGGAGGGGAAAGAGGCCGGGTCAAGGCTCAAATCGATCGAGGATGGGGAGGTCTAGGGACGCGCGAGCTAAATCGTGGAGGGCTTCACCGGCGGGCAGCGAATCGCGGCGGCCGGCGGAGCTCGGAGCTTGCGGCGGCGGCAATGGCGGCTAGGGTTAGGGTTGAGGCGGGAACGGCCGGGCGAGCGCGGATAAGGGGAGGGGCGGCTCAGCACGGATAAGAACGCGCGCGGATCGAGGATCGTCGACGCGTGGAACGAGGATCGACGCCGGCGCGTGGCGACGCGTGCCGCGCGGCGCGAGCAAAACAGAGGAAAGGAAGGGAGAGGCTGACAGGTGGGGCCGCGCGGGATTTTTATTTTCTTTTTCCTTCTTTTTTTTTTTAGGGCTGTGAC